>NC_140275.1:13994974-14123455 GCF_964030765.1 Micromesistius poutassou | reverse complement strand
CGGGCTGGGCCTTGGGCCTCCCCCAGGCTGAGCTCACAGGTTCAGGGAGATTCAGTTGCGGCACACTCTCTTCAAAGCCCACTGACCACGGCCAGATCAGAGCCGTCCTCAGCGGTGCTGTAAATCTCGGCCAGACTACACAAGGGACAGTCATGCTGACTCTTTCAGCACGCCGCTTGGAACAATGCTACTGCACTCAGGGCTCAGGGCTGTGATAATGGCCTTTCCATATAGCCAGGCCTCCTGAAGATGCATCTAGAAGATGTTCCTGACCGCATTCCCATTTGGACAATGAGCAGGTTGAGGTTTTTTGTTTTTTTTCCTGTGTGTGTTGTTGTTAGAAGCGAGCAGGGTTTTGTTTGAATTTCTCTGGTGGTGGATCGGATAACTTCCCATCAGTGGCAGCCGGCGTTACCGCGGGAACCGACCCGTGCCGCTCAATTCGGCGGTGGCAACCTTAGATGCTTGTTTGCAGAGACACATGTCGCAGCCTAGTCTGAGCACTGATGGTTTCAGAAATCCTGTTAAAACCTACTTCATACATCCAGAGTTGTGGATGTGTAAAGTTTCCCGAACCAGCACAGCATGGATGAACCATTTTCCACTTTTAAGGACGCACAGAAACAATAAACCCAATGCCACTTGTTGAATACATTTGACCACAGATAGCAAGTTTAATTTCAACCACCATATGTCTGGGCATGCGTGTCTAGCTCATTGCACTTCAGAAGATGGTGATATAGTACAGATGCGGGAATGAAAAGCATCTCCATATGAACGCTGTTGGTTGACACCAGGCTACACCAGACGCAACGGGGAAAAGGAAAGCATCCCCTCCTGTTAAGGAAGGATTGGGAATAAATTGGCAGGGTCAGTGGCTGAGCCGTGACCCCCTCATGAGGGCTTGACCTGCAGGACATTATCAGGAGACGATGAGGGTGGGATAGGGTTGCAGGGGTGGGGGGTGGGGGGCAGCTGGGTCAAATCTGTGTTTGCCTTGCCTTATTACAGACTTACAGTAACTCAATTTATAAACAGACCAAGAGCACCCTGACAAGGAACATCTGGTCCGCGAGACTAGAGCGAGGGGTGGGCTGGAAGCCTGCCCACACTACCCCGTTCCAGGGGTGTTTTCCCCTGGAGCCCACCCTCCCTCTCCACCCCTGCCTCCTACCCCTCCCTCCCCTCCCCTTTCTGCTGGGGGACCGGGGGCTAGGGAAGGGGGTCGCCGTGCAGTGGCGGCCCACACAGAGGGCAGACGAGCCAAGGAGGTCTGTCCCTCCTACCCGTGGACCCCACTCTGACGGGATCCTCCCACCCCCCCTTTCACTCTCTGGGCCTGACAATAAGGTCCAACTTGAGACCTGCTGCAGGTCTACTCACACGCAGACGGACCCTCGACCACAGGGCCACCCTGCCCACCACCAAATTAAAATGATTGTCTGCACAAGGGAAGCCCAATATGGAAATGTACACAATGTCAAATGTTGAACAGTACTGTGTTCGAAAGTGAGTTGCAGCCAACGTTTTCGGTTAACTTTGACCACTGCAGAAGTGTTCATACCAGCTGCACCCCAACACACATAGACACCCATTTGACATCTGTAATTAAATGAGCCATAGTTTGCAATGTTAGAGTCTAACCAGGCAGTTGCGCTTCTACTTACGGTATTTATGCCGAATTACAGTATCAGAGTGGGCGGTTAAGAATGGTGTTATTGTTTTGGTTAGCCTAAAAATATTAGCATGGCAGTTGTGTGAATGGCAATGGTCAAGCACTATAACCTGAGACCCGAGTTGTGCAACTACTAGTTTCCCCGAATATGCCGCATTGAATTAGCTTGGATTGTGTTGTGACATACTGGTGTGTGTGTGTGTGTGTGTGTGTGTGAATGTTTTCTATAAAACATGATATGCAGACAAATAAACCAGATGACATGCTGGAGCACAGCGGATGCAATACAAATAGGTCTTTGTGTTCTAAACTCGTAGGAAAAGGAAAGCCAGGCTATTTGACTTATTTAGTTTAATAACTTCTATTGAGACAAGCTGGCATAGTTCGTAGGCACTGTACTTCAGCGAACAACGATAGTCAATAAAAACATCTTAAATTTGTGGTACCGTTATTGACTGCTTTTAATCACTACCAGGAAATCATATCAGGGATACACTTCAGGCAATACTGAGGCCCACACGAAAGGTTTCGTGAGGCCCGGTTATGACACTCCAACATGGACGACATCCATTGCATAACAATGTAATGCCCTAAAACTTTTGAGTGTCATGCTGTGACAAAAAAAACGACCATTATTAAAGAACTTCAGTATTTGGGAACCAAAGAAACCGATGAACCCACTGGCAAAGACACTGCTCTATTTTTTTGAGCTTAACGAAGACGATGATCAAAGTATCACGGTAGACTTTCAACTGAAATTCCACAGAAGGAATCCAGGCAAAAAAAAAAAAAGAAAAAAAAAAAAGAATCATTGGCTATTTGGATTTTTGTCTGTGGTTTCTCAATGGAAGAAAAAGGTCCTTTGGAGGAGGAGAAAAACCCAAATTCCCAGCGTTTGATCCCCGCGTGTCAGGAGTGGAGGCGGAGGGGGGGCGGGGGCCGAGGGGGTCGCACCCTGAATAGGGTCTTTTTTCGGAAGTCTGGCCCCAGCTAGCGGCAGCCGGCCATCCAACCCCTGCTTGACCACCGCACAAAGAGGAGGGCACCGAGCACAATTGGGATGCGAGAGGGCGGGATCCTTCCCCTGCCAGGAGAAGGGTCCGGCCCTGAAAGGGGTCTGGACGGCTGAATCACGCTCCCCGCTGATTTGGAGAGCGAGGACCCGCCGGGGTCAGGGTTCAGTGGCATTTCATGGCATCTATGTGGGGAAGAAAGGCGAGGGCGATGCCCAGCGCAACCCTGCCTACTGCCCCCTCGGCCCCAGTGCTCCTTAACCTCCCCCAGAGAGCCGGGCTCGGGAGTGACAGGTTGAAAGGAGCTTTTTTAGAGAGAGAGAGCTGCAAAGGGAGCAGAGAGGAAGGTGGGAGGCAGGGTCGGAATGAGCGGAAGAAGACAAAGACGTAAGCGGAGGAGAGGCATCAAAGACCAAAACAACAACAATACTTTCTAAGTAGGTTCACATATTTCGCCTTGAAAGTCTAGAGTGCTCTCTCAAGAGGGTAATCAATATGCACCGCTTGACTGGTGTTTCAACCCCCGGGCCTCCCAAGTAGGACGGACCAAGCACTATGTAAACTTCTAAAAACTTACTTTTTGCAGATACACACACAAAAATATTTTTGGGGGGATAAGCGATACTTTATCGTTTATCTCCCAGAATATCTCATAACCTCTAGGGTAGCGGGTAGTTGACGTGCTCTACGCATACGTCCGCTGAGTGGGTGGGCATTGAGCCGTAAACGTATTCTCCTAATCCACCTGGGGATCACACCCTATTCCCTCTGCCACAAAACGAGCGCACAACACGCAACACACACGCAACACAAATTCTCAGTCTCATTCCCTGGTGTGATAACGGATGATTGACGTCTGCAAGCCCTCTCCGTATCCAGCGGGGGCAAGGGGAAACCTTCACTTCCTTCCCAACAACCTTTTCAAGAAGTGCATACAATAACGCTTGCAGGGGCCAAAACCAATTCAGCCCAGGAGCGTGCGACTGCGAGCCAAGGCTCTGGCACTGTACGGGAATGTACTGCAGGGATGAGCGTGGAACATACCCAGCCTCAGTACGGAGAGGACCTGCACGAGCGCAGCGCAGAAACCACAGACTTTGGGTCGGTTGTCAGCAGCCCATTTTTTGAGTTAATTACACCCACAGGAGATACGACTGGATACCCGTGGCATTACGTCGAATCAAACGTTTTTTGCGATCACGCCATCATGCGATCACGGGTTTGATAGTGTCAGAATGGCTATCTAATGTCTCGTGTCAAAATGCTAATTCGTTAGTCCTGACATTATGTGATTGAATTACACAATGATGGCCAGTAAATCACCGTGGAGCGTGGGAAGTGGATTCTGCCAATGGGGCTCCTGTTCATTCTGTCAAGCACTTGGCCTCAATTAGAAAGCCAACACCTCGAGAAGAAACCAATGCATGGCGCTGACCTGAGACGTTGGAGACGTTGTGCAATGTAACCATGCAATTACCGCAAGTCAAGCCACATGTGGCCCAGATATCAGGAAGGAGAGCTGCAGATGCATACCAAATTATTAATATTGATTCTATATTCTAAATTAATATTGATCCTGTCTAACATGGCATTAACATTGCATTAACATGGGTCAGGGGTTGCTTTCGCACCGGGACAACCCATGCTGTGAGAGTATGCACGCAGCATATAATACAATATATATTTGACATTTAGCCATGGCTGGTCTTATTCGGATGAATGATCCATTTGCTATGAGCTCCATATAACAAGGTGATCGATATGTTTATCTGGGATTGGGGGGACGGGCACAGTAAGGTCACCTGCTTTTCATCTAATATAATTCTGTTCCACTGTAGAGGAAGGCAGGAGCTGGGGGAGCTGGTGTGTGTGTGTGTGTGTGTGTGTGTGTGTTGAAGAGGGGGGGGGGGGGGGGGTTGCTGCTGCTGACCGGCTTCAGTCTAGACGGCTCAATACGCAGTTGACTTTTTAAACCCGCTTGTCTGGAAAAAGAGCAGACGTGAGGTAAGAGGAAGGGGGGGGGGGGGGGGTGGTGGGTGATCCGCAGAGAGAGAGAGAGACAGATAGAGAAACAGAGACAGACAGAGAAAGACAGAGACAGAGAGAGAGAGAGAGAGAGAGAGAGAGACTCGGGACATGCAGACAGTGATGATGAGAGAGCGTGAGGATGAGAGAAAGTGACACAGAGGGAGAGAGAGCGCGCGCAAGTGAGCGATGAACAACTAAGGCAGAGAGAGAAAGACAAATAGAGAGAGAGAGGGCAAGCAAGAGAGTGAGAGTGAAAGAGTGAGAGCCCAAGAGTGAGGGGGATAAACAGAGAGAGAGAGAGAGAGAGAGAGAGGGAGCGAGAGAGAGACGCTATCGGAGGGAGCTATCGGAGTCGCTGGCTGTGGCTCCATTGTCAAGGTCAGTGAGCCGCGGAGTAAAAAGTCACGCCACCTGACCCGCCCCCTCCCTGCCTCTTCCCTCCCTCACTCCCTCCCTCCCTCCCTCTCCGCCTGTCTGGGTTCCCGCTGGTGGAGCGCTGTCCTTCCTCTCTGTACCTCCATCAGTCTGGCCGGCTGGCTCACCCCACACAGAGAGGCAGGGCACGCCTGCCTCTCAGCCTGCACTGAATATTCTAAAGGTCGGCCACACTTTCAAGCCGTGGGCACGCCATTTCACTGTTGTTCTCCTCCTGGTCTCCCGTTTGTGTGCTCCCCTCAGAAGGACAGATCGGAATAGGCTAGGTTAAATGACCGCTTGTGTTGTCGTAAAGACAGACAAAACAGCTTAATATTAGATGGCCTAGCGGGGGTGTGTTGTGGCGTCGCTTTGACACCATCTGTAAGAAACAGCACAACATTTGGGCTCCGTCCCTATATTTTCCACACATTTGGTCGCATTTAACTCTTACAGAGGTTATTCATGCCTAAATAAAAGCTATGACTGAGTACCGTGTACATTTACAAAAGCATCTTCACACCCTTGCAGATGGCGATTTTTACCTCAATATGTCAGTCCCAATTTGTACCAATGTTGACAGAACGTGCGTGATTATGGTGATTAAGTGTGGTAATGGCTCTTTATTTTGGGCTTTAGTTGCCGCAGAGGGTAGCCTGGGTATCAAATTGCAGTGTATATTGTATTGCATCATTACCTGACTTACTGCAGAGGCAACGCACGCACGCACGCACACAGGGGCGACGGACATCTGCTGAATTACTTGACTCTTGCTGCGGCTATGCATGAATCAACCCCACTCCCCAGCCGCCGTGACCCCTACTCTGGGTTTAAACACACGCACTCCTTGGTGAACAAAAATGAAAAGACAATGGAGAGCTTTGCAGGTTGGCACAGACGGACCTGCAGCACCTAGTGTCACACGCCTGCTGACCAATGTTCATCTCCGCTGCATTCATGGTGACCAAGAGGCGAGCTGACGCAGACATGAGGCACGGAGTGAGAGGCATCCTGCCACTTCTCCTTCCCTAACAGAGGGATAGAGTTGTCCACTAATGATAACAAACATTAAAAGACCAGATTGCCTTCGTAAATGAGAGAAAACACTTTATTTTGGTTTAGAACTAGGAATGACCTGCCAAAAACAATGACGTTCTCACAGTATAGTGACGTACTCCAAGAGAGATCTCAATTCAAACTGTTTAGTAACCAGGCTGCTCACATGGTTTTGTTCTGGTTGTTTTGATTGGCTATTACCTGTGGCTCATCATCGACACAACCAATCAGCAGCCACTTTGGCACCTACTGTCACCATCGTCACCGGCAACAATGACACACACCATGTGCCAGACATTTGACGAAACTTTCAGACACCGGGCGCCATATGAGTCATGGACCACAGCCACTACCCAATTGAGTGCCAAGACCTGAAAGTTCATCTTGTACCAAAGAGTGACAGAGGGCAGTGGTTGAATGGAGATGACCTAACTTCCGTTGTGACGCCGTGTTTGATTTTGCAAAAGAGACTGCATTATAGAAACAATGTTTTTATATGGGAAACATCTACACTAAAATGACAATATAGTGTACTTTTCCAAAATCACTATAACTGAATGTCTAATAAAATCAACATCGAAAAATGTCTGGGGGTAAAATGGTTGATGAGTGTGGAGGATTTCTATCACCAATGGATGATTACACCAAATTATAATTGGTCATTTGTAACTTTCAAAAGGCCAGCTGGACCTCTACCACCTAATGGGGATGGGTGTGAATGTTATGAAGCCAGGATAGAATGCGTCACATTTTATATAATAACCGGAAACTACCTTTGGCTTTGTACTGCACTACTTTGATACCAGAAAATAAATACATCAATTTTTTATATGTGATTGCATTAAAAACACTGACAATTTGACTTTTGTTAATAAAAACATAATGATTCAATCTGAAACAATCTGATAAAATCTAGTTTGTGCAAGGTTGATAAGTGATACTCAGTCATAATAATTTGCTCATCTTTGCAAGAAATCAGCAAACAACGATTTCTCAAAAAGAAGAACTTGACATACTTTCTTTGAGACCTGTTTGGGAGGTTTAGCGAGGACTGTGTAAGAAGTTGAACAAATTGACACAAGGTTCAACTCCTTTAAAGGTCCTATGTGGATCCCAAAATGGGTCATACGTTCATTGACACTTGGCGGGATCTATTTGTTTGACACCTTGAAGGTTTTAAATCAAACAAACTCTTTTGATTGGTGACTGTCAGATTGCGTGCCAGCAATCATAAAAATCGTACTCACTTCTGGATCTCATGAAATGCAAATATAGGAGGCAAGACCTAGCACGCTAGAAGGTCCCACGTCTTACGGGCAGAGGAAGACGCGGCAGTGGGAAAATGACTTAAACATAAGTACTGCATACCGCCGCGCCGTACGAATTGCTGCGCTGACACACAGCCACTAAAGTGGTCACCGAGGGAGGCAACATTGAAATGGCCAGCTGTAGCCCTCCACCACCTAATGAGGTGGGCCGGGAACATTCTGTGGAGACTGCGAGCGAGGAGATGACACATTTTCAAATAACACACTTAAACTAGTTTTGGTCAACTCAAGGCGTGAAAATACACATGCCTGACACTTAAAAGCCACACACACACACACACAAAACGCTTCCATCTCTGTTGTTTGCATTATAGGAATAATGTGCACTCGCACACACAGACACAAATGCATGCATGCACACACACACACACACACACACACACACACACACACACACACACACACACACACACACACACACACACACACACACACACACACACACACACACACACACACAATCCATTGAGACATCCTAAAAGTATCAGCTTTGCTTCAGTGAAACTGTGACAGCTCCTCATGAGTCAACTTTGACCAAATCAATGGCAGCCGAGCCCTGCTGCCCTTAGTCATGACACAGAGAAATGGCTATTAATGGTGTTTATGTTCCTCTGCATTAATGAATGGCCGAGTCAAACAAACGTCCAACCGAAAGAGATAATTACACTATCACATCATTGAGACTTCCACCAGAAACACAAACAGTCACTGAATGTCAAAGCAATGTCAGGAAGAGAAAATCATTATCGGCGCTCCCCTGGGCCTCGTGAACCTGCTTAAACAAACATCCCTTAATGTGTAACACAAATGAAAAGAAACAAATGACTTGTCCGTGATATGATTTAGGCAATCCACATAAACATGTCTGACAACCTCCATGCTGGAGTGCTAGGGGCCAACCTTCATACCCGGCTTAGTCTCTCCCCTAAAACATTTAACTACAGCTGTACACTACACCCTGTGCTTTATCAAGTAAAGTACAATCAGCTGACGGCTACAATGTAACGTCTGTGTTTGTGACATCTAGCTAAAGCCCCACCCGCAGCAGAGAGGTGAGATCTCTGAGAAAAGCCCGGGCCCATTGTTTATCCGCCAATTACCTCAGAGTGCAGCCTTCGCTGCAGGGAGTAAATTAGTATGTTTGGCTCAGAGTCAAATCAAAATAAATTACTAAACCCAGTCTAAATCAAAGGGCTGCATGGAGAATTTGCTGAGTGTGCATTGTTGCTGAACTGGACTAGCCTCAGACTTGGCAGCAGCGTGCTTAATTGCTCAAAGGTTCATTCTCTTCGTCTGCCAGACTCCTCCCACCTCTTTGTGTCGCTCTCCTGAAACCCCTGTGTTTTGTTTTTATCTGTCTACAAGTTCAGGCCATTACGAGTGCATGGATTTTTGAATTATTGCACGCCTTGTTTCTGCTGTTCACACACGACCCACCGGAGTGAATGAGGCTCGATATGGCGCTTTGTGAGCCACGGCCAGCCAAGGTGTGAGAACAACCTGGAGGTGTGCATGTCAAGAAAACAATGGCGGAACCTCGACACCCACGCAGCACTTCAAAAGGGCCTCAATTACAACAGGTTATTACAGATGAACCTTTCCGTTAAACCTGCCATTATACGGATGTATACCATTTCCATCAGTAATTGTACGAGGTGAAAGACCATCCCATCCATTGTAAGTGACTGGCAGTTCGTTTCCACAGGTGAAAATTGGAGACTCTTTTTCCACAGGCTAGGATTAGTGCAGAATAAAGGACAAAAAATATCATTATTTTTTTGGTTAGCCATATACCGGAAAGCCCCGTTTATATGATGGACAACGTCAGAAAAAAAAAGGTTTGGATATGGAAAAAAAAATAGGCACAATAAAAATGCTGTTAAGTCTTTAAGCCCACTCTAAAAAGACAACAATGGGCCCTGCACCGCAGCGCTGCTACGCTCGTGTCCGCATCCTTAGAAAGCAGAGTTAATGCAGACTTTCTCCGGGGGGGGCTGTGACACATCTGCTTTTCAAGTCACCAAAACCATTAGATTAATTTCCAGACAGTAAATGCTTGAAATGAATCTCGGGTAACACGCTGTTCTGAAAGGATGTCAGCACCGCGACTAAGTCCCAGTGCCTGACGAGTCCTGAGGGCGCGGACATTAGGCAGACTCCTGGTTCCTCTGGAAAACAATCCCAGCTCACCCATGCAGGGTTGATCTTGTCACATCACATCAGAGACCTTAAAACCAGCACACAAGCCGCCATTAGGTCTCTTAGCGGGGTTCTTACTCATATCCCTAGACATGGAGGGCTTCTCGTAATTTCCTCGGCAAAGTCTGTCTCTTGAAATACAAAAAAAAAAGAACAGTGGTTTAGAAGCGGTGAATCATTTGTTGAACCTAAGGGGGCGGTGATCAGGGGGCAAGAGTCACAAAATGTAACGTGTGCATGAGGTAACACGTGCAGACACACAGAAACATGAAACATGACATGAAATGAGTTATATTCCTTTTGCATGCACAATACAGAGGTCAACGTGATCATTTAGCATTTGCACTCCCTTCAACATGCTTGAGCCCTTCTGCTTGAACACATCAAGCAGAAGGTATTAACTGTACTATCAGCCCGTATTTCCGTCATAGCATCAAGTAATACAGGCAGAGTCATTTGATAGGACAAGAGACAATGCATGAGTGCTGATATTTAGTTGTGTGTGTGTTAATTTGCAGGCTACACATCAGTGACTTCCAAGTGCCAATGAACTGGAATATACAGAGCAAGGCATGTGTATGTTACACCGCTGTGACACTCGTGAGAGATATTGCTGGAATGAAGGACTGCATAACTCATATGGACTGGTGTTCGAGAATGCCCTTTAACTACATTTCAGAAAGCATTTTCACCAGCTTAAAATTTCATTGTTTGATTTGCATTCAGGACCAGACAAAAAAGTGACCTGGCCCTCGGTATGTGCTAGAGCTAGAACGTTTCCCGTGTGGAAACATTCCTTCTTTCCCTCTTTTTATCCACCACCTTTCTTTCTTTCTCTTGACTTCAGAATGACAAACTTTAAATTGTTTGGAAACACGCCTTTTAACCTGTTCCAGATTGATGACTGACACCAAAAATTGCCTCTCAGAGCTCATTGCCAATATTCTTTCCGTCTTAGTCATGCCTTCAACCAAAACCCAAAACCCTCTCCAACCAACCGCCAGAGATGCAATCTTGGCTCTGGTGGCTGCTGCCCAGCAGTGAACTAATGGAGTGCACCTGATCGACGGCATCTGGCTCAAATCACCTTAAATCACAGCCAAAGCAGTTAAGGTGCACTCACTTTGGTTTCCTTTACACATGGTATTTGCATGTAGGCTTTGTAAATAGTTAAGTAATAACTTCGATAATGGTGTAATTAAATATACAATGTGATTTATTAATGTGATTTATCACCGACTTGTTGGGACCGAGCGATCTCTTCGTCACGTACCGTTATCTCAAAACCATAGAACAGAAAGAATGTGGATTCGATTCCCACACCAGACACTTTGCATGTCTGCGGTTGTTGGGACGATTCTCTTGTATTCAACTGCGTTGAATACAAGAGAAAACACTCAAATCAATCAAGAGAGGTAATTGTGGGATTAATGTTCAGGTGAAGACCCCCAGGGCCCAAGCGATTCAGCTCGAAGAAGAAGAGGAGCCCACCCCGTTGGACCCCGTGATGAAGAATGTGGTGCGGAGCAGGTGTGTTAATGCTCATTAGGGCCAGGGCTTGTTTACCGCCCTCTGTTGTGGATACTCCGTGATAAGTGATGTCATGACAGCTTAGGAGAGAGAGGACGGAGAAAGATGGCTGAGGTTATTGAGTAGTATTTTCACAGGCTGGCGAGTCCAGGCAGCGAGACAGAGTAAAAATAGCTCAAGGGGCAAACAAGGTAGGCTCTTTCAAAAGACGCTTCAGGGGGTGTCTGCCAAGTCCCACACAATGGTGTCTGCACCGAGTGTCTGACTTTCAATTGTATTGAATTGTTGAACTAAGTATCCTAAAGTGCCTGCATGCACAACTTCAAGGCACATTTCATCTACCCAAATGCCACATTTGAATGTCAACTGTGTTGTATTTCCACATTGTGGGTAACTCGATGATTCATCCATAAAGTACTAATATCCACCCATAAATAGACAGGTGATTACATGCCCTGCATTAGACTGTTGGCCAGTTTGACGCTGGAGCAGGGTGCAATCTACTGGTATGCAGACCTACTCAGGGGAGAACAATGATGGACCTGAATGAATGAGAATGGACGCTTCCGCAGTTAAAAAAACAAGAGAGGCATACCATGTAATGTGTATCATTGAGGGCGCGTTTCACACACAAATCATACAAAAGGTCGAGAACACATTGAATGTGTATTGACTGTTTACTATTGATGCCATTAACGTAGTTTCATTAAGGCACGGTGACATCACCAGCACGGATGGAGTCATGGACACTTAAGTACGTGTCTATATCCAGATCTCCTACATGGTAACTGTTGTCAACAACAATAAGGGCCACGGAAATAAAATGAACACAGCGCAGAGTATATGAAAGATGAGCATCTGTCTTCCTAAGATGTCGCTATGATTCATTGAAATGGTCCCCGTCATTGAGGGGAAGGGTGGGGGGGGGATACGGGACTGTGTAACAAGTCTAGACACATCCGTGCAATCCCCTTAGCCCCCCTCCACACACACACACACACACACACACACACACACACACACACACACACACACACACACACACACACACACACACACACACACACACACACACACACACACACACACACACGTTCTAAAAGTGGAGAGAGATGGGGCACGGAGATCAAATGGCCAGTTGTGTGGAGCGTATTTACCCACTGACATGGATAACACTGCCAGGGGAAAGGAAGTGGGCCGATTCTCAGTCTTCGCTCTGACACCGAGAACAAGAGAGGAGGCAGACGGAGGGAAAAGGAGCTCAGCCAACCCGACGTTCAAAGCCACACCGGCAGCAGCAGCAGCTTCATGAGCGACTTCACTTTATGAACATGTATTGGTTCCAACAATAGGGGAGCATGCACTTTATTCTCTGCGCGTGGTAAGCAATGCCTAATGCAATATATAAAAGGACCTAGGGGGTGGGATTCATTTGGAAAGCAGTACAACGTGTTCATTAAAGATCCCATGGCATGCTACTTTATGGATGCTTATGTATATATAGGTGTTAGTGGGCCCCTAATAAAGTATTTGAAGACGTTCAAGAAATTTAGCCTTGGTGCAGAATTACAGCCACTACGAGCCAGTCCCACAATGAGCTCTCCACAAACGTGCTGTTTTTAGAGGCGGGACAAGGTGGAGGGTGGGGGTGTGGCCCTGAGCAGCTTGTGGCCACGGTACCATGCGCTAGTGTTTACAGTGGAGCACTGAACACTCCGGGTGCTCCGGCGGGAGTCCTGGAGCTCTATATCTAAATAATATCATATTGTATTTTGATATCTATATAATATAATATATATTATCATGGTCAAAAGCTGGTTGATGATATTATGAATCTCAAAGGACTGCGTTGGGTTCTCAGACGCCTCTGGTTCTTCCACGTCAATATTAAGTACAGACTGAACCGCGAAATGGAGGAGAAAGGGATTGTTGCCTGCGATTGTTGCCCGGGATTGTCTCCCGCCGGAGCCTCCGGCGGGAGACAACCCCGGGTAACGGGCAGCGTTCAGCGGGCAGCGGGGCTCCGACGGACAATCCTGGGCAACAATCCTTTTCTACTCCATGTCGCAGTTCCCAATTCCTTCTCAACCGTGGCCAAGATAACCCCCACTATGAATCTCGTTGTGGAAATTCCAGAGACCTCAGAGAACCCGACACAGTCTAGTCTTTTCCCCAAAAGGAAGCTTTATGCAAGCTTGCGTTATTGTGTCGCGTGTTATGCGCAATAACACCAACAGCAGAACAGTTATCCAAATAACAAAGAACACTTGCGTTGCAGTGTATGTATTCACACACACACACACACACACACACACACACACACACACACACACACACACACACACACACACACACACACACACACACACACACACACACACACACACACACACACACACACACACACACACACGGTCCTAGCTCATTGTCTCATTGGTGGGCCAAATTCTCTGGGCGGGCCAAGCAGAGAAAGGGGAGGTAACCTGGCCCCACAGATCCCAAATCCGCGCGTTTGAGTGTTCATTTTTTCAAAAGGCGGAGCAAGATACCTACTGCTCGTTTTACACAATTTTTAGCTACTAGGGGACCATAGGCAGGCTAGGGGAACTCATATTAATGTTCGAAAACCTCATAAAGGGAACATTTCATGCCATGGGACCTTTAAAACATTTAGGGAGATCCGGGGTCAGGCGTAGGTTAGGCGGAGGAACGCAGGAAGAGAATCCATTTAAGAGCACCTGTGTTGAGACCGTAGAGACCCAGGTAAAACACGGCCACATTAAATATTTCAGCCCAACACATTCAGGAAGCCTGAATGCTTAACACCACAACGCATTCGGAATCAGGACATTTAAATTGCCCCACCTCACAACACACACCACTGAGCTGGGTCCTGACACGCAAAGCAACGTGTGCTTACCCATAATGGAAGTAAATGAACCAAAAAAAAAAAAAAAGGAAGCAATGTTTTGGTGACAGGTGTGGGGAGGGGGGGGAACAAGGGGCAGGACCTGTGGCTTTAAGTGCAACAGAGTGACTTGCCGTGCCCTCCCTTTGTGTACCAGGCCAGAGTACATCCTCCACGAGTCCCCTAAGTCTCGCTGGGCTCATTCAGGGGTAATGTACCAGACAGAGAAGATTACTCCCCTTTTCTTCATGCTCACTACTCCACTGGGAAACCCCCTGCCTGCCCCCCCCCCCCTGCCCACTTCCCCGGACTCCTGTTTGCCGAGTTGATGGGGCCGAGGGAATAATAATTGACCCACAGAAAACGTGTGTTCTTTGTTTTTCTCCCTCTCATGGTGTGGCTGTATTTGCCGCTGTTTTCCCTTGACTGGGGGGGTTTAGACAAGAGAATGACGTTGGTTGGATGAATAACAAGGCTGATTGATTGGGAAAAACATGTTGTCTCTGAATGAGATACACACGCAGGTGTTTACGCCACAACCAAAGGCCTTCTCGTTAACTTAACTCATGTCCCATATGACATATTACCGCCATAAACAGACATATTACCGTCATAATCACTTTATACTATTTTCCGGCAGGCACAGATCTGTTGTTTATTATTTTGTGCGGCAGAGCGTATTCCCCTCTTCCCAGAGAGCCGACACTGGGACGGCCCTCAAGCAGGAGGGCCTCCCACTAAGCGACTGGTCGTGTCGGCGTACGCATTCTCAAGTCCATTGAGTGGGATCTGAAGGGCCCCACATTGGTTCTGCACGGTGAACTGTGCTAGTGCCCTCTGCGGTGTTTACATACACTCACTCTTCCGTCCCGCACAACAACATTGACGGAGGAGTGTTGAGCAATGAGGCGTTCAGGTTGAGACCATGGCCTATTTGTCTCCAATGAGCGGTGGTGGCCTCAATGCAAAAGAGCCCAAACAGCGTATTCATTACCCGTCTGGGTGCTTCCCAGCCTAATTTGGAGGAACACTCTTAACCACTGAGCGTGCCCCGTCGCAGCTTGTGCATTCTGTGGCACAAAGATAACACTTTGAAACTATTGCTATGACTTTAAGAGGAACGCAAAACACAATATTAATAATGTTATAAAAATATCTAAAACTGATTTCTGAATGTATAGATGAATGAATGAATAAATGAATGCAGACAACTTATAAGGTCAAAATGTACCAATTCATAAAAGACAAAATGACGACATCAAAATGGCCCATTTTATTACTGCTATGATCCTACCATGAAACCAATCGCATGCGTTTCAAAAGGTAAATATGATCTGTATTTGGAAAATGTATCGCTTACGCATGCATTAATTTACATGGAAACGATTGGTTCCCAGTCTGGGCCGGCCCAGACTGGGTCATACCAGTGACCTTGACACCGGCTTTTTTTTCCAGAACCAGACAGGCAAACAAAGCCTGCACAAGAGCGAGAGCGAGAGAGAGAGAGAGAGAGAGAGACAGAGAGAGAGAGCATGAGAGAGCGAGAGCGCGAGAGATAGAGAGAGAGACAGAGACAGAGACAGAGAGGGACATAGAGAGAGTGAGAGAGAGAGAGAGCGAGAGAGAGAGAGAGAGAGAGAGAGAGTGAGCGAGAGAGAGACAAAGACAAAGACAGAGATTGAGAGAGAGGGAGAGAGAACGAGAGCTGGCATAAGAGTCGGGTGCGCAGGTTTGGCATCCAGTGTGGCTGGTGAAACCACAGCCAGCGCCGGCTGAGTGCATTCCCGGCCTTGGCAGAACAAATGGATCTGTTGTCTGGGTTCAGGGGAGCTGGCCCTCAGGAAAGGACATGGTGGAAGAGGAGACCAGCCAGACAGGGACAGACGGGGACACCGGAGTGCAACACAACCAACACCACGCAGTGGAAACCAGAATCACCGATGATTCACTATGTAAAATATACACACGTGTTTATATTAACAAACGCAATGATTTTATTGATTCTTTCCATGTGGGTGGAAAGAAGAAGAAGAACAAATACAATACTGGAGGTTCTGCCTAAGGTCCTATCGCGTCCGACCGTGTGTCATTCTGAAGTGAAGGCATAGCCCCCAGTCTAGTGAATCCACCAGTTGGGGAAGTGTTGAGCTGAATGCTTCCGACGACCTCCCATTACCTCTATCCTGCCGCACCGTGCAAACCGGTCGACTTTCTCCTTTGACCGCTACCTCTAACGCGTCGGCGGTGAGAGCCAAACGTTAGATCTAAAGGAGGGACCAGAAGAAGGTGGGCAGCCGGGGTGGGGGGGGGGGGCGTCTCATGTGGCCCAGACTGCCCAGGGAAACGTGTCTGTCATCAGGCACGTTAAGAGTGCAAGCGGAGCCGGGCGTAGGTGAACCCAGCACCGCCGTCAGGCACTACAGACGGCCAGGAGCGGTGCGGGTGTGCGGGACCCCACTCGAGAAAGATGATGGATGATGGGTGACGTGGCGACGACGGACGGGCGGGGCCGCGTCGACGGGAGAAAGGAAGACCCGCTTCCCGGGACGCAGGGGAGACTGTGGGCGGGGTAACGGATGAAGGAAGGAGGCACGGAGCCATCGCAGAGGAACGTTACTGAAAGGCCCAGTGGTGACAGATTCCCATGGGTGTTTTAAGGTGAAGGGTAGGTGTGAAATGGGTTGAGGAAAGGGTTGGCAGGGGGGGGGGGGGGTTGTCGTAATTTCCCCCTCCATGTGGGATATGGGAAATGTCTTGTGAAAGAAGATGGACCTTTTGTATATGATCTAATAAGTAAGGGTTTTGGACAAAGTGGAGGGGGTATGCAAGCAACAACGTTGGGCTGTTCCCTAAATCGGATAGTCTAATCGTTCTGAGTACTCAAATGTTCTGTCAAACAAATGTACTTAAAAAGTGACAGGCAAGATCGATCATATTTAACAAATTACACTCAAATGATGTGTACAGATCTAGACTGCAGCCCCTTTTAATTGGCCTGGAGATCAGTTTGGACCTGCTGCTAATGTATAGTGGTACCAGTACAAGTGGTGTCCACAGGGGTGGGGATCTGAAGGAAACAACCTGACTGGCTGAACCTCAACAAACGTCATATTGCTGAGCATCGATTGGAGAGGACAAAAACAATTATATAGGTCATATAGCTTACATGTCGGCCAATTATGTTTTCATGGCTTCGACCTTTCAAAAAATAAAATAAACAAATTTGAACTAGGCACTACCAGACTGACGCTTTAGAAGAGTTAAGGGGACCTGTTGGCAGGTCCCCTTAAGCTTCCCTGAGGTTCATTACCCATTGTAAAGCTCTGACTCACCACTGAGTTATACTCCCGGGAAAAGGGAAAGTAATTCATAAATAGGGAAAATTACTCTGGAAGGAAAAATACTCTCTTAAAAAGATTTGTTACAAATCAAAGAAATGCTTCAAGCGTATTTAAGACCTTGACACAGAATGCTATAATTAATCACTATAATGAGCCTAATTATATAATAGCTACGGATGAAATGACTGTCAGGCTGGTTTTCTCTATAGAAGATGGATAAGGTATAATCCAAATGGAGAGTGCAAGATGAAACCCGAATCTGTGCACTATTTAGCACAAAAATATACTGAATCATTTAAGAAAAACTAATTGCATGTCTCAGATGTTATTTGAGAGAAAAGGCACATGTAAGAAAATCCGGTTGTCGACGTTCCCCGGTAAAACCTCAAGTAACTGAGTTACCTTTTGGTCAAGTGACGTTACCAAACATGGTTTGCTTCATCAGACTGCCTCTCTTATCTTTCCCTTTGCAAAAGATTCAACTGACGCTCGACTAAATGCAACTCATCAAAATCTTTGCAGTTATGAAGTTGTCTACTGTCCAAGTAGCAAAATAAATTGATTCAAAATAGTACAATGACGTACAATGAACTGTACTCGGCTTCTTCCCACATTCAACAGAATGACGAATCACTGCCCTCAAGATAAGACCACATCTGAGTGGTGAACTATTTAGAAATCGGAAATGTTTTTTGATTTGTTTGATTTTGTAAAAATAAAAAAACAATTCTTGACACTTCTGCCAAATAACTTTAATAGACACAGAACAATAAATTATTAAAATCCTGTCAGGCAGTCTTGATTTAATAATAACATACCTTTCAGCACAAATGAAGTAATCTGAACCATGTCTGTCAGTTAAGTGTTATCTAAACTAAATAGGCTCTTTGAGATACTGCAAGTGTTGGGATCAAAGACCACGGTGCTGGGCAAAAACAAAACTAAATTAACTAAATGTATGTTTACCATAGGATCGTTTCTTATCATTTATTATGACCTCTTAATAGAAAAAACAACTGTTAAAATGATGCTGAAATGGTGACACACCAATTCAACCTGCGTAAAATGGAGGCACGGTAGGAGACAAGGTGACCAGATGAACTCGTTTAAATGCAATAACACTAAAACAAATCAATCAATAACATGTATGCTTGGTGCAATCAAACCACTTCAAAGAGAACGCAAGTTTGAGGGACCCGTGAATACAGAAACATACAGGCATGAACAAACTTCTTACACACACACACATACAAAATGGCATTTACATGCACACACACACACACACAAGCATGCCAGAACATCTTCTTGTTCCTACCACGCCCACTTGCATACCGCCTCCTCTGCCTTTGACAGATAGATCGAGAACAGGTTAATCCCTATATTGTTTACATAAAAGATTACGCTTCTTGATGCAGATGAGAATACCCCCCCGCCACACACACACACACACACACACCACCGACCACACTACCTCACTCCAATCCCCCCCCCTCCACCACCTCTCTCTGGCATAGCATAGCGATTTCCACCTGGATGCTCTTCAACTATGTGCCAAAAGGATATCACGGCAGCCCCGTATCCTCTGTGTGACAGTGTAATTCCCTCTGCCCCGCAGCCATGTCTGCAAAACTCAGACAGTTTACATGTTCGTGTAGCTACATCGTACCAGGGGAATTGCAACTTGCCAACTATTCTGTGCATTCATGTGATCTCTGGCACAAAGTATTCGCGCCGTGCCCCACAAGCTGCCACTAGGCTGGTGAAATTCAGGTTTGGTTGGGCCTTCTTCGTTAGCAGCTCTGGAAATCTTTGGCAACTGAGAACAAGTTTTATGTTTGTGTTTTTTGAGCATTATGATCCGTAAATACTGGCTTCTGAATTTCTCCGGGACGTGCCTTGTTTCTGATCTGATTGACAGGTTAATGATCATATAAAGCGGTTTGAGTGATCTGGGGTGGAGGGAATTCAGCTTAAAGGCATTTGTTTTTGATTTATGTATGTAGAATGATTCTGCCATCGTCAAGTCATACTGAATATCCCATTTGACTGTACTACAAAGGTTTGAGTCAGCTACGCTTCAGCCGATTCATCTGAACTATGCGCAAAACACTATGGGCCTTTTGAAAAGTCTCTGTGACCTTGCCAACAGTTTGAGTAGTTTATTAAAATATTTGTTCAAGCATAATCCCTTTTCAATCAAAAGTCATACGATCACTGGCCTGTCATCGTCAAATTAAACAGAACTCACTGTGAAGCATTGACTTCTTTCAGGCAACATGAAACTAAAATGTTTGCCTTGTTAGCTCTTTTCCACAGTCATTTTATCGACCCCAACAAAGCATGCTGTATTTATTAGATTAGAAGAACGATTCAACCTTCCCCACATGTATGCTCTGGCATGAACAACACATTTCCGTACCACTCATATAAAGTCGCTACGGGCTAACACACAGCTGCCTAGCAATGCTAGCAAGGGTTTTTTAGTCCCTTTTGCATGATCGAAACAGATCCTGGAGGAATCAATTAAATGATATTCCACCAAAACATTGTGTTGTGTAACTACTATCCTGTATTCTTTGGAAAAGCATCACATAATGCTTCGAGCCAGTGTTGCGGTTTTGCCACACTTGATTCATTATAGAAGAGACAGGGGTTTTCGAAGATTTAGAAGATTTAGGGTTTTCATGAAAAGAAAAAAAATGAAGGAACTTACTAGATAAAACTACTTCCTTCCAGTTCAAGTGCTGGCCATTGTGAATTGGTGCACATTTCCCAATTGACTTGTACTTACTAAAGTGGACTCACAAAGTCATCTAGTAGGTGTAAACTGCTATGAGATCAAGTGCTTAAAGGGTGTCTGGGGTTTTCTAAACAAACCCCAACACCTAAAACAACATTTGGCAGTATTCCATCGGGCAATAATTACAGTAACATACATACCAGCTGGGTGGTTCTTTGCTAGCCATGGCAGTAAGAGCCTGTGTGTGTGTGTGTGTGTGTGTGTGTGTGTGTGTGTGTGTGTGTGTGTGTGTGTGTGTCCGTCACAGCATTTGTTGGGTTAGGAAAACATCTTAAGAGAGGATTATCCTCCAACTTTTGGGGATAATACAAAGCAGGTTTTCCGGGCCAGTCGCACACCATTCATAATTCCAGACCTTCATTGGCAATAATGGCCAAGTTAAACAGGTTTGATAGGTAACTGTCACGAAAAGACACAAAAGGCTTTACTTAACAGGTTAAGTCCTTTGATATAAACCCAGGGGATTTATTTAAGTTGTTTGGGAAAATAAAATGTATTACAAAACCAGACCTATAAGGCACAATGTAAATACATATTCATAATGAATACAATGACTATTGCCAATACTAAAAACAAAACAATAGCCTTAGTATGTTCTTTTACTTCCATGTTGTCAGTGCTAGTCACGTAACGTATACATTTAAGTACACAAATTGATCACTCAATTGGTTTACAAATGTGTCTTGATTACCTACATACTAATTCCATGGTTTCAGTGTGTTAAACTAATTATTGATTAATTCTGATCACTCAGAAAGTTCCTGGTCAATGTTCTATCAGAGAATGTAAAAAGTGTTATTTTTTAATCAAATCAAAAGAACACACTGAAGCAGGAACAAACCAAGTGAAACAAACTGAGGCATATGTCCTTGGGTCTGGTGAACCCATCGCGGACAGGCAGCCAATATCCAACCAGACTCGTCCCACTTTAAGCTAAATCTGCACCAGTAAAACGGCCTTGTGGAGGAGCAAAGCCCCTGAGAGAGTTTCTGTCTCGTACTCTAGTCTCCTCTATCAATCCAGGGACTGGATTATGTCTACAGCACTGTTTACCACCACTAAGAAGCAGAACAACTTGCTG
This sequence comes from Micromesistius poutassou, assembly GCF_964030765.1. NCBI lineage: Eukaryota > Metazoa > Chordata > Actinopteri > Gadiformes > Gadidae > Micromesistius > Micromesistius poutassou. Next base: position 14,102,082 of record NC_140275.1, on the reverse strand, counting down.
ATACACACTAATAGGCCCATATAGAATACAAAGGCAAGAGGCAAGAGTCTGCAATTGGTCCGATTGATTGATTGCAGTGTGTGTGAGAGAGAGAGTGTGTGTGTGTATTTCCCTCTACCTACTGGGGTTAAAAGAAAACGCTCTTTGGGAAAAGAAAACAACAGACATAACAGAAACAATAATTTGCAACAATCCCCACCGACACTATAAAGAGGATCTGAAAGAGAGAGAGACAGCGAGAGAGGGAAGAAAAGTGTACTTTTTAGTTTTAGCCACAAGCTCTAATAAGGTGACTTTAATTCCCAGAGGAACAGTCGTCTGGGAAGCCCCCTATGGGTGGTTCCCTCCCCAGTCCCCCTCCCCTCCTCTCCCCCGTGTTCCAGACGGGACACCACTCTGCGGCCCTGCCCTCCGGGCCCACAGGTCAGCGGACGCGCCGATTACCCGCGAGAGCTTGACACACGGCAAAGCCGGGGCGCTTTCATCTGCGTCGGTGGGTTGCCACTCAAAGCCTTGTTACAAGATTGGCGCTCGGCAATTAGCACAGCTCAGGGTCAATTAGCTTTTGGCAAGCCGCCAGGGGCGTCACATGCCCGCGGCTTTGCGCTGATGGCACCTGACAGACCCGCAGATCAGTCATGTCTGCCATGGCGGGGGGTTGGCTGCGGAACGGAGACCGAGGAGGTAGCCTCGTGAGACCATCCTAAAATTCACTTTGCGTTTTTTGGCGCCAAGTATCAGTCTGGCCTTGTTTCTTGTTTTTTCTTCTTGCCATCTAATCATCCACACACACACACACACACACACACACACACACACACACACACACACACACACACACACACACACACACACACACACACACACACACACACACACACACACACACACACACACTATATTTCCAAATATGGCAACACAGTGTTACCAAACTGTGTTGGTCGCAACACATTCCTTATATGCCGACTTTGTTCCTTCTTTTTATCCTGCAGACTGCGGTGCTGCTTGTTAGTTGCTAATATTCCCTGCCCGGAGTGCTGATTTGCTCGAACATTTTGACCCTTTTGAAAAATGCCACACTTAAAAAGGTGTGATGCACGTTTTATGCGATAGCTCAGTGGGGAAGGAGATGCAATAGGCACTTAAAGGTAATTCAATAATGGTGAATTTAAGTTTATAACAGTTTTTTGTGATGGTGTAATCTGTTTCACAAGCACGGTGGACTCAACTCAAAAACACAATCATGAGTGAAGTCGTGGCACGAATGCAATCAATGATAATATTTGGTTTGGGCTTTCATAAGAACTGATACTTGACGTGTTTGCCTATTAGTCTTACTTCGAGTACACCGCTTGTCATGGGGGCGATGAAAGGTGGTGGGAGATTGTGTGACCTGGTCCAGCTTGTTTTATCCAGAGCATTTGGCTGGTTGGCAATAAAATGACAAGGCAAAGCGCTTAGTTATTTAGAAGGTGTCCAACATGGGTGCCACATAAGAGCACCATATCTGGACTCGTGCCATGAGGGAGTACATCGCCTGACGACAGACTGTAAGTCACATCACCTTGGCTGTGTCTGTGTGTGTGTGTGTGTCGTGTGTGACATTCCCGCAGTACTGGGACAGAGAATCAGGAGAAGAAGGTGGAGGATTAGACGGCAAGAAGAAGAACAGAGGAAACACAGCTCAGACTCATTAGAGGAACACTTTGGCCAACATGCTTTGAGCAGATGCGCGCGATTGGTTTTGAAGGCAGCGTTCCAACAAGCAAAGATTAATAGACCCATGGACAAAAAAACTGAGGAAAAGCCCACCCCGCGACTGGGATACAACTGGCGGCCTGATAAGATGGCTCCAGACGATATGCGGCCGGATAAGCCAGTGAGAAAAGAGGTCCCAAAGGAGGGGGGGCTTTTGTGTTAAAAGAGGTCTCTCTGCTCCTCTGCATTCCCCCCCCCCCCCCACCCACCCCTTTTCCCTCTCGCTTTCCTCAGCGGCTCGCTCCGATGTGTCTTGGGTAAACGTTGGCCGAGATGCTTATCTGCCCCCCCCCCAGAGCAAGAGACCAGGAAGTGTTCCGTTGTGGCGTTCCTGCTCGCCTCAAATCCACTCTATGCCCCTCCTTCCTAGAGAGTCCTTCTTTTGCATGTCGGGACAGGGCCTTTGCTCTCTCTCTTTTCAAGTCCCTCCAGCTGAGGACAGAAAGGAGAGGAGAGAGAGTCCATGGCGTGTGTGTGTGTGTGTGCATCATATTGTAGACGGTGTAGAGCCTCATTCCTGTGGATGAGCTGTGAATTGCCTGTATAACACCATGGTGTGTGTGTGCGTGTTCCCGTGTGTGTGCGTGATCCCATGTGTGTGTGTGTGAGTGTTCCCGTGTGCGTGTGTGTGTTACCGTGTGCACGAGTGTGTGCGCTCCCATGTGTGTGTGCGTGCGTGCGTGTGTGTGTTCCCGTGACAAAGGCAGAAAAGGCTTGAGAGAAAGAGAAAAAAACCAACAAAGACGCCAAAACCGGTTTGTTGACGCAAGACGCGACTGTTTGATTTGTGCGGAGGTGAGACGCACGACTGTAGACATCCGCACAGCTGCTGCCAGACAGGCACGTTGGCCCGCCTCACGTCTGTCTGACAACACCGCCACGCATCTGGAGGTCTGCGCGAGGACGCAGGTTAAAGAGGAGTGTCTTAATTGTCTCTGATGAAAACGCCGCCTCCCCCTGACATGTCTCCAGCTCCAGACTCAAGACTCATCTTGTTTTTTGTTTTTTTTTGGGGGGGGGGGGTGGGTGCTCCTCCGTCTGCACAGAACCAGGCCGCTCCGATTCCACACGACGGCAGCGACATCAAAGCCCCCCCCAGAGATTACGCTCATCCGTGCGATCGTTCGATACCATGGTATCGTTTGTCCAAACAAATACAAACAAAATGTTGTTGTTTTTTTTTTGCTGTTTTTGCACCAGGTGCTATTTATTGTTAGCGAAGGCAAGTTTTGTCGCTCGTCACCATTTATTCAACAGGCCTTTTTCAAGGAGTCTTGTTGTTGCATCCCTTTGTGACCATGTGCTGGTGTGCTTTCTATGTCCACCTCCCAAACACGAGTATGGGCACAGGGCCGCTGCGCTAAAGAGCATGAGATTTAGTCTATTTAGTATCACACAGAGAACACATTAACGCCCCGTTATGGTTTGGAATTGAATGTGCCATTAATCACGTCAAGAGCACATCCAAAAGCGACAGTTTTAATTCACAAGGCTCGTTCATTTTCCCAGCTAATGTCAACAGAAAAGCCACAAGTCAATGTCCTTTCCAGCTGCTGTTGCTCTTGCTCCCTGGATGGAATGCGTATTGGTGATGGAGGTTGAGGGCTGTGTGCATTAAGTTCAATGAATCATTTGAAGACATTTATTTGAATTATTAAGTGTGTAAAAGTCTCTATAAATATACCCCAAGTTGAAATGTACCAAAAATTGCCTTAAAATATTTTATTTTTAAAATTGAAAAATAGGCTTTCAGCAACATTCAATGCAAAGGCTCAGGAGCAGAAAATGCTTAAGGGATTTGGAGAAGGCTGTGGTAGCTTTCAGTCTGGACAGAGCTTGATGCATTGCCTTAGTCCACAACAAACACTACAAAAACATATGTCCTAAAGCATTCATAATGTATTTAATACACTGTGAGAATTAGAGATAGGCTTCCCTTTAATGGCAGATAATGTTTCCCATACAAATATGCAATTCAATCTCCTCATTTGTTTATCTATAAGTGAATATTGTGTTGTTCCATCCTTTCCATTGAGTTAACTTTCTGGCCTCGAGGACTTGGGGGGGGGGGGGGGGGGGTTTGAACAACATTAAATGAGGAGCAACTGATCATACCCTTCCATGACATTTGAAAACAAAATCATCAAATCGAGGGAAAACCTCTTATATGATAACAGGCCTTTATTAACCTGGGAGTCGGCCATGGGTATTATCCAAATATATCATACTTATTCTACTTCGTTTAAGAATGCTTGATTCTGATTGGCTGGGTTGGCAGGTTGCCCGCTGACTTGTCGGTTGTACTTGCTGCTGACTGAGCACAGCGTCATAAAATAGTAGATCAATACGCGGCTTGTATTTTTTTTTCTATCACAGAAATTTCAAACATGAGCCATTGTAAAAATAAACCTTGTTTAAAAAAGTTTCTAAGATGTGTCGGAAATCTATCGGAGGGTCAGTCGATACATAGTTTCGCAAGCGAGACAACTACGTTATTAAACTAGTGATCAGATGCAGCCTTGTATGGTTACTATGGAAACTAATTAGCTACAGCTGAGCTAACGTTATTCACCGTAGTTCTAAAGGGGACTACTTTTTGAGGGAGATCACTCAAACAGAGTATACATTTAATAAGCATGCAATATGAATAAGAAAAAGCATAATTATTAAAGTATTTGAATTGTTTTATTATGTTGGCAAGCAAGAAGTAGAATAAACAGGATAATCACCTCAAGGCAGGGCAATAAATAGTTTGATATGCCCGGCTCGTGGAAGGTTTCCACGAGCCGGACATATCAAACTGTTTATTGCCCTGCCTTGAGGTGATTATCCCTTACTTAATTGAATTACACGTAAGCAAACCTATAAATAGATCAATCCTCCTGAATCAATGTTCTCTGGAGGTTTCTTTGGTTGTTTTCCTTGTTATCGTAGAACTGCCTCCATCTTAGGCACTTATGAAGAGCTAATAAATGGTCAGAACGCCCTGGGAAAACATGTTGTTGACAAAGCGCTAGATCAAACCTGATCCCTGGTTCTTGGTAGACCTTGAATGCACTGCTTTAAAATAAATGTGACTCACCCCTTAGGGAAATACAAAACAGGTAGGGACTTTGTATGCACACTTGGGTTGATTTATTTTTTGACCTGTGCAATATGAGAAAAACAAATACAATTCTAGGAGTTGCTCATGGGGCATTTTACACCCCAAATATATTCTATCCATCAACCTGATAAATATACTCTCTATGAAACTGAATTATTTTCACCTGAAACATCTGCCAATAATACTGTTAAAAGGGCAGTCAATTGTCAGTTGGAGTTGATAGTTAAATAAATGTAGACCGATGCTCACGTTCTGTTCGGTGTACGGAACAGCTTGGTCTAGGCATAGATTTATGTGTTGCAGTCTTGTCACAGCATTATTATTGCCATGAAGAGTGGTGCTGTGGCGACTCTTCACACAGTGGCCATAAAAGTTAGCCTAAAATCTCCTTGAAGGATCAAGTTAGACAGTTGCCTCATGTAGGAGAAAGGTTTGGGATTTCCGCTATCTATAGAACAGTTATATTGATCTAGGCTTAACAGAGTACTTACAAGGATAAAATAAGCTTAATATGGTATTTTAAAAGAGGGCAGATGTTTGACTGAATAAATGCTGTGTGTGTAATATAAATATATATACAGTATATATAGTACTATTATATATGTATAGAGAGATAGATATTTGGTAGATTAGACATCTTAAAAAAGGTATAATATGTAACATTTACACATACAAATATCATAAATGACTAGACCTGTTTATTTACTAACATTATCCCAAAGAGCGCTGGGCTACCCCACTATTTAATTTTCCATATATGTTATCTACAGCTTTATGGGTGGTCATGAAATAAGGCATGGCTTCTCCTAGGCTGGAGACAGTTCAACAATGTTACACAAAACAATAAACGTTACTAAGCGTAATGTGACTTCAACTTTAATACATAACCTTGACTTTTAGCATGAGTCACGTCAGATCGATTTTCCCTGGCAACGGTGGTGAAGACCACAACGCAACAGACAGAGCCCACACATCCTTCACGACGTCATCAAACTACGTCTTTTGTTATTGTTTTGGTAGAGAGACCCCTGGCGGCAGAAATGACCCCTTATACCTTTTAATGGTGTAAAACCCAATGTACACTGTGATAAGTCAGCGTATAAATATTGACATCAGAGCTGGAGATCTGTGCCCCGACCAGAACGAGACCCGACAGGAGCGGACGGGTTCTCGTCGCTCCTCATATCTCACATGTTTGACAGGCTGACGTCAGGGTTTTGGCTGTATTCAATGAATCACATACTTCTTTAGTAGTGTGTTCACTTACAGCAACTGTGTGTCTTATCTCGGTCAGACGGCTTTCCCCGCCCCTCGGACCGGACTGACCCATAAAACATTGGATAACCTGTCAGCTGTGTTGTTTGGGAAATAGAGATAAACGCAAAAACGGATGCTGCTGAGGAAGGGGACGAGGCGGGCGGCCTCGGGCGATTACCACTTGGTTGCGCAAGAGAAAAAGAGGGGAAAGTCTGAGGTGTGCGGAGAGTTTGGTTCCATGCAAAAGTTGTAACGGTATGTGGAAACTTGTTTCGAAAATGTCGGCCTGTAATGAGGTTTGGCCGTGAAGAAAGCCTGCGATGTGCGGTTTTTGGTTGGGTTCGGACCGGGGCCTTGTCGGCTCAACTCGTCAGCGCTGATTAAAGCTCCACTGTTCATCTGGAATATCGATTGGTATGTCTGCACTGTGTGTGCAGACATAGTATTGACACCCCTGGAAATTCCAGAGCTTCATTATATCTGTGTACATTCACCCGAGTGGAAGAAAGCCTGCTCCATCATGGCCTCCCCCCCCACACACCTCCCCCTGCAGCATCCCCAGGCCTGGATGGTTCCCAGTCCACCGGGACCACTCCCCCCCGCCCCCCTTTACAAATAAGACAGAGGAGGTAATTGAGAGATTAAGATCCTTCAAAATGGGGTCACAGAGATCAATGATCAAACAGGGCCCTGACCCCCCCCTGCTCCCCCTGCCCTCCTCTCAACACACTTTATTTTAGCAAGCCTCATAATGGAGAAGAAAAAACAAAAGGGAAAAAGACCAAGTGACAAACACTTCCCTGGGAAGAGACCCGAGCACCCCTTAATCTCTGGAGGAAGCGGCCCGACCCCTAGCAGTGGTCCGGGAGGGCGATCAATCACCGTTGAGGACATTTGTCAGAATGAAATGGGGCGAAAGTTAGTGAAGATTTACAGACTCGGATGGTCACCGATAACTCAAATCTATAGCAAGCCAAGGTTTATTTTGGTATGACGTAACACATTGTGCATCATGGACATTTACACATGTACATCAATTTTGCATTATGTCCTTTGCTATATGTATTGATTGATGATTAGTGTTTTATCATTGCTAGTCAAAAAGGTATTTAAGTATACCTTAAGTATAGCACTTAAAGCAAAAAAGGTTTCAAAACGCAGAATAACACAGCTATAAATGTAATAGTTATTTGTCGTGGAACATGTGAGGACATGTTTTGGTCTTCATGATTTCAAGACCAAATAAATCATGAAAACTCTAAGGCTCAGCTTCAAACTCCTCAAACTCCCCCACTTGCTATTTTTACCTTCTTTTCATAACCTCCCCCTTTCCCACCAACTGTGGTGCGCACATCATAACATGCAACACAGACATGAATTAATGACCCTAAACTGGAATCACACCTCTCCCCAAGTGATTTATAATCTCTCTCTCTCTGCTGCTCTCAGATTCTCCCCCTGCTGATGGGCTCTGACCCCCGGCGGACCCGCAGACAAGCGCTGGCCAGATGAGACCCCCCCCCCTGACATGGAAGAACAACTTGTTGGGTTTTCAGTTTTCGGTCATGGTGTGAGTCACATTCCTGTTGACCACAGGAGGACTGAGAACTGGCGTTGGACAGAGCCACTCAACACTCATGGACGGGGGTTCAGGGAGGTCGCATCCCTCCTGACGACAAGCACCATAATGAGTTATTGGCTTCTCGCGGGCTGGAGACAGCTCAACAATTTTACACAGAGAGCGAGGGAGAATGGAAAGGAATGGAATGCTGGGTATTTTCATTGGGAATTCAAAAGTTAAGAAATCAGGAAAAAGGGGGGGAAAATGGATAGGGAAATGAATTAAGCAAAAGTCAGCAAAAAAGGTAAAATATGGATGCGTGTGGAAAGTGTTGCTCTGCTGTAAAAGCACTGACTCTCACAACATGTTTTTTGCATTACAAGTGTGAATACAATTGCCCAAATATTTATTTTGGCAATTATTATATATATATATATTTTTTTTCTTTCTTATCTCAGCAGGACTCAGCAGATTATCCTAACATAACACTTGGTGAAAGATTACACAAGATACTAAATAAGATAAGACAGGTTTAAGTTATAACTGTAGGCGGTTTAATTATACATGATCATGAGATGATGGAATGGAGAAGTCGTACCAATCATCAGCACGTTGTTTCAATACTTTTATTGACCAAAATCTATACAATTACACACAATATGTGTGCGAAGACATTTCCAAAAATGGGAATAATTGTTTGTAGGATTTAAAATGTATGTATTAAAATGTCTAAAATGTCTAAAACACTATGTTATATATCTTTGTTAAGTTGTGTACTTACATTATCATTACAAATCGTTTCCAACAACGTTCAAACACAGAGAAATCCGTGGTTTTATTCCCAGATACTGCCCATTCTTTGGTCGCAAGACAACGGCGTCCTATGCCCTTTACCCCCTAACTTCAGGTGAAGCATGCGAAAACAATTCATTAGAGACCTTATGTATTGATATATTCCAATAGTGATCTAGCCTAGGCCAGGGCTGAAAGACATTTCACATATAACTTGATCATATTGATCGATATCGATAACTATTGATAATTTGAATGACCTAAAAATACTACCATGCTGGATTTAAACACTTCTGTTTAACACTTAACATGACCTTCCACTGTTCTTCATTGATAAATACTCCAATGTCGATACAACAATGAAAAACACTCAAATATTGTAAATAAGTATGGAACCGTGTTTGTGTAACAAACCCAGCTGCTAGATTCGGTGGTCCAGTCTCTTATCGATATATATTGAACATGTTTTATATTGATATTGATCAAAAGTCTATCACGATACGATAATTTATTGTTTTATTGCCCAGGCCTAATATAGCCTACTATGATGTGCTACTTCATCGGTACTTTGAAATTGACCTTTTATGTCAACTATGGACCAAACGATGGCTCTGTAGAGAGGACTTCTGCTGCTCCACCGCACCATCGGCAGGTATACACCGCCAAATACGAGAGACTCACGTTAACTCGTCCATGACAACGATTTCAGTCACGTCACCACGATTTCGGTCAGGACAAGGACTCCCATGATCCCGTGGTACTTCACAACGTCATCAAACTACGTCTCATGTTGATGTTTTACTCCTAGCAGCCGAAGTGAAATTCTCTACCTTCAATTCCAAGGCGCGATGCCAATAATGACTTCTTCTGTGCAGTGCAAACACAGTCTCACTTCAGCTACCATTCATTCATACTGCAGCTCAGAATGGAACTCAAATATTCACAACTCTTTAGACGGTCTATGGTTTTAGCTTGTTTGGCTTACAAATAAGCATGAAGACCACAGCATACTCCATTGTATTTTAAGAGTGCAGTAGTGGTAAGCAAGATAGACAACGCTGTGCTTCTTGTAAAAAACAACAACAATAACCACAACAACAAAATTAAAATAGAGTGGTGCATAGGAACACTGAATGAAAAAAAAGACTGCCTCCGGTCTTCAACAACAAACAAGGAGAAGTTGTTCACAAGTAATGTGATCTTAGTCACCATGGAACAATGACTAAGAAGAACCTATTTACTGTTTGTTCTCAGATTTTGTCGGGATCAGCTGGAGAAAACATGGCCCAATGGAAACAAGCATGACTGTGTCACTGTGTTTGTGTGTGCACGTGTGTATGTGTGTGTGTGTCAGCAAAAGAAAGACAGAGCATTAGACATGTCTGTGGGTGTTCATGTGTGTGTGTATGTGTGTGGTCTTCAGGCAACAGTCACAGTGTGTGTCTTCAGGCAACCATTTGAGTTTGCTAAGTTATGATTATTTTATGATGTGTTTCTGGAATATGGTGAAGAAACAATCACAATTCATCTTTCAAGCCTTTGTATTTCCATGTTGGTTTGTGTCAACAAGAGAGCAAATGTATGACATGTGTATGACGTGTGTGTGTGTGTGTGTGTGTGTGTGTGTGTGTGTGTGTGTGTGTGTGTGTGTGTGTGTGTGTGTGTGTGTGTGTGTGTGCGTGTGTGTGTATACACGTGTACGTGTGTGAGAGACTTTGGTTCATTATAATAACTCACTACTCTCTAGTCCGTGACACACGATGAATGCCAACCAAACACCACGACCTGTTTGGGTGCTCAGTGGCCTGTGGGGTGTAACTTTTGTCGTCGATTCGTAAGCACCACCAGTTGTTAACTTTGGTACACTGAAAACAGATGTGCTTCAATTCACAGCAGGCATTGTTTTCCTCACAACTGAGTGAAGCGTAAAGGGAAAAGTGAGCGCCAGACTGATTTGTGGTGTATGACTGAGACCGAGTGGGTGAGAGAGAGAGAGAGGGGAAAAGATGGAGAGAGATTAAAGTAAGGGGAACAAGGGAGAGTGGGGGAAGAGAGGAGGGGGAAAGGTAGAAAGAGGATGTAAGTGAGTGAGAGAAAGCATGAGTTGGAGAGTTTTCAAAAGAGGTGTGTGTGTGTTTTTCCTGCTCAGTCATCATCGTCTCTGTGTTAAACATTGGAGTGGAGCTGTCATCACTGTTTTCAAGGTTGGATATCACAGCAATTGCCATTTCTCCAATTTAGTCTCTCTCTCTCTCTCTCTCTCTCTCTCTCTCTCTCTCTCTCTCTCTCTCTCTCTCTCTCTCTCTCTCTCTCTCTCTCTCTCTCTCTCTCTCTCTCTCTCTCTCTCTCTCTCTCTCTCTCTCTCTCTCTCTCTCTCTCTCTCTCTCTCTCTCTCTCTCTCTCTCTCTCAGCTTCCCCTGCCTTGTATCCTTCCATTTTGGTCTACCTTATTCCCAGTTCATCTCTGCCAACCTGTGGCCCGCATTGTGCTACGCCCACAATGCGATGCATCCCGTCGTTATAATTCCTATATTTCATTTTGTTATCCATAGAGAGGAAAAAAGGGGAAACAAAACACTGGCTCTTCAACACTTCAATCCCACTCGGAAAGACACCGTTAGCAGCGCCTGTGTCCCGAAACAAGAAAAAACCCTACGTGAATGTGGAGTGCATGAGGTCCAGCCATCCAAACAGACCTGCTTTGTTGAGGTGTTATATCAACAGGCTGACCTCCCCTCTGCTCCTCCCCGGCTTCCTCGGGCCCCCCAACGGCAGGAGATTGATGTCAACAAGGAATTCTGTCCCGCGTTTCCCTCTGCCTCCTCCAGACCCTCCCCTGCCCCAGAAAAACACTTGCACAGTGGGCCCCCAGTGAGGGTCTTAACAAGCCCGTCGCACCATATTACCTCGCCGCCAGCGCCACCGACACACGGCGGTGTGGCCAGAAACACCCTCGGTCGGCCCGCGTGCCACTGTAAACAAGGACACCCTGCATCTGGTGGCTCTCCCTGGGGTCCCACACCTACGGCTGTTACTTAGTACACACGTTGTGGGGAGAAATCTGGGCTTTAATTCATAGCGCCTTTCACAATTTTTTTATGACCGTTTTGATGTTTTATTACCGTCAGAAATATCGGGGTCCATATTTGACAGAAATGTGTTCAAAGTATGAGACTTTGTTAAGGCTGACAGGCCAATTCACACGTTGTTTTGAGGAAAAAACCGTATGTCCAATAATGAGCAAACCCTGAAGGGTTAAGGGTAAGTGTATGGGGGAAGAATGTGAATATTTTGTCTTGAATTAATTCAGTGTAAACCAGACAAAGAGGGGTTCAGAGCTGCCTGCCTTTTTTTTTATAATCCAGCTTGTTAAAACGGCATACTACAGATTTTCACAACAGTCATAAGGGTATAATTTCCTATTGAATCTTTTTTGATTTACTGCAGAGATTTGAATTAACCGAATCAGGCTTCTGTTATCCTGATCAAGGATTTTCAGTCGAAACACAGCATAGCCACAGTAACTCAAGGGTTAAAAATAAAACCTGTTGGATATTTACTCCAACGTATGAATACATTTTTATTTTTAGACTCTGCAACTCTTAATTTATGAAAACATCTGTGCTGCCATCTGACACTTGAGCACCTAGACGTGTCAGTACATGTTAAAACATGCGCATCGCCGGGGTCAAATTTGGGGTGCGAGGTAAGTTCAATCGTAGGACACAGATAAAAGCCCAGCCGGCCCAAGTGCATCGCCAGACAACATAGGGAATGAGCAAATTCTCAGCTCCATTAGCCTGTCATGTAATCCTAGTCCTGTTCAAACAGTGCTCCAGGCAGAGTGCTGCAAAGGACCTGTGCAGCTCCACTCTCCGCACCATACAGTATCGTACATTAAACATAAAACCTACCACATATTAACTCAATTATTTAGCATAGCAGTTTCAAAAGGTAGGTTATTTAGGCCATGGACAAAGTAGGCAATTCCTTATCGGGATCTTGTGGCTGTGGTTCTCTGGATGTATAGGATGAACGTTAAGAACCTGTATGGCTACAAGCAATGTGAATGAGGAAAACATCCAAAGAAAATTCAGCCATCCACCAGTCTGGTCAAGGGATAATGAATGAATGAATAGACGTTCAGGCAGAAATACCCACTGACTTAACCCACTGACTTATCATATATTAATCAGGGGTGTTCATGAAACAGTCAATCAGAAAACCTCAAATTCTCACACATATTTGTCATCTGTCAAAGCTTCTAATTTATGCTGACAACCTAGTGAACAGTTTAACGAGGACTGGAAAGCTACATTTAGCGCCATACTGTTTGGCAAAAGACGATAAGAACGACTCAGTTCAGTATATATATATATATATATATATATATATATTGAGTTGGAGACTCCTTAGTGGAGCTCCTGAGCTTTACCACATTAAAAACATTTTAAATTATTTGTTTCCTTCCTTTCCTTACACTGAATTTGCAGCCCTTATTTGCAGGCTCTGATTGTCATAACTCCTAAAGCTACTTGGTACTTTTCTAAGTCACTTTTACAAGTAAGTGTACTTTAAGGTATACTTTTAAGTATATTCAGAATGATCACAAAACATCCTTAACAAATTTCAACACATTAGGTAATTTCACAACTAAATCCCCTCACTGGGTAAATATATGAATATATAATACATTGTAGTGATTTTGATGCTGTACATATTTAGCATGACCTGATGCTCACATACGTTCACCTTGGACCAATAGCCAGAGACACACCCTTAATAGGGCTTTAAGACTCAGCTGAAGGAAACACATAGCACTAATCTGAGACCAGGTTGCGACATTGTGCAAAGTATAGTTTGCCACCTGTTTGTGACGTGACTTTCATTTACTATTTAGCATCCCTGCTTTGGGAAGCATTTCGTCCTCATCAATGAAGCATGAGAACACCCATCTGCTTCCCAGAGTAGAAGGATGATGAGGAGGCAACATGCACGGACCCAGCCTCTTTGATACTAGCAGCTTGGCTACATCTGTTAGGTACAGTGAAGCTAGAGATTACCGCACATAAATAGTTGCGATGTGTGAAATTTTTAGATTAGTCTACATGTTTCTCATCTTGGCTGTGGCCATTGTCTTTGTCTCTGCAGACAACACGCAAAATCCAATGCTTAAAGTCTTCATGGCTACATAGAAAGACTACTATTGCTGCATCGAGAACAAGCAGAAAAGAACAAGCAGAGAAGTACCGGCTCTAATTCTATACTAGTTCTGCTCTGGACGCCTGCTCTCTTGACATAATAGGCTCACAATATGAACTGTGATTGACCTCACTGGGGCATTGTAATAAGTGCCTTTAGGCTAGACTACTCTCCCTCCTCCCTATAAACCGCTCTCACGTGTCAAAGTGTTTATAAACGGCAAGGGATTGTCGATACCTCCCAGTTACTGACACGAGCGCCATGCAGCAGAGCGCACGTCACGCTCTGGCGAGCAGTTGATTATGTTTAATTAGAGCTTACAGGGAGTCTAAACAAAGCAAAATTGTTGCGAGGCTTACACCAAGGTATCAATAAGATTACCGGGCTGTTTTTGAATGTATCAAGTTCATATCAGGTCACCGTCGTGATCAGATTTGAGAAATCACTCACTGCAGTTAACGGTAGACGCCTCAAGGGATGACAGGATATCATCATTTGGTCAGCCCTGTCTAGCAATCTATTGATTTAAAAAGCGATGAGTGTATGTATGTATGTATGTATGTAAAGTTTTTTACATACAAGCTGGGAAATGGAGGCTGGCCGTTTTTTTTCTTTTTGATTTAATACAGATTAAAGTGAAAGCAGCACAAGATATTCTAACCAACTGAAACCTACCAAGAGTGAGGTAGGACAGAGTGTGGCTCGTACCAGAGGAAGAGAAGAGCCAAGCAAGACTAGATCAGTTTCACTGCTATTTATCCCTGAACGCCCCAACAGTGATTCATCTAGTCGCGCAGGAAGGGGGGTGGAGAGATGACCGGTGACATTTGGGCTGTGTCCTTACGTTTACTGACTGGTCTGTCAGGGAGGCTGAACAGCTGTTAAAAGAAGAATATTCATCCTTCAATGGAAAAATGTCAGCCTTGACTACACGTCTGTTGCAACTACAGTACACAGTGTGCACCTGATATAGAGATTTGGTGGATCTGCCAGGAACAGATATGTGTAATTGTGGGTCTAATATGGAAGGCATTCTGTGGGGGCACGCTGTTCTTTATATGGTGGTTGGACGTGGACACCTGATCTTCGACGTCTGCCAATGAGACAATGGTGCCCTTTATCAGTGTTGCCGTGTGATGACTGGAGCTACTTCTTGATTCTGGTTCCCACTTAGCAACAAGTTTGTTCTATTATTAGTAAAAGGTGTTGCTTATCAGAGAGAAATTGCTACTATATCTGTACTGGAAGGGGGGTTGGGTATAGGCTGTTCCGGACACACAGTAGGTCAGGGGATCAGTTTCCACAGAGTTGAACAAGCGAGAGAATTACTGGTGGAAAACCCCCTCAACAGTCAGGACAGTGGTATGTAAAAGGAAAATGTTTTCCAAATCGTTTCCATTAATTGGAGGTCAAATCAAGTTGAATTATGCTGATGATCAAGCATGATTAAACTCGTCTTAATGTCTCATACAAAACCCATGTTGGGGAGTGATTTGAAAGCAGCCTCCTGCAAGTGTATTAGGTCAAAATGTGCTAGCATCAGGACCATTGTCCATTACTTACTGACAAGGTTTTTATTAATCATAATGATAAGATGTGAAAATAATTCCACTGTGACTACACAAATAGCCCCCCTAAGTGGGAAAGTAGTGTAAAGCAGGATGAATCACCGGATGTTATCTACTTTATTTTAATGTCAATGTTTCCGTTTCACAGAATTTCCTAGCATGCTAGTGAATCCTGTCCCTCAAATGCTTGAAAGTGGAGGACCGAAGCGAAAGTCAATATGCTGGGACACGTGCCTTTGGAAGTCTACAGTTTTACCTTCTGGACAAGTGCCAAAATGTTAAAGAGCTATGGGTCATAGATACTCAGATCCCCTCACAAAGATAAGGGAAAATATGGCAGTGTGTGTTCAGACTCGCACAAAATAAAAATAAAAATAGGTACAAGAAACGTACAATACATTTTCATAACAAAAAGGCAGTTTGACCTGGACTTGGTAAAGAGTGTGGAAGTGCTAACGTGGTACTGATGTGTAGCGTATCCGACATAACGTTCAAAGGAAATAGCCAAGTTAACACGTGATACCGTGGTTCTTGTCTAGTCAGAGTAACATGTGTTTGCGATGCAGATACAGCAGTGTCCATAACGTACAAAAAAAAAAAAAAAACATTCTCAGTGTGTGTCCAAATCCATTCAAAGACACGGCCGGGGCTGGACACGCAGGGCTTGGGGGGTCTTGGCTTACCTGGTTTGGGGTACGCGCGGCAGGCTTGTCCTGGTGGTTGGCGAGGATGAGGAAGGGGAGAGTGCAGAGCTGGGGGTGCTGCAGGGCCGAGTGGAGCTCGTTGCGGGCGGCCTCCAGGTCTTCGTCCGACGAGGCGCTGTCCAGGACGAACACCACCCCCTGTGAGCCCTGGTAGTATCTGCTCCAGTACTTCTTGATGTTGTCGGCACCTGTAAGCCGGGAGGGTTCAGTCAGGGCACAGGAGTCACGGCGGCATAAAAACACCATGATCAGAGCCACGCTACGAGAGGCCGCAGTAGGAACAGCGATGCCATGGGGGTGACGTGTTCCTGTGGGCTTGTTCTGCACATGTTTTCCTGGGTGGATATTATGATCGTCATTTCAGTCGACTAGAAAGAACACCCTCATTGCATGAATCACTTGTTTACCCTGTAGCGCCCCGCAAAGACTATGTTTTGATACATCACAAAATTCAGAAGTCCCTTTTGCACCTTTGAAAAAAAGGGGTTTTTCTACACGTCGCTTGAGAACTTTCACTTTTTTTCTTGTTTTCTCCACAGCAGCCAAGGTGCAAGACTCCTGAGCACAGGCGGCGGTGTTAAAACAAGGAGACCACCAACTGTCTCACTTATCCGGGCTGAAGCCGTCAGGCATTCCTCCTCGTGTGCTAGTTCTCATGGGAGAAATTAGAATTTGACACATTGCAGTAACCCAATGTCCAGACTAAATCCAACAATATCTGCCACATTGTCGCAATGAGCCTAAGCTTGACAGCAACGTTTGGTATTTCTGGCTGCAAGTCCTGCTCACAAACATCCCGTCATGGAGAAAAGCCTCACTTGTAACCAAAACATTGTTATTTTCTTATCACATTAGGAATTTTTTTTGGTATAGTAGTATATTATGTATGTAGTATAGTATGTGATGCGTTCTTTTTATACTTTTGTGACATACTGGCTTTGTACGTGTAATATTTTTATTAAAACATAAAATGTATTGTTGAATTAATAAGTCATACAATTGCCACTACATGATTATTTAGATCAAAACCGTTATTTTATTAAATAACATTTATTTCCCTGATGCGGTTTTTCAAAGTGACTTACATTAAGTGCATTCAACCATGAAGAGACAACCCAGAAATTGCAAGAATCATAGGAGTACATACAATACAAACAAACAATACATACAAACAAGCACTACTTTGAGATTATTGTCAACATTATTACTGAAGATTGACTGAGCTCAAACATACCACGGTGAACCATCCAGACTGCAGACATTTGCATAAAACAAAGTATTTCAAAGTCAGTTTTCTGTCATCGCCCTTCTTCCCCTCCAATCTCGTCACCAGGTTTTGTTTTCCACCAGAGTTGCTCATAGCAAGGTAATTGCCAAGTGGTGACAAACTGTGAGCCTGGCGAGTCTTTAAGCGTCACGCAATGCTTCCAGTGACATTCAGACATCCCCCCCAGTCACTCCCCTGCACCCCCTTGCAGGGGAGTGACACCCCCTTACCCCCCTTTCTAGTCACCCCCCCTCCCCCCCCCCCCCCAATTCCCCTCCTCTCTCTTCCTTCCTTGCTCCATCCTTCCTTCCACCGCCCCCCTCCCTCTCTCTTTCCTCACACCTCTCACTGGAGTGGAAAGTTATCAGACAAAGTGGCACTTGAGAGATTGCCTGGGAAGTTTCTCTCATCTTTGCCTGGGAGTTGGCTGGAATGTCACTCATGTCTTACTGGCAACTCCTGCCACCTATTGGCCTGAACGGAGGAGACATTCTGTCCGGCCGGATTGGAGTGGAAATCACTCGTGGATGAGAACAATACTGCCTGAACAATACTGCCTGTACAGACTATGATGAACACTAAAATACCTGGATTTGGAAAACACCAGCTATACACAGCGTCGGAAAATAACCAGCAGATTGCACCCATTGGATATTATGAGCAAAATTAAGCATAAGAATATAAGAATAATAATACACAATGGGATGATTATTCTCATCCAGAGCCGCGAGTTAATTCCCTGGCACACTGGATGATTAGGGATTGTAGTGACATCAGAAATTCACCAAAGCTGGATTAAAGTAAAGGTCGAGTTGAGTCTGCGTGAGGGACCACGGAAACACATACTTATAGCGTAGGTACGTAGTCTACAAGTTTATAGTACAAAGTGAGCGATAACATGAATAACCCAAACAAAGTCTGGCAAGACGTAGACAAACAATTACCGCGTAGAATAAGATTAGATTTTATCTGTAACCTTTCAATCTCTTCAAGTGATGATTGACAAATGGTGCTTTACGGTTGAATAAAATACATTTAAATCGGCCCTTAGATGGTCTATGTTTTGGAACGAACCAGCCTCCATTTACATTTGGTCTGAATTATGCTACCGTTGGGCCCAATTGTGTCTTTCTCACACACACACACACACACACACACACACACACACACACACACACACACACACACACACACACACACACACACACACACACACACACACACACACACACACACACACACACACACACACTTTCCCTCGCCTGATTCTTTTACCTTGAACCAAAATGCAAACATCTTGCTAATCTGCACTTTTTTTTTTTTCACTCTTGAAAGTTGAACTACAGTCAAAGCAAAAAAAAACAAAAAAAAAAACAGTCTTTGAAGTCTCCCTTAACCGAAAACAGCCCCCTCAAACGGAGAAGTTACAATGCAGCGATAGGGAAGGAGCGCCGGGGAAGGGGATCGAGGCTGAAGGGGTGCAGCGAGAAGGTGAAGGAGGGGCCCCAGTAATACAGCTTGCTTACTTCATTGTGGAACGCAGCGAAGCCTGGGAGCACGGTGGAAAGCACTTGAGCTGTGGATACACCCGTCACCCCGCAGGCTCTGTTGTTAAGTAAACAGTTCCTGTGTGAGGCCCTGGCCTCCAACCAGCGACCGGCCCTTCTTACTCATTTACTACACATTTGTTGGCAAAGGGCTGCTCTTTGAGCATCCAGACATGCAGCATCGCTAAATCCTCCCTGTGATCTGCGTTGTGCGTTTCGTTTGTGCGTTGGATGTCGTTACTTAACTCGGGAGGGATTAAATGGAAATCTCTCTCTCTCTCTCTCTCTCTCTCTCTCTCTCTCTCTCTCTCTCTCTCTCTCTCTCTCTCTCTCTCTCTCTCTCTCTCTCTCTCTCTCTCTCTCTCTCTCTCTCTCTCTCTCTCTCTCTCTCTCTCTCTCTCTCTCTCTCTCTCTCTCTCTCGACTTATGACCATTGATAGACAGCTCAGTAAAGGAAGATTAGGGCGTCATCCTAGACTTCTATCCATTATTAATGCCGTGCTGTGATTAGACAAACCGATGCACACACACAAACATGAACATGATAATATTATAGAGCAATATCAGACACAAAGAAAAAGCCCATGTCGCTAGTCTGTGACTCGAGTTACATTGCACGCCTCATATCCTGTACAGTTTAAGTCAATCAAACAGAGAATTAATCAGATCTTACCATCTTATCATTTTGATAATCAATGAATGACTTAAGCTTGATTAAATTTTATAGTTTAAGTTTGAGTTTAAGTTTTATCAAGAACAAGTAACTAACATTTGCTGCTTAATGTTGCAGTTTAATTCAAATATTTGGTTCATGGATATTTAGAAAAGGAACAGTTCAGCTTTTCTTGGCTGCTAAAGATAAAGCAAGCACATTTACTTTTGGCAACTGCTGATGGCATTTGCAACTTATGACAATCTACAGAATCAATTATTAATCAATGCATTAAAAAAAAACAATTATCCAAATAATGGTTAGCTGCAGACCTAGTATGGTTTGATTAGGAGTGGGCCTCAAGGTCATTATTAGAATGGGCAGTCCTATGTGGGGCTGGTGACGCACCTATCACCCGATACAATAAAACCAAGAGTACACAGTACACAGTAATATCATTTGGTGGTACGGCCCCAGCCACGGATCGGTTACACAGCTGTCTCTTCAAAAAGCTCTCAGAACTTTAAATCGGAACAGGCTGGCTAGCATCTGCTTTGAGCCCAAATGACAATTTACAAATGATTTCAATTTTGGTTTTGGGCCTCTTCCTTTACTAAGAGGAACAGCTTCCCTGCTGGGCAACGCAAACCACATTGTGGTCCCACTTGAAAGTAATACAAACCACATTGGGCTTGCAATGACTACAATGTAGCGGTTTGGTCCAGGGATGTGCTCAGAGTTCCTTCTGCCTGTAGGTGGTCAAATGCTCTGTGATGTTTTCTCTTGTGGCTGAGTGTATATGTGTGTGTGTGTGTCTGTGTGCATCTGTTTTAAGAGCCAGTGAGGGATTACAAGTATCTTTATACACAGGCGAGCAGACTCACTTAAGAAAGGTAAAAAAACAAAAAAACAAAAAGGGGAATTCACACTCCTAACCTTGCATGAAGGCCGTTACATTTATAATCTGTGACAGGCACCTCCTTCCCACATTGACACACACACACACACACACGTCAACAATTACCCCCACACATGTCAACAATTACCACCTCAAACCCGCTCTATCCGTGTGCAAAAGTATTATTACATTTTGCAAAAAAAATAAATGTGCAAGTAGAAAATATTTGTGCAGATGCAGTGCGACAGGATCCTTCAAAACAGGAAGCTCTGGCTATTCTGTGCGGCGGCTGTGGCACTATGGATCAGTGGAGATGAGTATAGCGTTCGTTATGACCAGCACTCCATCAGCTGTCACCCAGCGGCTCGGGCACACACAGCCTGTCTAGACCTGACGTCAGTGTCACCATTCTCGCTCGCTCACTCACACAGACAGATACACACACACACACACACACACACACACACACACACACACACACACACACACACACACACACACACACACACACACACACACACACACACACACACACACACACACTTTCCCTCTCTCACACATACACACACACACACTTTCCCTCTCTCACACATACTTGCACATTAACAGTGTGTATATTAAGGCTGGATGCTAATTCAGTAAGTGTTTATAACTTGCATTGTAATTTTGCTTTATTTGGTACCCTTTTATTTTATTATGACTGACCGCACCAAAGCAGATATTGACATAAATATTTAAAATCCTTTAAAAACACAACTGCCATCATTGTGTGCCATTTCATGCCTGTCATACATTTTACTTGCATTACAAAGTTAAATGGACTGGACTTGAAACTCAGACCATGCTTCTGCATGTAGCACTTAGAAAACTGGAGACCTATCAAAACAGTTGTCATAAACAGAATGACTTTATGGTTTTCACATGTGGATCTTGCATGCTATGTAGACAATTTGTATTCAACCATAGGGCTTTGAAAAGAGAAAGAGGGATATATTTAGGTGTCATTGGATAGCTCATGTCAGTAACAATAGTGCATTCTCCGGCCGGGCATGCCTTGTTACTTGGCAGCGGTCGACCGATTAAACAAGATCACAGAAACTAAACGATTAAGACCCCACATCATTTGACAAAGATAGGAGGGAAGGATAAGTGACTGATATTCATTCATCGTGTCCCGCTGGACCATGTATTCTGTGCACATTCTATGTACATAAACCAATCTATGAATCTATGGATTTAAATGTGAGCATATGTAGGCTACATGCGTTTTTGGCACAAAAAAGCATTTGGTGCCCAGCACAAAAGTGGGTAAAGCGGCTTCAGGCGATCTCCCCCCAGAACATGTGATGTTTGTTTTCTTAAATACCCGATTTGTAAATCAAATTTTCAGAGCGATCTGACGACTCAAATCGCTGAACAATTGTGCAAGGTCATAGCCTCTACGCAAGGTCATAGCCTCCATGCAAGGCTGTAAATTAATTGCAATCCTCGCACAAAGTGAGATTTTTTGGCATACTTGCAACAAAAGGTGAAAGTGACTTCTGCACCCCCAACAAAATTTGAGGAATGTGGTTTGCTTGGTCCCACGACCACTAAGCCATTGCACACAAGACCGAGAAGAGGTAGCAGGTAGGTACCCCAAAAGAAATGGCATCCCCTGCTCCGGAGATGATTCCTCCACTGGCTATGAGGCCAGTTGGCTCTCAGGACAACCTGGTGTTCCGCACTCCAGGGAGGAAGGAGAATGCACGGCCAGATTTAGCCCACGACAACAAGGGGCCGTGGCTCGCCGGAGTGCAACGAGCCCACCGCGGCATTTCACAAGCTCACACCCTGCTGCATATCGGGGCACCAGGATGTGACGTGACCTCCCTCCCTCAGCCCACTCCCCGCCAGCACCCACACTTTGCAAACCCACCCACCCTACAACAAGAGGCACGAGTGGATGTGTCGTTTTTCTCCTTCCAACATAAGCAAGCTTTTTCTGTCGGCTCGTGTTGGCATGTTTGCACTGGACTGCTTTCGCTTTATAAAAAACAACAAAAAAAAGTCTAAATTAATTCTTTAATCTGCCGACAAGAGGCAGTGGCCTGACACGAGTCGAGACTTTCGCTTGAACACAACACCAGGGTTGTTTAAATAAAAGAACGTTTAACATTCCAGTTTCTAGAGATTATAGAGTTTTGCTTGGCTGCTTTTAACAACGAGCTAACATCATTTTCCCATAATCCTCCCCGATAGGAAACAACAACAAAATACTCCATCTGGGCTTTGTCGGTTGTCAGTTATTCCGAGTTGCGTTACCGCCTTGGAACACACGATCCGGAGGGCCGCTGCCGTGTGACCTTTGTAGTCGGAAAAACCAGGGCGGATGGAAGGAAAGGGGGGGAAGCGTTTCGGGCCCCCTGGCTGCTCATCGGGTGTCTCTTCCCTCGACTTAGTCAGGGTTGAAGGAAGACGACAGGCCACGGAGGCGTCGTGGGTTTTGGAGCAGTGATGTCACGCCCGTCCCCCCGCCCTGCGTCGTTTTCTGCGCCGCTGACGAAGCGCCGTGGCGCGTGAAACGAGACCGGGTGCGTCGGTGCGCCTCTCCCGAACAGTCAGGGGGAGACCGCGTAGGAAAAGGAGACGGCGGCGGCCAAGCTGAGTGAGTCGTCCCTTCTAACGAGCAAAAGTGAGCGAGGTTCTTCGTTGTGATGAAACTTGAACTAAAACGGAAGGTCAAACCGAAAGGGAAACACTGCTCGTCAACAAAACCTATCTCGCATTGATCCCCAGGAAAGTGAAGCGCAAGAAGGTGCATCTGGGATGTTGCTCGACCGGCTAGACCATAAGTCTGTGCGTACCAGATTTTAAACAAAGATATGGTCAGTAGAGGCGCGTTGCTGGTCAATCACACACACTGTACAAAATTGGATACAATTGTGAGTAATGCGCTTAGCTTTGGCTCCTCTGCGTCTGAATGAGAAGATAAGGTGTACGGAGGTGCTGGGGAGTGGGGCACAAACAGCTTTACACACTGCCATGTGGGAATCAGAGGTGCAATCCATGGGACCCTGCATGGTTCTCTCCGATCACAGCACTACCAGAGGGGCTTTGACCTAGTCTAGAAAGGTCTAGTGTGAAGTTGAACCCCATCCTCAATGTGCTCTGTCCAAATTTGGTAGCGTGTCTCTCTGGCGGTCTCCCTAGTGGTTTCCTTCTTTCTTTGCATGTGCGTGTGTGTGTGTGTGTGCATGTGTGTTTTGAATCTTGTAGGCTGGTTAGGTTGAAAGCTAGCCTTCAAAACATGCCGCACACCTGTCATGTGCCTGGTGTGTGCAAAACAACATAAATTACTTTTACTCCTAACAAAATCATAAATTGTGGCATGGGGATGAGTGGCTGGTAAAACAGCAGAAAGCGATAATTTATCATTCCACTCCCCCTCGCATTGCCTCTTAAAACAGCTGTGGGAGACCACCGCCTCACGCTAGCCCTACCCCCCCCCCCCCCCCCCCACCCACCTACCCCCACTCCATCCTCTTCCCCTCTGCATCTCCTCCTCAACATCCCCAATCAGTGTGTGTATTAAACATCAAGCGGCTTCCATGCGGGTAGCTGGGCTTCCAGGAACACTTCCTGTTTCTCAAGCAGCACCGCTGGGGTCGTGGGCTGCCAGGAGATCTGTCTTCTGTCCAAAGAACGTCATTCTGTGACGACGGCGCGTGCGTAAACAAACCCGCTTGTGTACTTTTTGGCCACGGGTGAGGTAATGGTTGCGGGGAGCCGACAGGGAGTCATGCGTGTAACATGTCCGTGTTTACAGAGTGATTTGGATCTCGCTTAAATATTTGAACAAAAATTTGCCTTTTTCTCACGATGTTTGACATTACGCACACGTTTGTTTTCAACTTTACACGGGCCTATATGTAGTCGATGCTGACCCTGATGGATTCAAGCGTGCAGAAAGATCACACATAGGCATGGTGGTCGTTTTTACAATATCCAGTTGAACCTAGCCACCCTTTGGGGAAAGTAGGTAGCTGTGTATATAGGAGCAATGGAGGATGTTCAGATGCAGCTTCATGTATTCTATTTTATACACAAGGTGATGTAGGATTCTCACCTCCAAGTTCCTTTACATTCAAGATGGCGTTTGGGAATGGCACTGCTTTGATGCTGAAACCTGGGAAGAGATAAGGACACGTTTTTTTTAAAGATCACAACAAATACACTCCATAGTTAGGGTTAGAACATTATACAGTTTTTAAGTGGACAGGTTACAAATGATGGTCTGGATTTCAACACAAGAAGAGCTGAGCTGGATTGGTTTTCCGAACATACTTTCCCAAGGACAATTTAGAGGAGCCAGCTTCACTTTCTGCTCTTTGGATCTCTGGATATTGAGGCCAAATGTGACTTAAATTTTCAAACCAGCTGCTTTGAAAATCAAATATCTTAGCACATATCTGTGGTGGGGAAAAGAGTTAAAAAATATTGCCTGTGTCCAACTTTGTCAGGTTTGGATCAAATAAGCTTGTTATTCCACGGGGTTATATATCTCTCGTGTCTTAAGTGCTACTATGCCTTATGTGGTGTGTTCTAGTGATTGAACAGGACGGGACGGGAGGAAATAGCAGAAAGAACCACTATTTAATAATGTTGACATGTCCTGGCTGGGACTGGTTGCCTGCCAACATTCACACACAAGAGGAGGTTGGGGAAGGACTTATCGATGAAGACAGCCCAAACCTCCTCGCAAGCCGCTGAACCTCAGGCTCTGGTTTCTCGGGGATTCGCTCAAAGTGTAAATTCATAAAAGGCCCCAGCAGGAGCGTACCAACGGAACCCCAGAGGGTCGCTACTCTGCAGCCGTTTGCAGACGGAGAGGGTAGAGATGGGGATCTTCTGGGCTGCTGAATTCATTCAAATATTCAAGGGGAGAGGGGAGGGGGGGGGGGTGCTAAACAGGTGCCTGTTGCCCCCCCGCCCCTACCCCTTAGCATCCCATACCGCAGCCCCAGGTCTTCAGCCCCTACTACCCCCTGCGTCGACATAACTACTAAGAGCGACAGTATGTTATAGGGCCCCAGTTAATAATAATAATAATAATAATAATAATAATGTAGGCAATTGCAGTCTGGCTGCCGGGTGGCATATTCTGCGTAGAAGTCAGGAACGTACGGTTTCACCTTCATGGGGCATAAAGGCTGGGAGAGATGAACAGTGAACCGTTAGCCGGCAGGAGCGATGTCTATGGAGGTCCGGGACATGCATTATTCTCTTACATTTTGACAAAGAGGCAAAGGGGGGGGGGGGGGGGGGGGGGGACTGCAGAGAACAATAGCTTAGTAGTGAGGCATAAACACAGTTTAGGATTTGACCACCAGTTCAATAATAAATACTGCATCATCACACGGTTATAGCCCAGTGCTGCAGAGACAAACACGTTGGCAGTCAGTGGCAGGATGTCAGGGGGGCTCTGCCCCTGATGTCCTCACCTGTTGTGGGTACGATGCCGTCGCTGCCCTCGCTACAGAGGCGCGAGAGCAGGCTGGTCTTCCCGCGCCCGTCAGCCCAATGCAGACCACATCGTACTCTGGTCTCGGTGGCGGGGGTCCTTTACAGCACAGTGCCCGGAAACACTGAAACCAAAACAGGGGTTTGCATTATGCACTGGAGGTCAATGGGGAGTGTGCTCTGCTGCATACATAAACAAAGGCGCTTTTCAAACCAGCGGCAGCTCAAAGTGCTTTTCAAATATTGCCTGACATTCATACATTCATACACACGTTCACACACACACAGAGGCGGGGGTGTCGTCCATGCAAGACCACATCCAGCGCGTCGGGAGTAGTTAAGAGCTAGGTGTCTTGCTCAGGGAGTCTTGATCAAACTCGACCCACGCTACCTCCTGAGTCACTGCTGCCCCAAAAACACACAGGCATGTGGCACACGTTTTGTTTGATACTCATTCGATGTGCATTTGACCAAGGGGTTAAATGTGTCCATGTATTCCCCAACCTTTCAATAGAAGCAAGTCCAAGCTTTTGTGGCAGGATTTTGACAGTGAAGGGCTAGAATGCCCGCTTCTTAAGACTGTTTGCGAGTGTGCGTGCTTGTGTGTGTGTGTGTGAGTATTTGCCCTTGCGTGTACTTGTTTGTGCGTCGTGCATCAGAGGAGTTGGTGGGGGACATGCATGCATCTCACTGTGCGTGGCGTGCTTGTGTCCGTGACATTTGAATGTGTGTGGACGCTGTCTGATTGGGCCCTGATGGCGGCCACAGGCAGGCCTGTCACTTCATGAATCACGGCCTGGGACTGGGCACCCCTGCTGGGAGACATTAAGGGGCAAATGCGGTGTGAACCGTGAATGAGATCTTTAAAGCTTGTGTGGAGAGATCAGTATCCGAGAACTAAAAAGAGATCTCTTTTATTAGCTGGACGGGAAGCTGTCTGGACAAGACAGAGGAGGGCTCTCCGTCATATAGATATATATGTATATGCATTTTTTACCTACCTATGTATACAGCATTGGGTCATGTTAGGGGACCAGTCCACAAGGCAAATTCATTTGCTTTCATTTTATTACCTTCGGTCTCCCGAAGATTTCAAAGCTATAGCTAAATCGTATAACTTGTGAATCATTTGCAGATGGGTAAAATAAGTGAGTGCTTCCACATCCTTATTCAGGGTGCATCTCAAGATCCTTCCTGTTGAATCTCCTGCCTCAACTTGAATGAACGCGGTCCTGTCAACTTTTTAAAAGGGTTTTCCTCCCGGTATAGTCAATTCTCCGATCTAGCAATGAGGTAGAGGAGCAGGGTTAGGAAGGGGTCGTGGGTAGCGCACATTATTCTCCCCTGAATTATCCTTCGTTCCCACCCCCCCCCCCCCCCCCCCCCCACCAGACACCGGGACGGACCACCAGGGTCACTTTTCAGAGTCATGCCAAAAGCAGGGCTTCCGTTTGATGGAGATGCGGGGGGAATCTGCTTCAACAGAACCAGACGACAGCCAAGGCAATCCGACCCCCCGACTCCTGGGTGAACCCGTCGGTCTGTGCAAACAGGAAACATTTCCCCTCCGCGGGAGAAAAAAACAAAAAGACAACATAAAAAGTGGCATGATCAAAAACACACGCATGTCATGGAGGGAAACACATGTAAAGGCTTGGTTTGATGTTCCTGATGAGGTCACTTGCTGTCCTGCGGAGTCTGCATCCCCCCCCCACCCCCAGCACCCTTAACTTCCCCAATTTGTCTACCTGGTTGAAATATGGCTTTTTTCCCCCCCCTAGCTCTCAATAAGGGCGAGGGTCAAGACTCGCTGACCAATTAATCCCCCGGAGAGAAGGAGAGGTCGGGGTGGAGGAGGATGAAAGGACAGCTTGCATTTTTCCTCCCCAATTTTCATCTTGAATCCTAATCAACTCTGGCAGTGAAGGGGGGATCCTTCAGCATGGGAACCGCCGGCTCACCTGAGGGTCCGCACTCTCCTCCAGAGCTGCCAGGGAGACGCCACGTTTGGCTCTGAAGGTTTAGAGCCGGGTCAAACCCTCTGCCAACTTCATGGCAAACACAAATTTACAGTTGCTGAAGCCATGGCCAGGCCTGACCCTGGGGCCCACAGGCACATTGAGGCCCCTGGGAGAGACACAGAGACTGAGAGAAAACGAAGATCCCACCTCTGGCCCTCTCTGACAGGAAAAGATTGACGAGGAGAGCTTGGTCAAAGACTCAGGGGAGAAAAATACATATGTCCAAAGGCTTCTCCTTACATCAGGCTCCGCCTATCTCATGTCAGCCACATTCCCAGGAACACCAGTGTCACTGTGCTGTCTCAATGCGATAGAGTGCTCAAATGAGCCTTTCCAGCGTACACACACACACACACACACACACACACACACACACACACACACACACACACACACACACACACACACACACACACACACACACACACACACACACACACACACACACACACACACACCCTGGAACAGCTCCCAGTGCGTAAATCAAGAACAGATCGCCTTGTATCTGTACAGAGTAGACCCTGGAATGGATGATGAACTCTGTACAAAAAGTGTACAGCTCCATCACTATTCCAGTTACTTGGAAGTTGAGAGCGGGGAAAAGAAGAAAGGCACAACACATTGCAGGTGTTGTGCAGATCAGAGCAAGGCAAACTTTAAAGCAAAAACAAACCCAACATTGGGACCCCACTGCCAAGTCCCATTTCATAAGGGTCTACTGATTCAACTGCCTAATTGATTGGCTGCCTTTTAAGGAATTGGACACATTTTTAAATTGTGCTACCCTGCAAGACCTGCCGAGACATTACCTCATTGTGGTTGCTAAAAGCTGATTAGCTGTGTTTTATGGAAATTAAGAACTAAATATTGGACCCCCGAGATTTCATTTCTAGATTCATCTACTTTATCGGTACAAAAAAAGATTACATTTGTTCTTAAGCCTGCTCAAAGAGTTCAATATCTTTTGTGTTAGGGCCATTTCCTCCAACTCCGTACGTTTAATTGCGAACAATCGCAGACCGGGAGAAACGTCAGAATATATCATAATTCGCGTTAATCTTGAACCCGCCTCTCCACCTCCCATCTTGTGCCTTGCCAAGAGGTCTCCTGGCAGAGGTTTTGCGTCTGGCACCGACACAGAAGGATTAATAGAGCCGCTACCTCACCGTACCTCATCGTCATTCAGCCCTAGGAATATCTATCAGGTCTGTCACGGCCGTTTGCACGAATGCATCACACTCCGTAAACAGTGACAGGCCTCGCTGACGTCACTCTGAAGCACCACAAGAAGTTGGGGACGAGAACCATTAACGAGAGTCACAGCCGTCTTGTTTTACTCTTTTTATTGTTATCTCTCAAAATGACTAGAAAATAGTTACTGTTTATGGCATGGCTTATGGAAAATGAAATGTGTTTTTGTTTCTTTATAGCTTTTATACAATGTAGTGCATCAATCAAATGAGGATCTCTCAACATCTTAACGTATCCAATTTGTGTCCAGCGAAAGCACACACAGCTCAAGTCAACGATATGTTTATGTGTTTGACATTGACAAGTCCATGAAGACACGCTAAAACCAACAGCCGTTGAGATTGCATCGACCAATGGGATTCCATTGATCCGTCCGGCCAATGAGAGCTCCAGCCAATCGGGTCGGCCCCGTTCCCTTGATGTGACTGTAAATAAAAAAGAGTGCTCTCGTTTTAGAAAGCCATTCATGTATTTTTAGAGGTAAGAAATGTGTCTTTGA
Organism: Micromesistius poutassou; assembly: GCF_964030765.1. Taxonomy (NCBI): domain Eukaryota; kingdom Metazoa; phylum Chordata; class Actinopteri; order Gadiformes; family Gadidae; genus Micromesistius; species Micromesistius poutassou. The sequence continues at coordinate 14,072,497 of NC_140275.1, read as the reverse complement.
AAGGAGGGAGCCACCGGCGCAGTGGCAGACAAGTTCAGGTTTCACTCCCCTCATACGCCCGCTGTCCACCGCGCGGCAAGGAAGAAAATAACCCTGGGGGGGGGGGGGGGGCGTGACGGTCGCACAAGCACGGCAGGTCTCCCAGTTGCTATGGAGCGACGGCTGGGTTCCCCCTCTGCTTTGGCTGGCCTTCAGTGGAACTATTACGAGAAGGTGAGTCACAGAGACTGGTAGGACAGTCGCACGGTCAACAAGGGGGTTTATAGGGAGAGATCTGGAGAGCGAAATCCACCAAAACAACAACAATGACCCCTAACGCATTTGTGAGCTCGACTTTGTTATTATCAGAAAAATATGTATAATAAAAAGGGTAATAAGGTGGATGTTGATGAGTTATGCAACCCTCTGCAGTACGCAGTTGGAACCAATCAGTATAGTGGTTCACTCAGTCAACAACACTGGACTCTATTCATATACATTGTAGAAGTCATAAACCCTGCTTCAACCTCATCCTTCACAATCACTCCCTGTATTCGCTGTCATAACACGTCCAGAGAAAGACACAAAACACACAGGCCAACACACACACAGGCAAACACACACAGCGCAACAGGTCATGTCCTTGCCCAGTGCGCCTGTGGCAGGGGCTCACTTCCCCCTCGCAAGCTAGGTTACACATCAACCGATACGCTTTAACTCCACCGCTGGCTCGCCAGGGCCGCTAATGAGAGGACTAATGGACATCTAACTGCTGTATCATACTACCGATGGCAGGGCTGCACGCCGACAGACCAGACCGCCACTTCCTGCCAAGCTGCCAAATTACATCAGTCTGGAATCTGGAGTTCCAAGCAGCGCTGAGAAGAAAAAAATGATGATAAACAAATAAAAATAATCGCATGTGGCGGTGGAGGCACAGAATGGGCTGAGGGAAGGAAGTAGACGGAGAGGGTAGGACGGAATTCAGATCGGGCCGACAGAAAAACAGAGGTGCAGACAGACAGACAGAGAAAGGGGCAGACACAAAAAACACGGAAAGCCCATGAGACAGTGACCCAGGCAGATACACAGACAGACAGAGACAACACACACACACACACACACACACACACACAGACTGACAGACAGAGACAACACAGAGACAGACGGACAGAGACAACACAGAGACAACACACACACACACACACACACACACACACACAGACAGACTGACAGACAGAGACAACACAGACAGACAGACGGACGGAGATAGCAGAGACAGATAGATAGGAGAGGACACGGGAGACAGGACGGGATGGAGCAGGCCTTTCAGTTTTTTTCTCAGACCGGGCGTCGGGACAACACTTGTGTGCAGGGCTCACTCATGACCTTTGGAGATGACAGTCCTTTATATGGGCGTCCCGACAGAGGAACGGCGCTAACAGATATCTGTGTAATACACACCGGTCACAGTCATAACACAGGCTTGCAGAGGAGGGGAGGAGGTGGCTCGCCGGGTGTGTGTGCGTGTGTGTATGTGTGTGTGTGTGTGTGTGTGTGTGTGTGTGTTGGGATGGTGGGTGGCAGTGTTGGGGGGGGGGCGGGTGATATGGGAGGGCAGGCAGTCCGGCTGGGGACAGGAGGAAGGAGGCGGGGGCAGCGAAGGGTGGGGGTGAAGGAGGGCACATTCATTCATCCTCATTCATCCCCCCCACACACACACACATACACACCCTTCAGTTGTTGTTTGTATTTTGCTATTTGAAGCTTGGTGTGTGTGTGTGTGTGTGTAAGGGGGAGGGGGGTGCATCATTTGGCACACAGTGCGCTCCATTACAGTGAGAACAGGAGGGGAGTGTGTGTGTGTGTGTGTGTGTGTGTGTGTGTGTGTGTGTGTGTGTGTGTGTGTGTGTGTGTGTGTGTGTGTGTGTGTGTGTGTGTGTGTGTGTGTGTGTGTGTGTGTGTGTGTGTGTGTGTGATTCTCGTTAAGGATTGACAGAAACATGCTGGGCTGATCCGGGAGCTCTTCCCATGCCTCATGGCCACTGCTGCAGCTCCAGAACAGGATGGAGAACGGTCCCCCGGCCCAAACCGCAACAAACACACATCTCCCTGGAGTTTAGAAACCACTTTTTCCCTGAGGATAATCCGTCAGCGGTTTTACCCCACTAAAGAGTGACGATGTAGAGTTATGATGACGTCAGGAGTTATTTCAACATAGCTATTTTACATGCAATAATTAGAGACAGTCGACACTGCGTCAATGTGTTCAATAGAGGAACATGGATTTGCTTTTCTGTAATTTATGCCAAGTTCCTTTTTGTAAGAAGCACATCTTTGGATTGGCAACATTTCTGATAACAACAGGCAATATTGTTATCAGAAAACATCTTTCATTGATGAAGAAGAATCAATACTTGGAGTAACAAAGACAAGGCAAACCAGAATTACTGTGACTACATGCCAGAGTTACCGAAATGAGAATTAATTACCATGAATCGAAGGAAATGGAAACATGCTTCACACGCTTTTGGCGGTTGGATATCAAACACCGGATTCACTGAACCTTCAACTAAGGACAGGGTGTCATTAGGGTGCCTAACGGGTGTCATTCATTACCCCTCGCCTCAGAAATAGTCAGCCAACCTCCGCCCAAAAAAATGCAACTGTAGATGTGCAAACATATGTATTTTTTGAAATACAATAGAATGGTTGGCCAGTGGACGTCACCTCCATCCCGTAGATCGAAAAGGTTTTCCAAAGCTGAATGTGGAATAAAGACAATGTGGAGCACAGCTCGGAGCGCTGTATGACAGGAGCTTATTGGATAGCGGAGGAATGTGGCAGACATAAAGCAATAACAAGATGACCCTGTCTGCGCCAGTTATGGCACGCCGTCTGGTGAAATAGACTGTGTCTTACTTAGGTCAACAAAACAACCCACACTCCATTGTGTGTCTGCGTTTATGATAAGGATGGGGGTTGTAGCATTTAAGGGACGTTTGACTTTTGAATTCAGCTAGTAATATTAGAAATACACTGAATGGTCACACACACACACACACACACACACACACACACACACACACTTGATTAAAATAAACGTCAGAATCAACAATTAATGATTTAATGATGATAAGGCTTCAGTTGCAGAAAACGTGCTTGCGCGTCCACATGTGTGAGCATGCACATGCGCATGTTCTGTGAGTCACTGATGACTGTAAACAGAGAGACACTCCACTACCTGTCCACGTTTACTGGCTGGAACAGCAGTCGTGACCAATTCTCCCATCCTGCGGGGTCGCTTGTCCAGAGGTCATGGCAGCCCAGAGCCACCATGGATCAGACCGTTCAGAAGATCACCACCACCACCACCCCTATCCCAACCAAACTGGGAAAGGGAAGGTTGTGACTCTCACTAACCCCCTCCTCTTCCTCCCTCTTGTGGGGGGGGGGGCACCTCCATCGCGGGCCGTCCTCCTCCTCCTCCATGGCCTAACATGGAGGCTGGTGACCCAGCGAGGCACGAGCAGAGCACATCAAAGGCGGCAGGACAGCCTTGGGAAAACATTTGGGCTGAGAATTGACGGGATACCTTTCAGGAAGCGTTTCCCACCGGGCTCGTTGCGCCGGGACCTGGGGATCGGGTTGCAGACCACGAAACGCCGACATGAAAGAGGAGGCGACGCTAATCCACATACATGGGGCTCCACCGCTGCCAACAACATACCCTCAACTCCCCTTCCCTCCTGCTCCTCCTCCTCCTCCTCATCCCCCCCCAGCCAAGAGGAGAAATAGATTCAGACTCATTGTTGGCACGTTTGTCACTCAGCTACATCCCAGAGGATTAGCAGGAAACCTTGACATAGTTCATTGTTGTGGGGGGGGGGGGGGGGGTGGGGGGCGGGTTGGGGGGGGGGGGGGGGGGGGGGGTCTTTACAGGTTCTGCCACCCTGGGTGTTAAGGGGTTCCCCCTCTCGTTTTCACTTGGGATACATTTAGAGTGAAGAGAATCTCAGCGATCAGAAACGCATGCCACAAGCAACCCCCCCCCCCACCCTCCCTCCCGCTCCATGATAAAAACACCTCCGATAAGTCTGGGCAAGGGCAGAGGAAAGAGGCAGCAAGAGACAACAGGTCAGACGCGCACACACACACACACACAGAGACAGAGAGAGAATCAGTGCTTAGGGTTAGCATGGTGGGGAGTGGGGGCAGCCTCTGCTGTAAATCTTCATGTCAGTGACAGGAAGACTGTTGTGGACCATTACCATAAATCTGACAAACGCTAATTTGATGGGAGGCTGTATCTGTCTGGTCAGAGGCCAGTCTAGACGCTTCTATTGAGGGGTCCTACGGCGTAGCCCCGCTTGTTTTCACCACCATCTGGATGTGGCAATAAGTGCCCGCTGCCACGGTTCACATAAAGACACACACACACACACACACACACACACACACACACACACACACACACACACACACACACACACACACACACACACACACACACACACACACACACACACACACACACACTTTGTATATAGGTCATTGGCAAAGCCGTCGTTGAAGATTTTAACTATATTCATTGCTTGAACAATTACAATTGATTTATTCCTCTCCGCCTTATTGTGTACTGATGGCATGTGCAATGATAGCAATGAAAGCAAGGTTATTAAGGGCTATACTAGTATCTATTAACAAGGACAACCATCTATTGCAGCGTTATCCTAATAGATTTCAGTTAATTTGTAGCTCTCCATGTTTTGAATAAACAGAAGTGAAGTGTGTGGGCTCTTGACCTCAACAATAGTCCTGTTTTGATCTCCGTGTACAACTCCTCCCATAGGCTCCTCTTGCACATGAACGCTTTGACACATGCATTTGTTAAACATTTAATGCACACCCTTTCTTTTGTGAAGGAAAATGGATGATACTTTTTTTTTACATTTCACTCTTGTTGAATTAAGTAGCCCACCTTGGCCACCAAGTATTTTCTATTTTTTTAAGTGTGAAGGTGGATTGTCAGGATGCAGTTTCACTGTTCAAATACACTGTTCTTGTGGAGATTACATAATCTGTGCACCTTTCTTGTTTGTCTACAAGTTAGCCTACTCTTCTGGATTTCTTGAACTAGTGCCATTGAGGAATTAAACATAATTAGGCTAACAGAGTGCAGACTTTTTACATGCAGTCAACCGTAACCAAAGTTACAAGGAAACACCAGTGAAACAACTTAGACTCATGTGAGCGTGTGCATGAAAAACAGGTGTCTTATCAATTTAGTTAACTGGTCGGTCATCATCGATCTGTATTGTGGGTTCTTGGATATTTCCCTATGAAGGCCTACGTGTATTCTCTAAGGGAAAATACAAACGGAGCACATTGAGATCATGTGTGTTCACAGGGGAAGCTAAATGGGCTATGCTGCGTACAAAGGCTTCTTATGAAATCCTGCCACGGTCCGGTCAGCCTAGGTCCGTGGATAATGTTCTGCGTTCCATGGGAGATATCTGCTCTCATCTGAACAAGCGGGACAAGGGTTCAAGTGAGGCGAAGCTGGGACGGGTCCAAGAGGCCCGGCAGGTTGAGCCAGCACCACACGGGATCCATGTTCACCCCATTCAGAGGAGCCAGGAGTGGGGAAAAACCTGAGCTACACTCCGCTAGGCCGGCCATGGATAACGGCCCTCCCCATGGAAGTTTACTAGCACAGTTTCTTCCCCAAACCCGGTCCAAAAAACTCCTACCCCAGTAAATTCCATGTTTACCCAAAGCAATACACATTTTTCTAATCAATAGAATACAAAAGAATGCGACCAAAAGTGAGGGAAAGACTGTGAAGGGATGTGATCCGACAGTTGTGTGGGTGGCAGGTTTCATATGAGGGGTTTTTAAAAGCGCATGTACTAAGTGAGACCACCGATGCAGTCTGCGCAGGCTGCAGCGGACCGTGGGTGGTTGTGAGCATATTGACAGGAGAAATATGATCTAAACAGCAGGCTCCGCAGACAGCCCGCGGCGGCCAGAGAGCCACGACTGTTCCCCCTGACAATAGTTTAACATTTATCTGTCTGCAGTCTACCTTGGAGCCAATGTGCGATTCTGGACATCTACTGGAAAAGTACATTAGAAGGAGAATGAGAGGGGACAGCATTAAGGGGCCCACCCACGGGAATGTTTTCATGTTACCCTCTCTTTATGGAAGAGAGCGAGGGGGCTGACGCGACGGCGGGGCAGCTGCATTCACAGACAGAGAGCACCTTTACTCCGCAGGGAAGATAAGGGGGCCACAGAGCCAAAGGGGCCGAGGGACTGCTACTGGGCGCCATTACAGAATATAAATCTTGTAATTGGGAAGGGTGATTAGCTTGGCGGCATTAGCATACTGCGGCAGCAAAAAACGTTGGGTTTCCTGGGCACAGTGTGGAGAAAAAAGATGTTTTTCCGCACCCATATAGAGGATCAAAGCCGAAGGGGCCCCCTTTTGAAGGCCCTGAAACCAGTGTGCAAAAACCAAGGGGGGCGGGGGGCGCCCCATCTCATAGACATAAAGAGGGTCGGTGGATGGAGGAAAGGGGGGCTTTTGCCCCACTTACATCAGTTATCACACATTTTCATACAGCATCCATCGACGATGGGCTAAATTTCTAATAAAAACAAATTTAGGGCCCCCAATCTCCCTGAAACAAGTGTGGGAAAGTTTCTGGCTTAAAAAACATTTCCATTAAACGTGAAAAGCCCCTCCCCATCAACCATTTCTAGGCCCCTTAGGAGACAAAAAAAACTGATGGGGACCAACCGAACAATAAATGTGTTATTATACATTGTGTAGTGGCTGAGAATCGGCTTGACGAGTGGGAAACGGGCTGGACGGGCCGTTTCAAAGCACATTATATCTCACAGGATGTGGAAAAGCTTTGATTCCCTAATGGTGTCTAGACTATTTCTCACATCACATGCTACAAAAATCGTACATATTTAGTCAGATCGAAAACAACCTTGTTGAACATCTCAGAGAGTAAAGACCAACATCTAGACTTCAGAGAAAATAAAAGCAATGGATTTTTGTGTGGAAAGACTTGGTAGGAGAATCCCTGCCCAAATCTATTGATGGAAAAGGTGTGTCTCTGGAGTTTTGTAAGACCAACATGATGATAGCCCATCAAAGGGAGCAAATGACGTCAAGCTTAAAACATAAGAATATTTACAAGAAACGGGATATCGTCATAATCCAGGAGCATTGTCTAATCCTATGGTTACTCCCACTCACCTAAGCGGGTTAATCACATTCAGTCCACAAAAATCTTCTGAACCGAATGAACAAACTACAATACTACAGACTTTCAAATCCTACAATTAATTCTCTCTATCCATTTTTCAGACCAAAGAAAGGATACGATAGGATAGGATATGATAGCATTATCAACAGTCTTTATTGCTTTATACCATTATACCACTGTTTATTATAAGAAGACGGTTGACAATTTTGACAATTGTGTCAACTGCCTCAACTACGTAGGCTAATGGAGACATTGGTGTGTGGGACCCATAGACTGTATAACATGGACCATGAGTTGGTCACTTGTTTACTGCTACACACCATAGCCTTTTTTGACAAATAAAAAGTTTTGAATTAACCCTATTATCTAGGGGATCAAAAGGTTCTGTGTACCTGCCTGGTCTGTAAACACAGTGTGTTTGTTTTCCACCATAGCAGCACCAGAAGGAAACCCACTGTCTGCAATGATGAACTAATTCATGAAACTTAAATAAAAAATAAACAACGATAGTGTCCAGTTCAGTGTTACACCGTTGGCTGTATTTTGTTTTTGAGGATTAACATTTGTATGCTATATGCCATCTTTGTGAGCGTCCTCTGCATTGTACTTATAAGTCATGTTGCAATGTCTAACTTCTGTAAGGATTTAAAAAGGTCAGTTAAAAAAGGTCAGTTTTCATGTGAAAGGTTGAATGAGTTGCTATGACTTAATGGTCTAATGAACAAACTAACAGTACAGTTCCAATGAAATGTTTGGAAAAACTCCTTAGAGACATAAATGAGGTGAGTGCAGGTATTTGTCAAGTTTCAGATTAAAATCGTAATACTTCCAGGGTATTATCCTCATTTGACCCATGTTTAAAACAACCAACAGCATTTGTGTTTTCCCGGTGAATCAGCCTTGAACGAAAAGCAAGTCCAATTGATCAACAGATTTCCTGTTACGTGGAAATGAGTGATTGAGCAATTGTTCTAGAAAAAAAACAATCACAGCAAGTGATGAGACACCAAAGGCCAACATCTGGTGGTCCTTTGGTTCTGAGAATCCCGGGTCGTCCTGTGCCATAACCCCGGCCATTGAGTGTGGTTCTCTAAGACTTTGGGGCGTTTCGGCGCGTTTGTCGGAAGTTAACCAGACACATTGTTTTAACCTTTGCTGAAGGAGGCTCTGTCTCATTCCCAGGGGCTGCCTATGTAAAAGGGTCAATGACTTCAATAGCCCTTCATTAAGCACAGTTAGTGTCAATAGTTAATTATGCAAATAACTAGAGCCCCATTCGTGTGGATTGTGGGTCCCAGACCTCCCCCTTTCATCCTTTATCAACCAATCGCCTCCCCCCTACCCCCCCAAAAAATAATAATCGCCTTTGCATACTCTCTCTCACACACACACACACACACACACACACACACACACACACACACACACACACACACACACACACACACACACACACACACACACACACACACACACACACACACACACACACACACACACTTTGACATACAACCTTTCCTCCTCACTGTGTCATGTCAGGGACTATCAAAATCGGGGTGTTATGGTGCAGATCCATAAATGGATGCCACAGAGGCCCCTCGGGTCCCCAGTGGCTTTTCTCGCCATCAAAGAAACCTCCGGAAGGTTCTTGCTGGGTGAGGCTGAAAGCCCACCAAGTTCTCCCCATCATGCCTGGGGGCAGGGGGACATTAGTGGCTCGGCAAAAACAAAAAAGTGTGGGGGGGGGGGGGGGGGGGGGGCGGACCTGCATCAAAACAGTCAATTAGGCAAAAATGCATGACAGCCAAATTCAGTCATTGTTTCAGTGACGGTAATGACAGGCCTTTCGCTCCTCTGCCCTGCCACACATCTGATGTCTGCGGGCCCCCGATTCTCAAAGGCCGGGAAGCCATCAGTAATTAATAATCACACGCTTTGGGCCCCGCCGATTTGACTGGCGGCGTCTTTGTAGGCCGGCCTCCATCTCAACCTCAAATCCCGTTCTCAACTCTCCCTCGATTTTTTGCGCACGAGGTACTCGCAAATATCTCGTGCTCACGCAGAGTTCAGGTACAGCTTGTAGGCCTGTATCTTCAGCTTCCTCTGTGTGTTGACGAGGGAACCGTTGTGGGGGTCGTTTCAATACCCGACTTAATCAGAGACCCCCCCCCACCGGATCTAAACCCGTTCACCTCACGCTAATTGTGGTGAGTTTGGGTAGGGAGGGGGGGCGGGGGATGGGTGTCGCTTGTTAAAATGGCCTCCACTCCAATCATATACTGTCACCCCGAATTGTTTACCCACTGCGTTGGCTTTTGGCGCCATACTTTTGTATGTTACTTTCTTTTTCTTTTCTTGCCTCCCTCCATCCCCCATCAAAGCAAACTTCCCCAAAAACAACACTGTCTTGAAACGCTTATGTAACAGTAAATCAGAACCAGATTGCTGCCTTTGCTAGCTCAAAGCCCACCCAACTGAGGCTGTGGGAACATAATTCTTTTTCCTGAACATGTGATACAGGTGTCATGTGTTCTCAAGTACTTTTTTATGTGTTAGGAACATCCTGGTGAACCGCTGCCCTGTAACCCGGAGGTGTCAATTCCTAAATTGTGAGATGGCAGATTTTCTCATGGCTATCATGAGTGACAGAACATGCGTACGCCAATTCCAACATTTGCACAAGTGATTTGCACATTCCCTTTCAAATGACCACACACATCATACATTTACCTGTCAAACAAGACTACATAAACACACCATATTCCACTGTTTTCTAAAACAAACAAAAAAACCTAGCTCTGCTAAAAATCCTTTGGGACTCAAGACACTGAGTGCAAGGCAATATGGTCAATTAATGACCTCAATGGCTCCATTATGAACTCCATCAAATGCAATAATAAATGCAACACTTTGCGTTAGTCTGACACCTGCTGGTTGGCAGAATAGTTTCTATGTGCTGCTAAATATTTTAAAACCTTAGACCAAGACAAGGAAACAATGCATTGCTTGCAACAACAAAATCATTTAAAACGGAAAAAAAAATAATTTGTATCAAACAATAGTTAATGATTAAGATGGAGCATGAATTACAGGGGTTTATTGATGCTAGTCACATACAACCAATAACGGTTATAAAATGTAAAACAGATGACCGTAGGAGACATTTAAGAAAATGACACAAACACACACATCCCCCCCCCCCCAACACACACACACACACACACACACACACACACACACACACACACACACACACACACACACACACACACACACACACACACACACACACACACACACACACACACACACACACACACACACACGGCTGATGAACAGATGTGCTTATGGTAGAATTACGCAAGGAAAACTTTCCTTGGCAATTGTGCACAGAAGGAAACATTTACTTTATTAAAAACACAGGGGAAGAAGCATGAGGCCAACGCCGCCACTGTCCACCACAGCTCTACCTGTGACTCTGAACTCTGCAAACCCAAACCCAAGCCTCGAGACTCCAGCCCAAGGATTTTACACTCTAGGGTCACCTGGGACAGAGGCTCTACCAAGAAAAGTCAAGCTCGGGATGGAATGCTAAACCAATCAACAAACAAAACTCAAACAGCGTTCTCATCACACGTACATCTGCGCAAGTGTTAATCAGAGCACAATCTAGGCCCGTGCGGTTTCATTTTTGTTGTTGGTGTTCGTTTTTAGTTCGTCAAAAAAGGTAAATCCCATGAGCCATGACATATGATAATCTGAAAAATGCCATCAGACCAAACTTTATTCCCAGTTTAAAGGGTTTTATTATTCCATCTTGATGTTATCCAATTTAAATACTTTTGAGCGTGGACTCAAGCTGCCTGGCACAAATGGGTACAAATGAAAAAGAATATTAAAAAAAACAGCAACAAATGAAAGACATGTTTTATAAATCAAATGGATTTCACCATCACCTCTTTGATGTAGCCCTCGCACATGGCAGTATTCTGACATCACCTCAGATAGCCCAAAAACCCACCCCCATCCTTCAGTCTGCCTTTCAGAATCATGCTCTTAGACACCACTGTTTTCATGACTCATTATTCAACAGAACAGTTAAAATCAACAACCATAAAGTTATGAAAGGAGAATATATACCACTTATTTATTCAATGTGGCATCTTAAAGCTAATCCAAAACCTAAAGCTGAAAGAGCTGACCATAAAGAATGGTGCGATTGTTGAAGCAACCCATGCTTTGTTAATAACAATGAACAGTGGTATGGCTATGAGTGGACTTGTTCAGACCTAATGATAAAGATGTGGAAGCTTGGCAGCGGCCCTGAAGAGCTCATCACTGATTGAATGGCACCACCTAGTGGTTTTACCATAGAAGTGATTCTCTAGAAGTGAAAAAGTACGCTGAATGTGTACCCTCAGATACAGTCTATGTCTAAGACCAGCAAGACCATATATCTCAATGTAGCCTCTCCACAAAAAAGCAACAACAATATAGACCAAAGAAATGGCAAAATATGTGTTTGATTGCACAACAGCGGTGTTCAAATACATATATTTGTATTTGTATGTATTATATATCAATATAACATGATGATGTGATTAACATCAATCATCAATACATTTTCTGATGACAACTTAATTATTCAGGCACTATAATTTGTAATATCAATCCTGATAATTTCTAATTGAAGGCAATCCTTTCCCATTTGATACCAGTCAGACATTGAGATAAGACAGGATATTAGTCTACCCACGCAATCCCCTGTAACGACGGAAGACTGTAACATCCTATCATCCTAGAGCTAGTGTTAGTATCAAAACCGTGAGCCAACAATAGATGGCGCCATTACACTTTCTTTAGAAATCTCCAACAATGGAATTTCAATTCTGCTTGGTCTGCATTATGACCAGGCAAAACAATACCCATGAAATCTGATTAAAACAAAAATCTTGAATCTGAATCCCTCGGTTTTCTTGTTTGGGATATAGATTCATTTTACCCAACCTCAGCATTTCCACTAGGAAAGAATTTTGGAATGGCAGGGACGATTTGACACCATGACTTTATGTCAAGTCATGTTTACAAGTCTATAAATAAATATTTTGGGAGTTGTACATCTGAAGGTCTACATATAGGATGGACTTCCCAGACACTCTCTTTCAGCCTAAATTACATCTTGAGATTGGCACATGGAGAGCATTAAAGCGGGTGCGATGCAGCCTCCTGATCCAGAATAGTGCATGCCTTCAAACCTATAATCCGTCAAATTGTGATCCCCGTACCACTTTAGCACTTTACAGATGCATCACACTTAAAAGGCTACAAATGCTGTACAAGCTCACGGGCTTCCTTGAAAGACATGACTCAATCGTTGTAAAAATAGCCACCACATCCTCTACTACAATCTATTTCTTTCATTATTGTGTGAGAAGCATCAAGCAACAAAAGTATTCCCTTATCCTTCAAAATATGGGACAGAGGAAATTCCTGTTTAGGATGGGCTGGTGTCCTTCTCGTCCCTCATATCACGGATGCTTTCATGGGCAGGCAGAAGGGAACTTGTTTGTAGCCCAGGAAGAATAAGGGACCAAAAAAAGGGGACTCCAACAGAAAGGTTGCATTCAAGGCAGCGTACATTTAACAAGTGGATGGTTTGAAGACATTTCTGAGAGTAACACCTCCATATCACAGTCACACTGTCGATTTGATGGACAACTTTATTACTGGCATTTAATAAAAATAATGACATTGGGTAGAATAGCACTGTCCAGAATAGTAATTGACACTCAATCTGCACACAGTTAACATAATTAGTAAACTATCAGGGACTACATTGAGGGCCACCAACAGACATCTCTATACAGATGGGCATAAATGTGTGGACTAATTCTATATACACAACTGAGGCTGGCTCTTATTGATAACTTGCAAAACTGTCACATTATCATTGTGCTATTGAGCCCGCACTGCTCCTCTTTACCTGTGTGCGTGTCTGTGTCCGTGTGGTGTGTGATAAACCATAAAGATGAGGATCTAACCAGAAAAAAAACACATCAAGATACATGTTTAGGACTGCATCTCACAAAACAAACAGAACAGAATAAGGGTGCCTGATGCGGGCCTGGTAGCCATGCGATGTTCTGAGAAAACACGGCCTTAAGGTTCCTGGTTTGCGTGGCGGACAAAGGCCTTGACGTGGGCGCATGTTGCTCTCACGGCTGATACAACACCCACAGGAAGGGATTCATTGTTGTTTCCCGAGACACACAGTCAAGTCAGGTTTATTTATATAGGGCTAGCATACAGGCACAGTTTGTGTCCAGAGGGCTTTAGGCCCAAGTTCAACCGCACAGTGACACCCAAGGAATCACCCAGAAAGTGGGGGAAAGGTACGGCAGAGCGTGCCTTGGCTGCGGAGCGGTTGCCAAGCTGAGCACCGGGTGGGTTGCCACGGGTGATGTGGCGAGCCGCCGTGGCACCAGGTCCACTGGCCTGTTTGTGAAATGTGGGAATTATTCATGTCCCAGGATAAGGGCAACGACTGCTCCCATCCTGCCTTTCACGAACGAGGAAGCGGGTCGTGGGGGACGGCTACCACTCCTACGCTGGGAGAAAGTGAGCGCAACACACCACTCAATCTTCTTGATTGCATGACAAGGTGCCGTGACAAAAGCAGAGGCTTAATCATCCGTCTTAATTATGAACTTGTGTGGTTTAACTTTTTTTTTCTTTCTTTTTTATAGCAAATACCTGGGTTAATAGGATGATAATGACGATTGGGGGCATGTATATCATCCCCCTCAGCCGTGGAAATGCAAGTCACTTTCCAATGACATGAATAATTGCTTGAGAACGCCTTACTTTTTTTTTCATTTCCTTCTCGAGATAAGAAGGACCTATAAATACGACTTCACCTGAGCAGAACGGAAACAAACACAGGATGACAACATATTGTGAAGAGTTCCATGGAGCGAGGAGCGTGGAGATTCCCACACGCCTGAATAGCCTGATTTGCATTGTGTCTGAAATGTCGTGAGAATATGAGACTTAAAACCTCGGTCAAACATGACACGTTCATTTAATGCATTCTGCGATTCTAATTCATGTATTGGCTACAACATAGTTACATTCACAGACGAACAGAAATAACATTTTAGGAGACAATTCTCGCAAAATCCTTAGAAATCTGATAGAACTATGATATTGTCTTATGGCTGTTTGGCTGGTAGTTTTATATTTATGTTTATTTTAACTAAAACTCATATCTGGAAAAAAATATGAAAAAGCACAGAATGAAGGGAATAGAATGAGTCCTACTTAAATTTAGAAGCAGCATCAAAGGAAGACAGACCATTTAAAACCTCCCCCTGGAGGTCTAGCTGCTCCTCAAAGACAACAGGAAAGACAAGAAAAACTTGTGTACATGAAGTGCTGGTGCGTGTGACAATCACAGCTTCCAACCAAATGTCACGGGGGTGGAAAGGCTAGAGGGGGGAGGTGGCAAGGTGGAGGGAGAAAAGACAACCATCTGTCAGTGTCAGGCCAACTAGGAAACAAGAGATCCAAGACTAAATGTTATGCTTCCCATGCAGCCTCACAGCATCAATGACTGAACAATGACTAGAAGAAAATGTACTCACACTTGTCAACAATCATAATGTCAACTCTCTTACTAAGTATCCATATTTATGTGTAGTTTGTTATGCTGGTTTTGGTTTTGGTCGTTTTAAGTTTGGTGAATCATACAGATCAGTATCATACAACAACATTATATGTTTATATCTGTTGAAAGTATACGTTTATGTATGCATTTTCTTTCTCGTCTTCCCTCGTGTTGATAGAATAATAATCTTGTAGTGTAAATCCTGCTTCTTCGTAAAAGCGAAGAAGCAGTTTGGCTTGTGCAAGGTTGTTAATACTTGTTGAATGCAAATAGTAACATGCAAACTAGGTACTAATTCGAGCAAAGCCCCATTGACAACAAGCGTTGGTAACTTGTGTTATGACTTATGTTAACTAATAGCATAATTCTCCACAGTATTTCATTAATACACAGGATCAGATGTTATAATCCCTTGTGCCAAAATCCAAGGAAAACACATTCAGAAGCCCCTGCCCAAACTAACCTTACAAGCACGCTGGCCACCAAGCTACCAACCAATGGTGAAAAACACAAGACAAATGGCCCATCTAACAGCAGTACATAAACTACTATAAACTACTTATTCTAACAATGATTCATATGGTTTACAGAGAACACAATACAAATATGAAAAGGAAACATAACCTTTTGAAATAAAAAACCTGTGGAACGGTGTCCCTCAGCCAAAAAAGGTAGATGAAGTTATGAAAGTGAATGATCTGCTACTGATGGCTGATTGTGACTGGTACAGAAACACTCCTTTAATCAAATCACTTGCCAATGAAAAAAACTGTTAACATTATCTGAATACCTACCCAGTCACAAGCTGAAAGCAAGCATTTCTCGACTATCAGTATACCAGACTTCATTGTGGTCATGGGCAAACTGAGTTTAAGTAGCCTAAATTAGTTGTGTAGCAAGCCTTAGTAGTTGAAGGCACAGCGAAGTTCCCGAGTTTGTAAAAACAAAAAACTGATGGAAAAGTACTAGTCTGGGGGTCACAGGCAGATCTGGGTAGAACAGCCATTTTCCACTCCATTGAGGGCATAATGAGGTGACCATTGAGGGCCTAATGTTTTCTTTAATGTCCTTTAATTCATTCGACACCATGCCAGGTCAAGGTCCACCAAGCAGTAGACATGGAGAAAACAGACACCCCACAGTCGGTTCTTATATAAACGACTTGCTTCAAGAGAAGATTACGATATGTGGAGCCTCCCACACACCATTGAGAAGATGCGAAAATTATATGCATGCAATATTCACAGTTACATTATTTTAACCTTGTTTCCACCAAGTAAAGAAGAAATTCCGTTCACATAGGTAATATATATATATATAATACTTTGATTTGAAATAATATATTGACTTTCGGATGCAGAGTAGAATGCGACATCAAAGGTTGAAACATAATCAATGTGGTTGACTTGTAACCGGAAGGTTGCTTGTTTGAACCCCGGCTCCTCAAGCGGTGTCCCTGAGCAAGACACATAACCCTAATTGCTCCCGAATGAGCTGGCTGTCACCTTGCATGGTTGACTCCGTCATTGGTGTGTGGATGTGTGTATGACCCATTGTATAAGTCGCTTTGGATAAAAGAGTCTACTAAAGGCTCCAAATGTAAATGGTAATGATAGGGTTGGTTGAGTTGTTAAAGCTGTTTCCTAGGATTATACCATAGAATGACTTCAACCATCTCTGTAAACATTAGTGACAGATTATGACACTATGCATCTGTCCCTCCCTCCCTTCCCTTGAGTCTATCCTCCTAGTTTAATCAAAATGTACGTTTAGCCATGCTAGCCAGAGGGCTCTGACATGTGTGAACACCATGATTGCTGCAGGTCCAGACGGCTTATCTGAAGGCGTCAAATACTTAACACCTGTGTTCATCAACTAGCTCCAGTGTTCAGCAGAATATTCAGCTTCTCCCTTGCCAAGTCTGTGGTCCAAGACTGTGTCAAGCCATCCACGATTGTCCCTGTGCCTAACAATGGGTCCTCCACCCTGCTTGAATGACCTACAGGTGGCCCTCACCTCAGTGGTCATCATCTGCTTTGAGAGGCTGATCAATAATTGCGTCTGTGCCTTCCTCCCTCGTACCAAGGTCCCACTGCAGTTCACATATCGGCCAGACAGATCCACGGATGATAGTGTCTCATGTTCAGCACACACCACACTTTCACGTCTTGACAGCCAGAAGGGGGGCGATGGGAGACAGCTGTTCATTGATTACAGTTCAGCATTCAACGCCAAAGTGTGGACCGGACTGGCTGGTAAGCTGATTTAGCTGGGACTACTGAACACCCCCCTGTGTGCGTGGAACATGGACTTCCGGCTCTCCAGCCCCCTTACGCTGAAGACAGGCTGCCCCTAGGGATGAGTCCTCAGCCCCCTACTGTTCTCCTTTTTCTTATGATCCAGCTCAACAGCTTTGCGCGGCAGAAATGGTCAAACTCTATCTTGTACAAAAATGTGCCCAGCACCAGACAAACAAGAAAATAAATTCCCTAACTCCCTATGTGAACTTCCCAAAACGATTGCAAACAGGGAATCCCTGTGCTGACATCAATACACTGGGAAAACCCCCCCAACATACGTCACCCCCAGGCACGGAAGGCGTGAATTTAGAACAAAGCACCGCACATTAACCCGAAAATACTTTACCAAATAATATTAGAAATAATAGCTGCTTTCACAAGCTGCTTTCACATATGGACGTGCATCCGTCTATTCTACGGACGTGCCGTATATGTGAATGACATATCCTGATGTTGGACCTCCTGACAAAATACTACCCCGAGGTAGTATTTTCCCCGGAGGAAATGCTAATTACCTTATATGTGAATGAGCAGTAGAATGTCTGCATTTCGCACTTCACATTAGTGGGCGTGTTGATGACGCTTTCAAGCGTCACTACGGCGGGAACACACCCTATGGCGGGAACACGCCCTATGGCGGGAACAAAAAACATGCCAGGAGCAGGCTGCATATATAGGAGAGGCAAGGAGACATACGACTCAAAATGAGAATGGCCTGGAAAGACGAAGAGGTTTTTTAGCTGCTTACTCTGAGGGCAGACAGTGCGGTGATCGCACATATGAAGGGCACTGCGAAAGACGCAGTAATGTACAACCGTATGGTGAAGAAGCTTGCTGAAATGGGAATTGTGAAGGGAAGGACACAACTCATCACAAAATTAAAATCCCTCAAAAAGCAGTTCACCACCGTGGTAGACCACAACAAAAAAAGTGGGAACAACCGCAAAACCTGCCAGTACCAGGATTTGTGTGAGACGATCTGGGGGGGCTGGCACTCCACAAGGCCGCTTCGAGCGACTGGTAGCATGCAAGTGGCAGCCCTCTCAGATTCCCCGTCGGAGAGCATGGAGCAAATTGAAATATAGGCTACTATACGGGACGTAGACCGACTCATTTCACAGATTCCTGTACGACCAGGTTGCCTTAAACATCTATCGCATATGTCAGGTGAAAACTAAATGTCAAGGGAAAGAGGTGGTGGTTGAAAAAAGTATTTTGAATGTGTATTAAGTTCACTCGTTGCTTATAATGGTTTATTCGCTTCCCAGTATCATTTCCTTAATTTAGAAGACAGTTTTGTTCATTTTTGAATTGTAAAATAAATAAAATAATTGTTTGAAGTTGATTTTTGAAATTATTGGAAGCGAGTCGAGCTGACCTTGCCTGCTGTACCCACGGCCCAAAATAAAGAACAGCCGAAACAATATCCTCAATTCAAACATGCAGTTTCATTTGGTCTCAATTGGCTATGGACGTGAACTTGGAATGAACATACGCAACAGGGATTTCTAAAGGTTACTGAACAGTGGCGGAGACTGCAGGAGCTGAATCATCATTACGGTAGAGCTAAGAAAGTTCTACGAGCCCTTCAGACCAACCTTACCATCAACATACACAGACACTTTGGTGAGAAAGGAGAGGCGGCGCTTTCACCACCTCAAGCAGCTGAATAAATACAGACTCTCCCTGAGGAGCCTTCAGTCCCCTCCCTGGAGGACCTACACACCAGGAGGCACAGAACCAGAGACTTTGGGATCATGAAGGATCCTCACCAACCTGCGTCAGGCAAGTGCCCCTGCGGTCACCCAGCAGAAACAGCGAGACTGAGACAGAGCTTCTTTTTCGCCAGGCCATCAGGACTGTGAACATTGATCTCACTAGGGCCCCCACCAAGCTCACACAGCCACACACACACACAAACTGCCACACACACACACTTTCCTGTTTGCCCTTGTGTTTTGTGAATTGTTTGTGTTTTCCCATTTGTCATTGTGATTTGCACGTCCGGCCCCAGTACTGTCACATGTATGTGCTGCCTCAATTGCGTAGATATTATTTTGAATTAAAATATGTCTACTTGTTTACATTTAAATAGAAATCTAAGATGTTGCGCTTTCTTCGTTTCTCAATCGCATATGTTGCAAAAGTAAAAAATTGTTCCAATGACCTTTGTCGAGCGGAAATTCAGTTGAATGTGTGACCTATCACTGGTTTAAAGTTATAGATTCACTACTGGAAATAATGTCAAAACCACAGTCCTATTCAGTTTACATACACTCTGATTTAACCATACTGGAAAAAAAGTATCAGTGGCAAGAGGCAAACCTTAAGATTTTGCTTTATGAGTCTACTTTAATTTCTGTATTCAAAATCATTAGCATTTGTATATCATAAACTGGAGTTTTACAGACGCTTGATTTAGTCCTCAAAATGAACAAATTCACTCTAGCGTATATTGTTGTCTACTTCACAGACAATTGTCACAAACGCCAGCTGGCTGTATGCTTCACTGAAATAATTTGGCATCAGGCATAAGGCATTGGATGAAGCTTTTCACATGTACTTGATTTGACTTTCCAACAAATCTTTGATCGAATATTGTTTGAGAAAAGGGTAATATAATTAGGTCAGGAATCAGCAATCAAATCTGGAACCCTTGAGGCAGTTGAGATACACCATTGGGACAATTCAGTTATGTAATCGGGCATGACATGATCGAGATATACCATGACAATTTATTTTCTTATTTTTGCATGTAAAAATAAATGCACAAAATGACCATTTATTTTTAATTTGGGAGCAAAATGCATATTGTGAATAAAAAATAACCAACAATGGTTGTGTAAGCAACAGTTTCCTAAAGAGCACCACAGATTAAAGCCACAAAAAAAACAAAAAAACACAAACAATGATTGCAACACTGACAGTGGCAAAAATAATCACAGGTTTAGCTGACTTCTCCCTGCATTTCTCTGCAAAACCTAATAAACATGCTAGTTGCTAGGTACCATAGTTTCCTTTCTGGATGAGTAAAAGAACAACCGCCCACCTATTCTTTTCAATCATTGTCTGTTTGTTCATTTGCAGCCCTGACCCCCTTGCTCCACCTTAAAATTGTGTAAGCCTCCCCCTCACCCAGCAGCAAGCACTCTCCCCATTCACCGACAACAGAGCCGAGGCTCCTCCAAACACACACACACACACACACACACACACACGCTTCACAACAGAGTGGCCGGCGGACCGCAATGTCTCCACCAGCCACCATTCGTGACAACATCACAACACCACACACTCCCTCAGACGAACGGTAGGAAAGACGGTCTGCTTACCGTGTAAAACCCGATCCTGCATAACGCAAGGGCGAGCTGCGTGTGCTCCGACATTGTGCTCAGCAACAAGCGTTACCCCCGGCAACACACACGCCAAGAGCGAGCCCCTTGAGTAATTGAATGTGAGGAGAAGGAGGATCAGGAGTGGTGAAGCGCGACGATTTCCAGTCAACAACATCAGAATAGACTACGGCCAGCGCGGTTTAGTAGCCACTGGCCAAAGGCTGGTCTCTTTAACCTGACCGGAAGAGGTCAGGAGGAGCAGGCTCCTCTTTGGGCGGGATTTCTTCTCATATTCATTCATAAAAATAAAGGAAAGCCTTACTCGGGAGGAATCTCACAGGCTCAGCCCAGGCTAGAGATTAGGTTGTCGGAATCTCTCTCCATGCAGATTCAATAGTCTGTGATAAGGCACCGGAATTAGACTGCAAATTGGATTAGCCTCCACTACCCACCCAGCAGGCTATTTACATGTTTGTTGACAGACCCATTTATGGACGGACACACACACACACACACACACACACACACACACACACACACACACACACACACACACACACACACACACACACACACACACACACACACACACACACACACACACACACACACGCACACACACACGCACGCTGATATTACATATACCATTTGCATAGGGAAGAGTAGTGTCCTTTTGCAACAGGTGTCTTATCCATGGACATGAAGGGACACCATTAGGCTGTCTTTAATGTAGTGTGTTCATTAAAGGATACCATCTCCTGCTATGGACACATAATGACCTCCAACTGTCTAGGTAGGGAACAATTTGATATACTGTTCAGAGTATGTCACACGGTCGTTGGCCATACGCCTCTCAAAGAGCATTCTTATAATGGGTCAGGGTTCACACTCTGAAGGTAAATCTTCCCTTCAGATCTACCATCGGAGCCAGCTTGATACTTGTGTTGAATCAGCAATACACCTCGAAAGAACCGGAATGAGAAGTTACAATGGCAAGCCAAACGGACAGGGAGTGCATCTAATTTTGTGGTTGCGACAATGTTATGTGTAATCAGTGTGTACTAATGAACTCAAATTGGTCATTAAGGATGGATCTTTTTTAGAATAGAAAGACTACATTAACTCCATTTGATGATCGTTAGAAGGAGTTGGATAAAAAAAACGTATGTTTTGGGTTGTTTTTCGAGGACGTTGGTGACAAGGAAAACATTGATTTACACTCAACGTTTCACTGTGTGATGTCAGGATTACCTACGTAGGGAGCGACAGATATCTTCTGATCCTCATATGACCAGAGGGTTATATCAGGAACAGTGGCCCAAATCTAGTTGCCCATGGCAACTACGTAACCGTCACTGTCCAAAGCACATCCCTGCACAGAACTGAGGATATACAGTAAGTCACCTTTTGAAACCCTTTTGGGGATTGATGCTCTGCCTAATTTATTGTTATGTGGCTTGAATACTCAGACAAGGATTAAATAGTTTAAATATTAAATGTCTCTGGGGTAAGTTAGTTAAATGATTGCTGGTATAAAAGATGAAAATGAATGCTGTGCTGCTGGATTTCAATCACAGTTGATTATATTCGAGATTGCATCCACAAAGCCAGTGATTTTGACTAAATAAATGCAAGAATGAAAGAGTGGGTGATGCACATTAATATTCAATAGAAGTATAATATAAAGACAACAGATAATAAACGTGTATGTTTCACTTGTTTTATGACCCTTTGTATGTTGGATGATAAATAAGGAAAGACTGGCCAACAACTAATTGCTTCTGATGAACAGGAGGAGTTAAAAAAAAACCAATAGATTTATCAATCAAATATGTGGGCCCTTCTTCATTTATTTATGACCCAAAGACGTAAATATTTGAAGGATATAGTGGCCACCCCTAGTTTCTACTGCTTTCCTTTTGCTCCATTCTTTTGCAGAGGAAATACAATAGAATATAAGATTAGCAAAAGCGTGGGAACAACGCTGTAACATTGTTGTGCTTTCTGGTGAACTGAGCTCTGTACCACACCCTGAGGGGGTCAGATAGGGTCTCAGTCCAACAACACGCAGTAAGGTTCATGTAACCCATTTATCCAAACACAGTGATTACTGCCAGGTAAACAACACTCCCTGCTACTCCAAACCATATCTGACTTTGTTCAGCCTCTGCGACACAAAAATGGGCTCATCAATTCTTCCAAACTAGAAAGCTCCTGTACTGAAAATCAATCATGCACTGTTCAACTTTTCAAACACATTTCGTCCAACAGAGAAATTATTGAAATGTATATAGAATGGTCCTGAACTCAACAAGTGCTTGTCACAGGGTTGATTCATTTTATCCATGTAGGCTTATGACTCCTGTCATACAAGAATAATTACAGATACATGAGCTGAAAATCACATCTTCAAAACAAGGGGTAGATGTAAATGTAATGCCAGAACACTATTTTCCCAAAATCATGTGGGTGTACATGATTGCAAACACAAAGCCACAGGCCATGTCTGGTGGCATTACAACTGAAGAACATGTATGTAACACATCTTATATCTTATAAACAAAGTGCACCCAGCCGGCTTATTTACAGACTTATTTTCATTTAGTGTTGATTTAGTCATTTAGTCATTGAGTGTATACCCCCAGACGAATGATTGATGATGATTGTGCTTTCGTTAACTTTGAATAAGCCCTTCAGATCTACAAAGGGAGCAGGTCCTCTACCACAGTGTTACTACAGTAGCCCAGACTAGACACTCGGCTCTAAAGAGTATGCATTTTTAATTAACAATGATAATTACTATCTAACTTAAGTTATAGTTTACATAGTTGTACAGGGTAAATAACTGGATACAATTTAGAGATCTATTAAGGAATGTCATTACTTGACTCCCTGATGCTGCCATCAACAATGTCATAATTTAGGAGAGGGGATTCAGTCTGTAGCAGTCTGCAACCTCACCGCTAGATGCCACTTAATCCTACACACTCTACCCCTGGCTAATGCTGCCGGAGTCGCTGATTGCAGCCCTGATTACAACGCAAATCCTTCAGAGGGCTTTATTATTATTATTAAATATTACAGTATCAGATGAGGGGAAAAGCTCACCCTCGCTGTTACACCATCTTGGTCCAAGTAATCACATATCGGTGACAACAACCAAACCATTCCACACCCCCTGTATATGTATGGAATTCACAATAGTTCAATCTGTATGAATAACAACTTGCCTATTCTCAGTTTTGAGCTTAACAAAATCAAGTATACCAATGTTTGATAGGATATGCATCACTGACAGTACCACGCACAGACACCCCTTAGGTAATCAACACAAGATGCTAACTGAAGAGCTATCAACACTCTCCACAGACTCACAAGAATTACACAAATCACTCGGTTAGGAAACCAGGAAAACACCTCAGAAATGCTGTGCTGCTTGAACCTTTAAACCTGGGGGTTGGGGGCCGGATTCCTGCCAGGAATGGAATGGGTATTTTTTGGCTTGCATTAGCCCAGGTCAAATCCCTTCCCATGGCCTCAGCTTATCGAAAGCTTATTGGTTGGAATTAATACAATTGGAATTACAAGCATGTCTACTCTTGACTGTTAAAAATTGAATTGGAATTGAAAACAACTATTATATTATGATTGTAGTATATAAATTAAATTTTAAATACATGGATTTTAGGCAGATAAAAATAAAAAAACAACAACAACAAAAAACACAACTGCCCCGAATTGCATTACCATCCTCGGAGATAACAGAT
The DNA here is from genome assembly GCF_964030765.1 of Micromesistius poutassou. Taxonomy (NCBI): domain Eukaryota; kingdom Metazoa; phylum Chordata; class Actinopteri; order Gadiformes; family Gadidae; genus Micromesistius; species Micromesistius poutassou. The sequence goes on along the minus strand of NC_140275.1, from coordinate 14,048,164 downwards.
TGTAAACCACTACAAGCCACCATAGGTCTATGCGCCTCTCCTTCTTGGCTTCACAGTTACATACCACATTACTTACTGTGTACTATGTACTGTGTTACAGTACATTAGCAGCACTTTGTCTACATTGTCACTTCAAAAAGGGTCTCTCCATTTTATGTCATGTTGACAAGAGCTGTGTGATTCTGCACCGACATTGGAAGGAAAGACAAGAGACAAGCCAGAATCCTACCCATAGGCAGCAACATGTGGACAGTCGAGCCAGACAGAGAAAGAATAACTTGGGGATGTTTCAAGCTGGACCCAAATGTCCCATCATTTTGGGTCTAGGGTTATATTGCAGCCACGGATGCCAGCCACATACTGGACCAATTTCTATAATTGTTGTCCACATGCAGACTTAATTTACCAAAATGATAAGAATTCATTAAATGAGTTATTCATTAAATTCATTAAAGTTATCCTTAATGACTTGAGGGTGGGCAATCTAAATGAATAAATATATTTCTTCATAGGGTATTGTTTTGATAGTATTACCATTATTGAATGTTGAAACAGGGAAAGCAAACCAATGTGATTATGCATGTTTAATAGGCATAATGAATATTAACCATTCACTGTTTTAAAAAAGAAAAAGCAGAAACAACCTGCTACTAAATTAATTATTTCCAGCAGAGCAGTACTCGACTCAGGATTCATTTCGCTTGTTCAATTTATATTTATTGTATTAAACAAAGCAGGTCTCCAGATTTACAACCAATTACAGTACCAGAAGCAGGTTGAATGGACAGGTGTGATAAACTCATAGGCAAAATCCAATTAGACAAGGGGCAAAGAATTAAAAAAGAATAAATATTAAACAGATTCACCTCCCGTAATAAAGAGCTCTAAAGCTGGGCGCTAAAGGTACCCTTAGGTGTCTAGACACAATTGTTTTTCTCTTTCCCATGATAAATATGGATTGTAATTCCTCCATCTTAAGCCGCTGTATAATATATTTCATGCAGTAATTATAATACACATAACAATTATACAAGTCGACTAACAGGGGGACACCTAGTCAACATAACTGAGAAGTGGCTGAGACAGGAACCGAAGCTAGGACCTGATCTGAAATTCAAACAACCGATGCAAACATAACATGACACCTTAACCAGCTGTGATGGTACACAATCAGCAAATAGTTTACATATTATGCTTGTCTGCATTTTTCACATTTCAAGCTGCTATTAAAGTGTAGATTATTTATTCAATTTTGTTTACGTAATAACGCATATTTTAAGCTTCCCTCCCCACTAATGTTTGCACACACACACGAAAGAAAAGCAGAATGGAGAATCTAGATGGTGTCAGACTAAATTAATTTTTGCATCGATTTCCTACTTAGGATTCGGTTCAGTGGAACAGAATGGAAGACTCATCTGTGGCGTATATTATTGTCTGCCCTCATAGAGGGATGGTTGTTATCACTGAATCAAGGATCATGATTTGAAGTCCACATTGCATGGGTTTAACTTCATGCATTTGATGAATTAATGTTTTATCCTAACACACTAATAAAGATTAGCCAGATGTTATGCCATTAAGGCTTCTCCCCATTTGGTCAGTTAGCAGACTTTTTCAGTGTTTGTGCATTGCATTAGATACAAAATGTCATGCACCGCACGTGTGGCTACAAGTGCTCATATGATACAGGTTGGTGTAGGCCTACATACAAGAGCTACAATGGGAAGGACATGGGCTATGCCCCACTATACATAAAATGAACCATGCCACAGTCAGCAACCTAGCACAAAGGCCCGCTACAGGTAATCAGCACACAAGTGAATGTTTGGCACAGTGTCAACTACTTTCCCATGGCCTTTTCCTCTCCCACTGCTTACTGAACACAACATGTATACTCGGGCGTTGTCAATCCATACGCCTCTATTTATGGAGGACTCATCGTATACAGTATCGTATACATCGTAACAGTATATTACTGTCTGCCCTTATCGTGGGATGGTTGTTATCACTGAATCAAGGCGAGGCCATCATGATTTAGATTCCACATTGCACGTGTTTATCTTCCTTCATTGGATAAAGAAAGGTTGTATCATAGCACACTAAAAGGATTAGGCAGATGCGGTGGGAGAAACACAGCATTACGGTTTCTACTCATTGAGTCAGTTAGCAGACTCTTTCATCAAAAGCAATTTATGAGGAAATGATGATGTTCGTGATTTTGAATGATGTTCTTAAATAAGCAGACAGGGTTATGCTCATGGATCTCCTCAGGTAGGCTGCGGACGCTAGGGATCAAACCTTACCCTGGACCGTTGGGCAGGGAGTTACATCACCCTTACCACTACTCTATCCTGCCCTGACCAAGTGGGGAGGGCTTCAGCCACCGGCTTACACATCTTATGAGATCTCTGTCTAGTACATGCTGTACATGCTGTACATGCTGTCTGTTTGTGTAATTAAGGGCTGCATCGTGGCAAAAGCTGGCACCAGAGCTGAAGGCCTATCTCAGTACAGAAAATGTGTCTTTCTTTATCACTCTACCACATAGCAGTAAACCAGCATCAATACACAACAGCAAATGGCACTGACCCAGAAAGTTGCTTGCTGCTTTCAGTCACATGTGATGGTGTAAGGTTACTATAAACAGGCAGCAGAAGGAGGCATGGCTGAGTAAATACGGTTAAAAGTAATGTTTCTTGAAATATTACTGATTTGGCTTTGGCTAGAAAATGTTTGGAGCCTGTGATGTGGGCCATGTCTCTCCAGGAGGCAAGTCTAGAGCCTGTGAGCTGCTGACCCCTGGGACCAGAGCAAGCTCTAAACTCTCTGACAGGACAGCTGTGCTCCGGTGACACAGTGGGCCGGCTCTTCAGAAAAGCTATTATCGGTCAACCGTGAGCACTTGCTTGTTATGGGAGATTGAATGTTGCAAATGTCTGAGAAGATGGTCCATTCCATTAGATGTACATGCGTTAGGACTTCTAAAAAGGCTTTCAGTTTTTATTAGATAAACATCAATTAAATGTATGTGATACCATGTCATGGCTATATTATGCAACTCATTCCTGGAGGATATTGCAATGGGTTATAGAAACATAATGTCCTGATATTACTAAGGCTCAGTAATTACTAACTACGTTCTACAATTTACATTGAAAACTAGCAGATAAACTTGGATTGACAAATTCCTGAGAATACATTGTATTATCTACCAACTCTACCAACTCCCTGGGAAAGCATATTGCTGTAACTTCCTTTCTATTATTGTACTGTATAGCTGAATCCATCCCTAAGGTATGGACAATGGCCCACAACCGTAATCAGCCATACCCAGAACCCACGATAATGGGAGTTGTAAATCTGCTGGCAGTGCCACTGACAAACAAAGCCAAGATTGATGCCACATGCATTACCCTTCAATGATGGCCAATTCATCCTTCAAACTCAACTGAATGGGGTCACCCTTATTCTAAAGGTAGCCAAACTATTGGACTTAGCAGACATACCATAGGGCAACTAGCTTCAGGAGCAACTAGCCTCACCTCAGCAAATATCAGCAACTCTCTTAAATACTTATAATAGTAATTAGCAATCACGAAGTCACGAGTCATCATGAAGATACTCGATCGGCCAACACCTACATTGAAGATAGAAAGACGACATTGCCACATGTTGTCATAGTAGGACAGAGGAGGTTTTGTAACGCGAATGCTGCCTTGTATACCTGCCTGGTATCCACACCTGAATGACATTCTGCTGGAGGATCCCCACAGGCAACCGAGGTGACGACAAAGCAGATCTCCCATCGGAATCGCAACGGCAATGCAAGGCGAACATATTACTTACCAGATAATCCATGTATTTATGTCCAGTTGCAGCTCCAGTGATTAGTTTCCAATAATTCCGATAGTTTGCTTTGGCAAGTGTAATTGTAATAGATGTAAGCACACGACGCTTTGTATTCCCCGCCTTTCGAGAAGCAGAGCAACAATAAAATCAGCTTTAGGTTAAGATTACAAATAGAAACCGTCGCTTTCTGGTAAACTATACATCCGGCTAATAGTACGGCAGCCAAACGACGTGCTCAATAACGGCAATACCGCCTGGTTAGTTATTTTTTTGTGAATAAAGACCCTCTCGCCCACCGGCTGAGTTCTAGTTTTATCACACAACATCAGTGAGTGTTTGGTTGAGGAAACTATGAAGACTACAACGCTACGTCATTCAGAACGTACTAGCGCGTAGCGTGGTCACATGACCAAACACATGGTCCCTATTTTCATTCTGTAAAGGGGACGCTGCATGTATCGTTTACCTGTCTATATCTTAAGTAATAGCTTGTGCATTTTGACTCAATGTATGAAAGATGGAATATTTTTTGTGGCACCATTTTTTTAATCCGCACATAAAAATAAGGCCTATTCTATATCACAATTTATAGTATCACATGGAAATATTAAATAACCATATACTGTAAATGCTTAAGCTGTGTCTCTCCGTTTATTGTAGCTACTTTAGGGATAATACTGAAGGCCACATATACACGTGGTACATAAATGGGCTCTCGGCCTACTATAAATACAATCAATCAATCTCACTGTACACATTAAATGGCTTAGTTTGGGCGATCATTTACAATAGGCCTCGCAATATTAGATGCATTAGCCTCGTTTGAGTAGGCTTATAGTTGTAGGATTTATTGTACATTTTTAGTAAAGTATGAAATACTATCATAACACTGTACGTATCGCATCCTGCTCCTAATCATAGAGCTACTGCTTTTTGAGACGGCTGCCCTCTGGTGGTCTCATGATTATAATGTCATAATGTCCGCTTTAAAGCCCATGTTGCAGGTTAACCGGACGTTTTGATTAATGGGTACATAAAGCACTCAAAATAAGTATATTAATAATAAAAAATGTATCCAAAATAGCGTTAAAGTCCAGTTTTTGTCGTTTTTGGTAGTAACGGGTGTTTTCTTCCGTAACTCGGTGATGACGTCACGTTGGGGAGACGTGGTGGAAGGTAGCCTCAGCCTAGTACTAGAACTAGGGCGTCTGGGATGAGGAAGAGGTGGCAAGAACCACAAATTACATGTATGATGGCCCACTACCGTATAATTTCGAACCTGTCAGACGTGAGAGGGCGAATGAGGAATTGCCGAGAACTGATGTCCGTCAAAGCCCGTCAAATACCCAGTGTGCGAAATACCCGTCAATATTCGTTTGGTCCCATCTTCCGATTGTTGCTTAATACCGATCTACATTCCTCAATATGCAGTAGGCCTATAACATTACAATATTTCATCGATGCAAGCCAAGACTATCAGACACGCAATCAGTGAACTTGCAACCGATCGTAACCATCCATCTACAGCAAATACGATCAGACAGGTATCATTGACACGCAAAGCACATTCGTCCAACCCGGCGGATGCTGACAGCCCACAACGAGCCAAACATCACCACGGCGGGCGTGCTCTCTCTCTGTCTCGCACGCACACAAAAATCACTCCAACTTCTCCAACTCGAAGGCTAGGCTGCTTCACTAACTAACTAGTTCTCAACTTTTGGACGCAAGAGACGGAGCCGATAAGAGGCGTTTACTACTTTTCTCAACTTTTGGACTTTTTAACCATGCAGTAGTGCGAAGCCGGGAAGGACACAACGCACAGTCGCACATACCCATCTTATGCACAACAATCAGTTCTACCATCAACATTCAGTCACTGCAAATATTTAAATAGCCTCTTACCTTAAGTTAGAATGGACCCAACGTGTGTGAGTGATACACTCTGGTTTAGCTTTCGCTTGCTATCCGTTTTTAGTATGACTTCTCAACATTACGTCCTTCTTCTGTTTGGCGCACATGGCTAATTTGCATACGCGCACGAGACTGGCTGGCTCCGCTTGGCAAAAAATATTGATCTATCTAACTGTAACTTAACTGTATATTTATCTATATCCATCTATCAACGCATGTGTCTAGTTTTAATGTGATGTATTTTGTGTATGTCCAGTCAGACTTGTTGTCTCCCTTGTTCTGTGTGGTCTTGTAGCCTACTGTCCTGTGTGAACCGAATCACCAAAATGAATTCCCAACGATTTGTGTCGTTTGGCAATAATAAATACTTGAATAGGCTATCTATCTATCTATCTATCTATCTATATATATTTATTTATTTATCTATTTATCTGTATAATCTGCTGAACACTTATGCCGCTTTTCCACCGCCAGTACCTACTCGACTCGACTCGACTCGACTCGACTCGACTCGACTCGACTCGACTCGACTCGACTCGACTCGACTCGACTCGACTCGCCACGCCTTATTTGCGTTTCCATTGGCAAAAAAAGTACCTGGTACCTAGTACCGGGTACTTTTTTTTAGTACTACCTCCGTCGAGGTTCCATGCCAGCGGAGTAGGTACTTTTGTGTGACGTAAACAGGCTGCTGGTAACTGATTGGCCAGCGGCTGTAAATGGGAATATTCACTCAAGTTAAGTTGTGTCCGGCGTGGTTGGAGTCCACGAACCCGCTCCCGAGGGGGACACTGATCAGCGTTTCGCCGTGTGTGTCGCTCCTTTCCCGGTGCTAGAGTTAGGCTGCGCGTCGTTATGTGTGTCGGGCGTGGTTGTGTGTGTCCGGCGTGGCTGGAGTCCACGGACCGGCGTTTCGCTGTTTCGTTTCAGTGTCGTTCCTTTCCTAGGGCTCGAGTTTCGCCTCTATCAACGTTACCGTATGACAAAAATAGACGCGCAGTCATTGCGCTTTTTATTTTATTTTATTTCCCATCATAACCTTTCCCGGGAATCAGGAAATAGTCTTGATCAGATTCAGATTTCCCGGGAATCGCGTCTCCCGTGATTAAAACCTAATGACGACCCGCCCATGGTGGAGAGGTTCTTTTCTACGACCCGCCCACATTGAAGAGGTACTTTTTTAGATGGAAACGCAACCAAACCGAGTTGAGTCGAGGCGAGTCGAGTCGAGTCGAGTTGGTACTGGCGGTGGAAAAGCGGCATTACTAGTCTCTACTCTCAAGGGTCTCAATGGGGCTTCAGTCTGTCGTCTCCCAACGTGACGTCATGCAATGCATTGTGGGGGAAATTAGACTCAATTGCAAACCGCTAAAATAGTAGGCCTACCTTCTTTTTCGAATTAAATTCTGTTTTGTGATACCCAACAACATTAAATACAATGGATAACCGTTTAAATGTTTATTACCAACAAGCAAATTGCACAAACAAAAACAAAATTAACCCTGCAACACGGACTTTAAATTGTGATCGTAGCCTATGATCTGAGGTTATTATATCTCCCAAGTGTATATAGCTAAATAAATATATATAAATAAATAAATAAATGTGTGTGTGTGTGTGTGTGTGTGTGTGTGTGTGTGTGTGTGTGTGTGTGTGTGTGTGTGTGTGTGTGTGTGTGTGTGTGTGTGTGTGTGTGTGTGTGTGTGTGTGTGTGTGTGTGTGTACGATTATCAGAATCACGATAGTATAAACCAATTACATTTAAATGAACTGTTATGAACACACACTAATAGCCACAAGACGGCAGCATACTACTTTATATGAAGAATGGAGAAGAGAGAGAGAGAGAGAGAGAGAGAGAGAGATTTTGTTTTTTAACTGACTATTTCTCTATTATAAACGTATGTTTCACACACGCGCATTTCTAAAAGAAGGATGGTTTTAAGAAACGTTTTTTGATGACTTTTGTGAAATTGTTTTGCAAAATGCGGTACCTTGCACATAATTGTTGCCTAACATATATTCGTGTTGTCTGCTTCATCGTGGTTTGTTAAATGACAACATTCAAGCTCCTCCCCTTGGTTATTTGGTTCCTTACTGTTGCACAGCGCTTCACGAGGCGTAGAGAGGATCCTGCATTTGAGCGTTATCCCGGTCTATTGCCACACAATTTCCGGTCTTTTCCTTCCCTCGAGTTATGTACGGCAGTTAACAGTAGGCCTACCCGGAGCGAGAATAAGCAGAACGACGAGAAGAACAACGACAAGGGAAAAAGTAAACTAATATCAGAAACATGTAACGGAAACAAACGGATATTCCTCTGACTCTTTGCATCTAAACACAATGTAACAGAAAGTCCCGCCCTCCATCTCTCCAATAAACGCCCATTTGGAGCATCGCGTTGCAGGCGTGCTGTGGTGAGATGAGAACGCCTGGGAACCAGGTTAGCGCTTCACAGAGAGTGTGGCAGTCGACAGTGCAGAGGCTCAGCGTTGCAGCTCATGCGCGGTGTGACCTCTGCAGTATAGAGCCAACCGTCTCTAACGATTCCTGTACGATATTTAATGATGTTGATTTCAATGACTGGAAAAATAACTCGGTGAAAAGGAAACACTTGTACGGTTGTAGGCGCAGTTCCAGTAGTTCAGCGGGCTGACCGGAGCGCTGTTCACTTCGACTCGGTGCGACCGTCCAGGTTGATGGTAAACGATGGCGCTAAAAGCAAGAGCACTATACGACTTTAATTCGGAAAACCCCGGAGAGATATCCGTGAAGGAGAACGAGATTGTTACTCTGTTCAGCGAACAGGACATCGAAGGCTGGTTCGAGGGAGCCAACAGCAAGGGGGATAAGGGATTATTCCCTGCGTCCTACGTGGAGATAGTAAAGAACGACACCGCGTCCGCCGCGGTCGTCAACAACAACAACAGCAGCACATCTGGGCATGCTCCCCAGGGCTCTCGGTATGCCAATGTACCCACCGGAGGCTTCGATGCCTCATATCATCCTCCGAATAAAGTTGAGAACTCTTCATCTCCGGGCTACCCCGGGTTCTCACCCCCGGGTCAAGCACCACAGCAGAACGTCTATCCAGACAACAGCCAAGGTAGTGAGGATGATTGGTACGATGACTGGGATGACAACTCCACGGTGGCCGATGAGCCACCGGTCGGAGTCCCTCGGGATTTTAACGTGCCTTCGAAATACACGGTGTCCTCTGTGCGGAGAGGCGGTGCACAGCAGGCAAAAAGTTCCGCCACCGTCGGTAAGAATTTGAACAGGTTCTCCACCTTTGTGAAGTCAGGAGGCGAAGCGTTTGTGCTGGGAGATGCGTCGGGCGATGTGAAAGACTGGGACAGGATCTGCGTGGTGATGGGTCAGTATGGCCCGCAGTGGCAGGATAACCCCTACCCGTTTGCCTGTACCATCGATGACCCCACTAAGCAGACCAAGTTTAAAGGTATGAAAAGCTACATATCTTACAAGCTGACACCCACGCACACTCAAACCCAGGTGAACAGAAGGTATAAGCACTTTGACTGGCTTTACGCCCGCCTGGTCGAGAAGTTCCCCGTCATCTCCGTGCCACACATCCCCGAGAAGCAGGCCACCGGGCGCTTCGAGGAGGACTTCATCTCCAAGAGGAGGAAGGGCCTCATATGGTGGATGGACCATATGACCAGTCACCCTGTGTTGTCCAAATGCGACGTGTTCCAGCACTTTCTCACCTGCAACAGTACGGACGAGAAGGCCTGGAAGCTGGGCAAGAGGAAAGCTGAGAAAGATGAGCTGGTGGGCGCCAACTTCTTCCTCACCATCAGCACCCCCGTCGCGCCTATGGACCTCCAAGAGGTGGAGAGTAAGATCGACGGCTTCAAGACCTTCACTAAGCGGATGGACGAAGGATCCATTCAGCTCAACGTCACCGTCAGCGAGTTCGCCCGCAAACAGATCAGTGGTTTTAAGAAGGAGTACCAGAGAGTCGGCCAGTCCTTTAAGATCCTCAGCCAAGCCTTTGAATTGGACCAGCAGCCGTACTCTGCTGGACTTAACCGAGCCATCTCCATCACTGGGGATGCCTATGAAGCGATCGGGGACTATTTTGCTGAGCAGCCCAGCAAAGATCTTGATCCCATCATGGATTTGTTAGCACTTTACCAGGGCCACCTCGCAAACTACCCAGACATCATCCACGTCCAGAAAGGTAAACACATCATTAGTTAAATGTGCCACTCTTGATTACTATTATGATTGGTCAGTGTTGTAGTCTCATGAAATTGTAACAAATGTGCTACAAATGTATATACAGTTGGGTGAACAAACTGTGGCCACAAGCTCAACTTCCCATGAACCATACTCTTGTATTATGACCTTGAAGTGCAAAATCAAAATAACTAATCCTAGGGAGAGCCATGGTAACTTAGGTGAATACAAAACTGAAACAGAAGCTGCCATGGTCACATGAAAAACCTTTTCATATTTTTGTTAATGACTAACCCAGTAGGAATCTGAGTAAAAACATTGCAGACCAACGTAGACCAAAACATTTCAGACATTCATAACCAAATAGATTATATTAGTATCCACTAGACTAGGTTTCCTCCCACATAGGCTCATCACCATACTACTGTGAAATCAAAGATGCAAATGTGAAGGGTCAAACAATAAAAAGGTCTTTATGGACAGTGCGGTGATATTTGTTTGCCCTCTGGTGTGTTGTTGTTCTCAGACCATACGGCTGCCTATGCCACCGTGGCTCGTTTGACTTTGCAATACAAATATCCTAGCAGGTAATGTTTGCATTGGGAGAATTGAACCACGTGCTCCATGTCTAGTGTCACTCCAGAGACGCTACCGTCTAGCTGGGTTTGGTTTGATTTTTCCATGGCTGCAGTAGAGCAGTCATTCATGTATAGATATTGAGGTCAGTTAGTCATAATTGACCGTACACTAGAAACTGCCGCCCACAGAACGAAACAGACATCTGTCTCATTGTGTGGCCAAAACGTCAGTCTGTCAGAGATGAATACGATTGTGTAAGGACACTATTGAAACACTGCATGAAGATAGGCGTCACAACCCCCTGTTTACAATACCAAATAATGTAACACACTTCTTTGCTTTGCAAGGGGAGGCCAGAATGGGTAGGCTTATCTGCCTAATCAGCACTGTCCGCTTGTTGACTGATTAATGACTGCATTCCCAAACTTACTAAATGGCTGAACAAATGGTTTTATGGTTTTCTTTTAATTCAGCAGGGCCCTTGCTGAATACAAAAAAATGGTTTTGTTTGACACACATTCATTCACAAGCGGAAATGGGACTAAGCTTACCAGACCTTGGAGAGATCAAATGATAATGCAAATGAATCCTCTTCATAAAAGCTGATTTTTTTTGTCCAGCCATACTTGATTGTCAATTGTTGGAGTCAAAGCTTACCCAGCACGTGAATAAACTTCAAACATGTTTATAGGCAAGAGATTTTTTCATCACTAGTTAAATCAGCTTATGCTTTCCAAAAGCTGTGAGAAAAGGGCCTGGAGCTGGAGGTTCATTTTTCGATTTTAAAAAGAACTAAACCCACAATTGAAATGAGCTAACATTAGCCTTGCTTCTGTTGAAATCCTGTTTGACATGAAGGAGACCAGGGAATTTGGGCCTGGAGTGCTTTTCGAATGCTTTTGGAAAACAAGGTCATTTGTTTTACTGTTCTCGAGTCCCACCAAACCGGCTTTGGTACACAAAATACCTGATAGTATAAATCACATGTAGTAGCCTGCACAGCAGATTAGAAGATGATCAGATTATGCTATGAAGCAAGCATATAATGTAATGATTGACCACTCCTTATTTGAGTCAATTGAATGTGGAACACCTTATTTGTGGACATGGAGACAACAGATGTTCCGTCCCTGTGCCAATCTGGGCCTATGGAGTACTCAAATGTCCCGAAGGAATTAGGCAGATATTGTCCCTTTCTTCTATAGCTGAAAACTACTCATAGTTTTAATTCAAGTCAAAGTAGTAATTGGCAGCAACTGAGACAAGATTGGAGGCTAGTTTAAGATCAGTTGGGACTTGACAAACCTGTTTATTTTTTTCATTGTCCCTTATCTTTTTGTTACAATGCCATTTCATCCTGACAAAATCATTGATTCCGATAGGGTGGTGCACCAGTGGTTACACAGTGTTCAAAGTAATGACCTTACACACAGTTAACATCCATGCTGTTCATTCTTCAGCTAGCACTACAAAGCCCCCTGGCATGTAAAAAAAAAACTGCTAATGCTGCAACATGGAGATGCCTCTAATTACTGAGGGGGGGGCTTTTAATGAAACTGTAAAGGCTGGCAGCCTATAGTTCACTGACATGTCATTGTGGTGAGGATAATACCATGCAGCTGGGAGCTCACATCGTCCTGAAAAGAAATCTGGTAGAACCATGCTGTTACACAAACCTCCCGTCCTGTGCCCCCTGTACACAGGACCAAAGCCAGGCCTTGCCTCTGGCTTTTGACCAGACCTACACCTACTCAGCATCACCTTTCCCCCCCCCCTCTCCATAGATTTATATAGGCTTATTTTCCTTTAATGGACAGGAGGGGAGGGGAGAGAGACTGGAAAGTGTGGTAGAAGAAGAGTGAATGACATGTAGTATAGCAACGCTTGATCTGAATCTAACCTGTGTTTATTTCTCATCAGTATCGATTGATAGATACATACATGGATATTCAGCTCTTTGTAGGTAAACAATGTTTTTTTAATTTGTTATGAGAAAATTTTGCTGAATGCTCCTCTTCGAGACAGCCTCCGTTTCTTTTGTTCTACGGCATAGAAAGGCCACCAGCTGACCACATCCATGTCATGATAAACTAAGGTAGACTTTTATATGGTAAAAGTTTTGTTGCTTTCCCATCCTCCCCCCTCCCCTCTCCTTTTAATTATGAAGAATGGGAAGTGAATGTTTGCTATTAGTAGAATCCTCCTTGTCTGTGCCATTTTTAGCATCAGGTCAGCAGTCAGCACACGGAACTGCCAGCAGACAGTCTGTTTTTATTTTACTAAAATGGTAACAACTAGAAACCGGAGACTGCCCCTGGAGGCATCGAGCCTCACTCTATCGATCTCTTGTCTCCATGGAGACGCCATTAACCGAGATCACTGAGGCCAAGCTGCCAATGTAAAGTCATAACAGGACATTGATGTATTTGACTTTGCTGGATGAACTATATTTGTATAACAATGTTCTTGTAGACGATGCAGAACCTTGTCTTCTGCGTATTCGGGAATTTGTTTTTTTGACATAACAAGTGACCTAGTAGTATTACACAAAGTCCACAACTGATGCTATAGGGGAGTGTCGAAACTGGGCAGTAAAATGTATGACCACACAAGCTAGCTCAGTGTTTCCCATACATAGACCAATGTGTGGCGCAGCGCCACAGATTCAACAACGAGCACCACAAATTGATTCCGCTTTTTTTATTTTAACGCGATTTTTAAGTATAAATATCTCACTCTCTCACAACAAATGTCACACCAAAAAAAGAAAAATACCCGTTAGGTCTCTCGTTGCTTCGGACGAGCGCTAAATTGCTGCGGCTGTCACCCCCGTCAAATCCCGTCCGCTCGCAATCCAACTCCCGCCCGCAACCCAACTCCCCTCCTCCCCACCCTGTTATAATGTAATAGAGTCTCACTCCGGCCAAAAACCAAAAGTTGCCAACCCTGCAGGGGGGCACCACACATGGCTACCTGGTCTGTGGGAAACACTGTAGCTTAATAATAGATTTATTTGCAGAGGAATGGCATTCTTAAAATCACGTTTCTTAAAAACAAGAATGCTTACCGACACATATGTAATGAATTGCAGTCAGCAAAAGTCATTTGCCATTCAATTGAACAAAATGGATCTTTTGGAATCCAATTTAATTGGAGACTATGATCCATCCAAATATGTTTCTCTTCGTTAGATAGGGCAATGTCTGCTATTGTCATGATGAACAACATTAGGAAACTGAGAATGGGATTGATCATTTCATTTAGAAAAATGATTAGACTTAATACAGATCAGCTGCTAGACAAGGAAGTAGGATAAGAGATATTATAGAAAACTTGCTTTGCCATGTTTTGACATTGATTTGTCACTCAGAGATGTTCTCTTATTTCCTATGTGGGGACATTGATAAGGTGTACATTGGTACACATTACTATTTCACCATGTCTACTCTGGAAACAGTAGACATAACTGTTTTCACAAAGATAACAAGCAAGAATGCATTCAGAATGCAAGGCATTTGTGACATCACAACTGGTCAACTGATTGTTTTAATGTCAATCATCCCCTACAACCTAACCTTTGCATTTGACTGTACATCCAGTGTCTGATTGGTTAAGCCAAATATGCCTTCATTGTTGCCAGGAAGCCACAAAATGGCTGGGCCAATTCTTCCATCCAAACACCAGGTGGAAACAGTTTGGATGATACTTGTTTAAAATATTCCCAACGTAATTGTTAGTGAAACCAACATTGCATTACACAAACAACAGAAAATAATTGAGCATTGTCATTCGGGTCAAACAAGTGTGACTATAGTGTCAGTCTCTTGATGTTATGTAACCAGGCATTACGTAACGGCTGTATGGGCTGCCTTCCATCCAGGCATGATGGTTTGCATAGGCCATTATGGACTGAGGCACTAATTATTAATGATGTGACCGCTTTTAAAGCACTGTCTCACTAGCAAACATGCACACACACACACACACACACACACACACTAGATTACTTTTGAAACATGGTAAGCACCATTGGGACTCACCCTGAAGTTATTTTTCAGAAAAATTGGTTCCTTGTTCCTTCTGTTTCCAAAGTATGCTGTGAGCCTGTGTCTCATTTCCCTCTCCTCCTTATCATGGTATTTTTGGAATGGGTGAAACCCCAGTAGAGACTGCAAGAAGGAGAAATCATATCGATGTCTTTATCGTTTTTTATTAATTTGGTTTTAACTGGCATTACTTTTGGACACAGAGAAAACAGTAATATATTTTTTATGATAGTCATATTTAGAATATACAATGTATATATATGTAGGCTACATAGATTGTGCATGTATGTACATAATACTATTGGGGATAGGTGTTACTGGCAGGTTGCAAGCATGGGGTGTTGCACTTTATCTGCGTCACACTAGAAACCACGACTAAACTGAGTGCATGTCTTTCCTTTAAAACCCACAGACCTCAGAATAACGTTCACAGACTATATGACTAAAGGGGGGTTTCATTGTTTTGATTCCCCTTTTCTTTTCAATCTAAGTTACCTACTCCTATTTATTAAGTGGCCATAAAATATATCGTTTGTTGGGTTTGTTTCATTGACCATTGATTGATCATTATATTGATTTCAGTGATGAGCAAAATACAAGACAAATGGCCGGTTGCACTTCAGTTTTTTTCTGTTTGACACACTCAGGCTTAAAGAACTTCCGCAATTGACCTGCATGCAATATACCACTAATACATCAAACCAAGCTGTTGGGTTTTTCTCATACTTGATAGATTAACAACACGGGCAGAGGGAGGTCTTAGTCAAACTTTTTGGGGCAAATGGTGAATGCCCTAACATGGATGTTCTGGAAAATGCCTTTGGGATGACCTCTAGTCGGATATTTATAGTTCTCACACACTCTCCTCTCACATTTTCCCACAGTTATAGTTTTGTTAGAGTTTTGAAAGAAGGATTAAAGTTGAGTAGTGGTTAAATGCATAAGATGATATCTGACCACTTCACATCATGACTATAACCAAACCTATCGTGCCTGTGTCTTAATACCTTTCCTTTAAGTGAACCTGTTCCCTGATGTGGTTTTTCCTTTTCAATATTCATAAGAAACTACAATAACTCATAAATCACACGACTCTGCCCTCCTCTTCCTCCTTCCTCGCAGGCGCCCTGACGAAGGTGAAGGAGAGCCAGAAGCACGTGGAGGAGGCCAAGATGGAGGCCCCGCAGGCAGAAGCCATCAAGGAGCGCTGTAACATCATCTCCTTCGCCACCATGGCGGAGATCCAGCACTTCCACCAGATCCGCGTGCGCGACTTCAAGGCCCAGATGCAGCAGTACCTCCAGCAGCAGATCGGCTTCTTCCAGAAAGTCACGGGCAAGCTGGAGGAAGCCCTGCAGAAGTATGACGACGCCTAGTAGGCTGCCGTGGAAGATGACCCCCCCACCCCCCGCCCCCTCTCCACGTGTGACGGGGTTGGCACCTCTGTCATCACGAGCTGTGACTGCTTAGCCTCTGCTAGCCTAGCGCCGCAACGCTCAGACGGCTGCTTTTTCGTTCTTTCTTTCTTTCCAGGGAAACGTACAAGGTGTCGACAGACACACTTCCGTTGTGGTGAAATGAATAACCACGGATCCCCCGCTTGGGTTGTTGAGTCAAATTGAGCCGTTGATGGTCGGGGGGGGTCGATTCTGGTTCATCCTCAAGTAAATAAGAAGAAGACCCAAACAATCAGAAAGTTTTGGAAAAGACATGGAGCAAACTGCCTCTTCTTCAGATGTGCTATTTGGTAGAGTACATGGTGCTTTTCCAGCTCTTTTTAATCACTCCAGTATCCGACTGATGCTTTTAAATGACTGAATGAATGGTTTTCCTGAAGAGAAACACCTGGACTGCATCCAGAAGTGGTGTAATCCACCAATTGTGCGCTGCCACGTAAATCTGTTACACACGCTGGCCACAATGAATGTTTACAGTCCGCCCGATAGTCCCAGCACCCCACTGTCACTACTGTCTCACTGTGCCTTCTCTTTTTTGTTAACAGTTGAAGGATTTTTTTATAAATATATATATATATATATAGATATATATATCTATATGTAGACTCATTTTAGCCTGATTTGTTCTTGAGAAGGTTTTTTACAGTCTGTTCCAGAGGAGGGTATGTAGGGGGGGGGGCGACTCAGCTGTGGGGGGTCTTTGGGGGGAGTTACCATGAGAACCAATGGAGGAACCGCCCCACCCCAGGGGACGCACTAGGACGGGATCACCCGTAGAGTTGACCTGCTTTGACACTCGACTCTCCGTGTGATCACCGGGGCACAGCTCTGCACAAAAAGAGAGAAGCAAATTAATATTAAAGCTTTCCCGGTTGTTAGACAATGTTCTCTAGACCAGGAAGAGGATTTCTCGCCTGTTTTCACATACACCGAAACACACACATACACATACACACACTCTTTCTTAATAAAGCAAATGTATGGGCAGTTCGGTTCACCTGGATGGCTGTATTGTAATTTATATACTGGTTGCCTAGTAAAGACTTAAGGTGGAAGTGAAGAAATAAAATAAATTCTTCAAATACAGAGAATATATGTTTTATTCTTTTTTTTTTCAAGCTAATACAATTGATTTGGATATATCTTTTGGGTACCATTTGCAATATTAACATTCATTGATGTTTATTATAATATGGTTCTAATGTTTGGGAGCTGGACCCAAATGCAGAACTTGAACTTGGGACTAAAGAAAAATACTTCAATAATAATAATAATAATCAGAGGTGAATCAAAAACAAATCAAAGAACTCGAAGAGTAAAGGGAATAAAAAAAATGGGCAAAACCAACAAATGGTTGAATATAAATCTTAAACATGAACTCACAGGCAGGGGTTAAAACAAAGTACCGCAACTTATGTCATCCATAACAAGACAATGTAACAAAGAAAACATGGGGAAAGGGCTTAAAAATACATGATAAATATACACAGGTGAACACAATTATCTAATTAACACTGGTGGGCCAGAGGCCATCTACAGGACAGCGCATAAAACAACAGCAAATAACACTTCCAACTGGTGAGCAAAACAATGAGCCAAACCGGGAAAGACAAACATCAACACAACTCCCTTTAATCTTAACAACAGTGTCATGCTCAATAGCCATTGTATTCTGGGCCCCTTTGAAATCTGAGTTTATTATTTGTACTTGTTTTGACCCTGTCTTGCCATGAGAATACCAGAGAGGGAAGGATGGAGAGTACTTACACAGTATATCTCGGGAGGACCGGAGTGTGTGTGTCGTGTCAGCGATGAGGTCTTCTTCAGACAGCAGATCTGTGAACGGCACAGAGCCCGGATGGCCTTGTGGGACATCTGCTCACGGTCAGTCAGCCAGTTGCAGGCTGAAATAATCCAGCAAAATAGTTTTGGATACAATGGAAGACATTCACTTAATATATCTCCATTTATAATTGTAATGCTGTGCTTTTTGAGCGAGGCAATTGCTTTAAATTATTAACATCACCTACTGCATTCACAGTACATGTCTGTAAACATCAATTTGAGCATGCATCAGTTTTCAATTTATTTCTGCTCGTCATTATCAGCCTCCCTCCCTGCTTGTATGTTATGGTTGTTGTGGCATCCATGTGTGATAAATGCTGGGGTTGCATAGTGTGCTCTAAACGGAAAGTGGGAAAGGGGCTGATTGGAGTCTCTCCCCATCAGGGTGTCTCTGCTGGTGGCTGGCAAGCCCATTTGATCTTCCCCCCAATGTTTAATGTATTGTCACTTCTTCCATCGTCTCCCCGGCCGCATTCGCTTCTGCACCTACTGATTTGTTCAAGTCACTCAATTCAATTCACAAGCCGACTGCTGTATTCACAATCCATCACTGCCATTCAGAAGCCAAATAAGGCTTATTGTAGACCTATTTAATGAAGTATATCTGTAGCCATGATTTACATTGGTTTGCATCGCTAAATTCTCACCCATCATCCATGAGGCAAATTTGTATTTTGAAGGGTGGCCTTCATTACTTTTAAAGGGAAATACTTAAAGTCCTGTTTGTGTTGAGCATAGTTGCATTTCGATTCAATTCTAGGCACGACATGGTCACAGATGGAAGTGATGGCAACCCTCAGGCTTTCAGTGTGGTGCCACTGAGGCCTCGGGAACTAGATGTCCCAATTCTTCAAATCAGGGCCTTTGGGCGTGTTCCCTTACAACCAGTAACGGGGGTAGATAGATACACTATATTGTTTTTCCATGGGGGAGGCTACTGTGGGATAACATATGCTGGTTCCGATCATAATGCATTGCTATCTAATAATACAAATCATTGTCATGTACACAATTCATCTGGTTCCACCACATGTGTTATCATAGAAAATTTGGAAAAAAAAATCTTGAGACAAGAAAGGTAAAGTCAACAGCCAAGTACATTCCACTGAGGGAAACTGGGCTTGTGTTATAAGTGAATTGCCTAAGATGCCTTCCAGATGCGGCGGTGGAGCAGAACATTGGAAAACATGATGCAATTTGTCATCAGGTCAGTGAAGTGCCTCTGAGGAAGAGGGTTGAATAGGCTGCTTCCTATAGGACTTGTTGCTGGAGGCTTGGAGGGCTTCCTATAAATCCACCTGTCAAAGTGGGCCTGAGCAATGAACCCAATTTCTTAACAACCAAAGAACCCACCATCAGCAGATGAATTTGTGTGTATGAACGGGGAAATGTAAGGCATTGATTGTCTTAAATCTTGAATTGATTGACTTAAAGCCAAAGTGCATTCACCATGTATAAATACGGCACTTGAACGGTCCTGCAGAATCCTCTAAAAGTCAACCAGAACCTTGAGTTCCTGTCATCTGCGTGGACAGGACCCAGCGATGGCAGCCAATCTCGGCCATTGGCTCAAATGATCTCCACAGCTGCTGCATTCTTTTGTATGCAGCAGCTCATATTGAACAAGGTGGAACAGTGACTAATATTACCCACTTTCGTCCTCCATCATCTGTTTTTATCCATATTTCCAAGGATTTTCCTACCGTTTGTTGAGACACCTCAGCAATGGCTCTGGCCCCCTGCCACATGCCTTGCCACATAGAACACATTCATTCATAATGACTAAACCATGGTCTCAAGATCCCTCACTTAATTATACCGAACTCCTGCTACCCTTAACCCTGTGTCATCCAATCGTTATGCTACTAGGTGGTGTGTGTGTGTGTGTGTGTGTGTGTGTGTGTGTGTGTGTGTAGTACTTCCACAATGTGATTTTGCAAAAAGTATGGTAGAAATCTATTGCCATGATCTACCCCCTTCTTCCTGTGATTGCATTTTTGTCAATTGAGGAAGCTCAAAATATAATGGGAGGAAATGAGGGACCACATAAAATATAAATTTTTCATTTACATCCTTTTATTTTCCCACATAGTATTGATTTAGTGTGAACGAAAGTCCAACTCTAAATAAATGATTCAAGGCGCAAGGAAGTGGTTTGCTGAACATGGCAGTGGGAGACCACTAGTGCAAGATATTACTGTGGAGAACACAAGCGTTTCCTACTCCACAGGACGTCAGCGTAAAACAGTGTCCATAGAACCAGGAATTCTCATGTCATCAGCACTAACACAGCAAATTCGGTGGTCCATCCCTACCACTTCATTTTTTTAACCACGAAAGGGGCTAAAACAGAGCCATTCCAATTCCAGTAATCTCTTGATTACTCTCTATTGTGTTAATATTTCACATGTGCTCTGACACATGTAATAATGTGCTTGCACACATTGCGCCAGCCAACCATAGCCCCTTCAATTTTGCACTCACAGTCATTACTCAGCACAAAATATCTCCCATCCTGATTTTAGTGGTTGAGATAAACGCAAGAAGAAAAAACATTGTGACAGAATTAATTTCAGTCTGCACTTTTTGGGGAGTTCATGTGTTTGGAATGTAAAGGATTTGCTTGTGCTCAGCATATTTAGTCCGGGAAAGGGGGGCGTGGGGGAGGGGGGGATTCTGTTCAGATCTGTTCCCAATTACAGCCCAGCCTGCGCAGCCGGGCCCTTGATCAGAGTCAGGACTCGGTAACAGAACGAGAGAGCTGACCTACAACCAGAAGGCATGAATCTGTACTTCTGAGTTCTGCTGCATCAGCGTGGATGGATCCTCCATGCTTTGATGGGAACCAGGCTTTATCATCCCCTGTACGGGATGGATGGTGAGGACCACACACTGCCTCTGAATGAGAGGGAAGCAGTAGAGGTGCTCAGGAGATGATCCGAGGTGTTGACTTCTCTTGTCTCCTGATCGATGATTCATATAACGGTTGTTATTTGTCTTACATCCAGACCGCGGTTTAATGTTTATCTACGTTTCAAAGAACTGAAGAACTGGGAAAATTTGAGCATTCTGTCAGAGATGGGCTGTGCCTGAATGTAAAGGCTCAAAAACAGTATATCATTATTTGATATTACTATTTCATACGTATGTTTTATGTTTGTCAGATCTCAATTCGACAAGTAAATGCATTTTTGTTCAATGAACATTCAGGAGAAGGTGCTGCTAAGAGAAAACAACCGGACTTTACTTATAATTCTTAAAATATGACACATATGGCACACGCTGGAGCAATTAATGGATACAACTTTACAATTAGGGTACATTAATTAACCATTAACTTATATAAGTTGATGCAGTGATACGCATTATTATACAGTTTAAGTGTTAAGTGTTACGTTTAGGGTTAGGGTTTTTGTTATAGGGTTAACCCTTACCCTATTAAGGGTTAGGGTTAGTAAACACCATGAGTAAATGATAACTAGACCATAATTTAACCTACAGTATGGGGCATCAGGGAGTAACACCCCAAATCACACAATACCTCTCCCCCACACTTTTTGAACCTACGCACCGTTTACTACGACAGCCATGGGAGTATTTGTTCTTGCGACATGCCAAGCAGTTCCTCCGTCTAGCAGGAAGCGTTATCAGCCCACGGTCAGCAAAACACGGAGCCCTTGGTTGGCTGATCCCATGAGGTCATCCACTGGCCTGCCCACGCTGGGTGGGACCTGACTGGCCCTCTCCCTGTAGGCCTACTGATAACATGAACCGGTCACAGCCACACACATAAAACCACCGTATTAGAACAGGAGTGCATGAGAGAAAACAGTGTACTCTTTTCCACTGCAGTCTTGTCGTTATTTAGAACTGGCTATTGAAAGCCTAGCCCACACAGAAACATCACTTTATTAGAACTAACATTGTTGTGTTTGGCATTACTGGACGGAAACCCTGAAATCAACATCCTGTTTCAACCAATGTCAATGTTTTTAGACAAAGTATGAGTCATTTTATAAACGTATTTGGATACATGTTAAATAATAATGGTGCATCTCAGTAGATAAACACCAGTTATAATTATAAAATTATAGCTGCTGCGCAGCAATGGGTCGGGTCCGGGCTAATTTTGGCAAATTCTGAGCAACAAACAGGAGAATAGGAAGACAGAACAGTTGACCTTATAATGTTCAATTTGCACCAGTTGAGGATTGAACCCACAACCTCTGGAACCAAAGACCATTGTCTATCGCACTGAGCTAATTGGCAAGTGGCATTTCAACAGTGGCTTCACAAATTGAGTAAGCCATTCACAAAAAATTGTCAAAATTTCAGAAATTCAGTCATCTAAACAAAAATCTGATAATACATAAATTGCATCTTGACAGCATGGAAATGTTGGTGATTTGTTTTTAATGATAAGTGTTTTGCTTCATAAGAGAAAATATGATGTTTAAAGATTCCACTCTCACATTGGCTGCAGTTGTTCCCATG
The DNA here is from genome assembly GCF_964030765.1 of Micromesistius poutassou. NCBI lineage: Eukaryota > Metazoa > Chordata > Actinopteri > Gadiformes > Gadidae > Micromesistius > Micromesistius poutassou. The sequence goes on along the minus strand of NC_140275.1, from coordinate 14,025,774 downwards.
AGAGCAGAATTCAAAATGTTCTAAAAAATTCAGTTTTTGAGATAAAATTCTGATATTTGCCAAACTTCATCAACCATGACTCCAGAATATTCTCAATTTTTTTCAGGAAGATTGAAAATGTATTTATCAAGAATTTGATGGTATACGTTTACAGTACTGTTTACAGTCATACGTTTTCATGCACTGTAGGATCAATTTTTGCTTAATCAAAAATCTGAGAAACAAGTTTTGTTGAGGACGGTCTGGAGATGCTTTGTGGGAGGAGATACATTTTAAAAGTTTTACAGTTATTGAAAAAAACAGAGTGATGGACTTCATAATTTGTAATGAGTTTAAGTGGACAAAAGTTTCAGCAGTATTGAGGCTACATTGTGGTGAAGTTTCAACACTGTAGCATCTACCGTTGGTTTGGTAGGAATTTTTTAAGTTTTTAAATTTAAACGCTTATTGTGCCCCCCCTAGGAGGGGGGGGGCACATGTCCTTGGAGTTGAGTGAATCTGGCATGGGACTGGACCTTTGTGCAAAGTTTGGTGAGTTTTCACCCATGGGAAGTATGACTTCCTTGGAAGAAGAAGAAGAAGAAGAAGAAGAAGAAGAAGAAGAAGAAGAAAGAATTCCTAGGAATACAATAGGTTCCCGGCAGCTTAGCTGCCCGGACCCTAATAACATGACAATCTTTCACCATGTATAATGGTTATGCCATTAAGCTCTGAAATTATGCAGAGATATCTGTGAATTGGCATTTGAATGTCTTACACATTCAGATGAGTTGTTTAATGCCAAATTCATCATTGTGCATCCTGAAGGGAAGGTCACTGGGTTAACATTTGCTTTCCGTAAGCCGCTCCCATTGACTTGCAGAGTTACAGTAGCCTATCTGCTGTTCATGTGAGCGGAATACACTTGTATTTACATTCCAAAGATGTCAGGCGACAAGTGCCAGCAACAACACAACAAGGTTGTAGTTTGTTCTGACGATTTGGAACACATTGAATGACTTTCCATAGATTTCCAAAGTAAATTCTCTTCACAAGAACAGAAGCTAGGCTACTGTAGCTCTCCAAGTCTACAGAAGGGGCTACCACTTGGATGTAAGCTAAGGTCCATTATTATGCAGTGTCGACAGCATACCTGAGGGCCTGGATTGAATCATTTCATGTCACAATGTGTGGAGACTGAGGAGGAGGCGCCCTGCATTGGCCCTGCCACATTGTGTACCTGGAGGAAGGCTGGGGAATGCCGGAGCACTGGGGCCTTCTCCGGCCCATCGCTTTGTTTTTACAGGTCTCACACAGGAAGCCTGATGTGATCTGAGAAAACCCTGACCCGCCCCCCCCCCCAACCCTACCCTACAACACGGCCAGACTCTCTGGCTGCTCCCCAAGATATGCACACACATACACACACACACACACACACACATGTAAACAAATGCACACACGTACGCAAAACAATATTCGCCCCTCTCTCACCCTCTTTATAAGTCTCTTGCTTATACTTTCACACACAATCTCTCTTTATCTCTCTCCAGCATATACTTTGACACACACACACACACACACACACACACACACACACTGTGTCTTTGTGTTGAAGCGTGCTGGGTGGGGACCTCTCCCTGCCCCCACCGGTGCTGGGAATGAGTTTAATTTCAAACTAACGGGTATTCAATCGTCCCAGGAAGCAAACAACCAGCAGCCACTTCCTCATTGTACTACCAACACCCGCATTAGGCTGCTTCCTCATCTAAGGCCTATGAATTATGCAGTTGGCCGTGTCTAACCGTCTTGTGTTGTGCTCGTTTTCACGCTGAACCTGTTCCTGGGTGTGTTAATACACTGAGGTAAAGCAAGCGGAACACTGGGCTAGGCTAATATCTTCGTCTAATTTGTTAACAATACACTTGCCCCGCAAATATACCCATCCAGCCACATCATTTGGCAACCATAATCGCCAACACCTGCATCCTCATTCTAGTTCCCCCCCCCCCCTACACACACACACACACACACACACACACACACACACACAGACCAGCCAGCCAGCCCTTTTGTGTGGGGTGCCGCCCACAGGCTGAGCAGTAAAACTGTTGAGTGTGACAGCTGACAAGGCTCACTGGTGGCACCGCTGGGTTTAGAACCCAACAGATAGGAAATGGCCATGGTGTTTGTGGCAGAGATAAAGGCAGGATGTGGAGCAGTATGGGAACATCACACTGTGATGACAGCACATTTAATAAGGCTTTTCTTTTGCATGTCTTAATTATGTCTTATTTCTCGTTATCTTTCTTTTTCTCTCTCTCCCACGCATTCCTTCTCTCTCTCTCGCCCTCCCTTCCAACACTGCATGGACGCCGTCACGCTGACTAGCCATGGTGCAAAGGAGGTGAGCTGCTGCTCTACCGCATATGTGTATCGAATTGTTCTGCTTTTGAATTGACCAGAAGAAAGAGGAACTGAGGTTCTATAAGGGTCTATCTCAATTCCCCCAAGACAACTCATTCTGTCCCTAATCATACGGTTCCCCCAAAGAACATATTTGGTTCGACTAGACGTTATCCAAGGATCTCTTCACTTTGTTCCGTTTCAGGTCTCACTGACTGCATTTCCGGAAAGAAGACTTATCATTAGTGGATGATGTGGCTAAAGATAAAGTTATTCTGGAAGAAAGTAAGACAATGTCCTGTTTTCTCTTTTTACATTTCAGGGACTTTCACCATTGATGCCTGTGTTTTTCACAGTAGACCACTGCGGCCTTTTGACACTATTTTGTGACATTCCGGAAGCTTGTGCTATATTAAACACGTCATGATTAGCGGTGACGCAATACAGTACCCACATTTTCTTGTAGTGTGTGTATAAACACAGCATACTCCTAACTTATTGGCAGCACAAAGATGATGTCGAGACATATCTAAAAACATCCGTCTATAAATGTAGCTCTACACGCACGCACAAGGAATACATTGTTTACACTGAATTAAGGTTATTGTACTTCCTTCCAACGATTTAGTCCCACAGAAGCGAAGGCACTCCGGCTAAGCGATATTTTACACCACAGGAGCTAATGGAGTGTAACTCAATGATAATGTAACCAAAAGTGATCCAATTAGATGTGCCAGTCCAAGCGCATTCTCTCACTGTCTCAGTCTAATCGAATACCTGCTCACTTTTTCTGTCTCCACAAATCACTCTGTGATCAACTCACGCTGTGTGTGTGTGTTTTCAATGGAATGCAGTATTCCTGGAAGGTGTAATAAGATCAGTTTCCCCATGATTGCAATACACATTACTGTTTCTAAGGCAGCGATGGAAGGAATCTTGCCAAATCTCTCGATCTGAAATGACAATGGAGGGTTTATTGAGAAGGGTGTATGGTAGGGGCTACAGACATGTGTGACAGACACTGTAGGTTTTTATATACCGCTCCCACCCTGCCTTTAATGAGGAAGATGAATGCTGGAAGGCTACATCATCATATTAATATACAGGGTGACTGATTCAGTGGACCACAGAGAGCTGCTTAACATGTGCACCTTTAAACTCTCCAACCTATGAAAATCTGACACCTACATAATAGTATGGAGACCATAACACTGTGACAGATGTTCTAGCTGTGATATTGTGTGTGGGTGAGGGACACCGAAGGATAGAGAGACATATAGAGAGCGAAAGTGCAACAGACCTGCATCAAGAGAATTTCTCTCTTCTCTCACCAGTTCAGTAGCAAGCAGGCTTGACTCTGACCTACTCATAAGATTCCCATGCACAGAACCCTAACCTGAGGTCTATGAGGACAGTCAGCAAGACTGAAAAATGTTGATAACATCTATTATGGATGTGGCTTAACAGTATACCTTTATTTCTGCTTAGCTTGTACTCTTCTATCCAGCAGAAGAATGGCATGTGTTATTATTGCATTATTGCATTACATCTACACAACAATGTTTCAGTAAATTTGAAACAAGGAGAGATTGTGGAGGCTCGTTACCAGCCTGCAAATTCTAGCAATGGTTCATTGCATCTACCACTGCTTCTTATCACCAAGGTATTAGGAGAACCCTCTGCTAAATGAACAGGTGCTCGGAGAAAAAGCATAAGCCTATAATTAAATCAAGAAGTGAATTCTTCCATTTGCAGTGGTGCAGGCATACACAGGGCAGATTGTGAAGAGCCACTTGGTTGGTGTAATTATGTTCTTATTAGCTCCATCACATGAGGGTGCTGTGCCTGAGGAGCTTGGTAGCAATGGGACTAGCAATGTAGAGCTAGCATGCTGATTAGCCACCGCACGGCTCTGTGTAAAAGAAAACGGTTGGAGGCGGTTGGAAAATCTTGGTAGGAATTTCTTGGAACCCAAATGATTTGTTTTAAAGCGATAATAGTGAACTTGAATAACATTTGTGTTTGAAAATACACATTTATCATATTGAATGAAATCTCTTGATGGGATGGCACTATGATGCACCGAATGCATCATACTGCATTTGGGGGAACACAGAAGGATTCATGATCTCAATCGAGATTTGTCGTTGAGAAAGGTATTGCTCAAAAGCCTCTCTATACTTAATTTAAAAAAGCAACCTAGCAGGATGTAAACGCATATCTTTAAGGGGGAATTGCGGCCTCAGGGGCTCAGCTCTCTCCTGGTTTCAGTCCTACCTTTCCAACCGCAAACAATGTCACCCTGAAAGATGCCATCTCCACCCTGGCTCCAGTCAATCCTGGCGTACCGCAGGGATCTGTGCTTGGCCCTCTCCTCTTATACCTATACACCATATACATGCTCCCCCTTGGCCAAATTATTCGTCACCACGGTCTCAGTTTCCACTGCTATGCTGATGACACCCAACTATACATCAGCACCAAACCATCCACTCAGCTCCCGCCTGGTCCACTCATCAACTGTCTGCAAGAACTAAAAACCTGGATGACCTCTAACCACCTCAAACTGAACAGCAATAACACTGAGCTCATGGTGGTGGCCCCCAAGCCACTGCTCAGGAAGGTTGGGGATCTTCTCCTGGAAGTGGATGGCTGCTCCATCACCCCATCACCTGTAGTCCGCAACCTGGGTGTCATCCTGGACCCCGCCCTATCATTCCAGTCCCACATTAATAACGTCACAAGATCTGCATTCTACCACCTGAAGAACATTGCACGACTCCGACCCTCACTCTCAAGACTCAGTTACAGAAACCCTGATCCACTGCTTCATCCCTGCCAGGGTCTTAACTGGCGTTAAGCCCTGGCAGCACATCACCCCCACCCTGATGCAGCTCCACTGGTTACCAGTCAAGTTCTGCATTAAATTCAAAATTCTACTACTCACATACAAGTCCCTTCACGCTCTGGCCCCCCGTTACCTCTCTGACCTCCTCCACCCCCCTGCAGTCCCTCAGGTCCTCTGACAAGGACCAGCTGGCAATTCCCCACACTAGACTCAATACCCTTGGGGATAGGGCCCCTTCCATGGAGACTTTCAAAAAGTACACAAAAGCACACCTTTTCTCTGAGGCCTATGGCCTCTAACTCACGAACCCACCCAGCACCTTGTGCATTTGCACTCTCAATCACTCGCCTACACACACACCCTCACCTCCCACTCGTGAAGCGACCTTGAGTATCCTGAAAGGCGCTATATAAAATCAATTTATTATTATTATTATTAACATTAAATGAAAGGAAAATAACAAAGTGGAACAAAGATTTTAAATATGTCACACTTAGTGGTTTATTAAAAATATATGATTTAAATAAATATGGTCAATATAACACAAGGGTGCATCACAAAAACAAAATAGTGAAACACTTGGTTGCCAATTCCCTTAGTATAACTAGTATAAAGAATGGTATGAAACTTTGACCTACATCGTAAGCACACAGTGTCCTCCATGTTTATAGATCTAAATATTTGAAGTGGATTCATTTTTACAGTGTAGCAACCATTATTACAGTGTAGGAACATCTAGTACAGGCCTAGTAATTACAACTGCACAGACTTATTCACGTGGTCAAGTGGTTAACAGAAGCATTAGTCTTACGGTTGCGGGCAAAACAGGTAAGTCCCAAGACAGGTAACAGGCAATATATGACTTTGATTAATACAATGGGACATTTGACTTAACTAAATTTATCAGTAGTTATATACCTCTCAAACTTGAATGCAATTTAATATTGCATACAAACATGTCCTAATTTCTGTCAATTAAATGTGAGGCTGTATATTTGATTGTGTCCACTATGTCTAGTGATTGCATTCAATTCAGTCATCCAATACTATTGGTAACCCGGCCCAAATATATTCTCATGATTTAAATAAGCACCGATCACAATGCAAAACAAAAAGCATAAACTAAACTTTTCAGACCTAATTCTCAAAGGATGTGTTTACATGCACCTCAATAACCTTCCATGATTGAGGAAGTGACTGTGGCTGTGTCTCTAAGAATAAACACCATGTACAGTCCACAACGCTTAGACAAGGTTTTACATCATTTCAAATATACTGTATATGCTACACAAGGATATACAGTTGCAATATTGGTAACATGTTATGTGGTTCATACCAAAGCTTATCCTGTTTACTGATCACAAGGAAAGAAGAGTCATACCGGTACAATATGGTGTGATCCCTAAATCCATTGGAAACATAAAAAAAAAGGAGCTGTGTCGCCATTAAGCACCAACATAAAAAAGCGTACCAGTTAAAGGTGAGCATCAATCAAACATAGCCAACGGTTAAGGAACTGTTCCTTTTTGTTTGTGTAACCTAATGCAGTTTAAATAAAATACAATGAGCATTTTATAATCTACATTAATGCTGATGGGAACAAGTCACTTGCCATCATCCTTTGCAATGATACATGCACAAATGAAAACATATAATGACAAAATAACAAAATACCTGAGTTTTCACAATGCTGCGAATGGTAACAAAATTATACATGTAAAAAAATTTGCACAATCTAAAACATTTAGAAAATAATTATTTTCACCAGTGTCAGTCTAGGTATTCACAGTTTCAAGCTGTTTGTCCACATGTAATAGTCAAAAATCTTATCAGACATGCTCTTTAATATCTCATACGTTAAATTGTAAATTGTCCAGTTTTGTGGCCTACCACAAAAAAAAAAGTGGTAATGGTAATTCTCAAAAATAAAAAAACCCTGTGCTATTTACAATACTTGTTATGTTGAACAACTAACCTCACATCCAGGGGCATGAAGGTTACGTAAGAGTAATACGTAAGATATTCTGAAAGGAGCAGTGACACTGAGGACAAACTCAACATATGACAGTATAAGCTGGCTATTCTGTCTTAAGTTGTCCTCAAACAATCATTTACAACAATAAGTCTCTGGCCCATTATCCTTTGACATTGAGTGGTCGGTGGCAGATCATACCCAATACTGATTCCTCTGAAGACTTGGTGTTGTGGTTCTAATGAGTTGGGCAGTTGCTACCGGTGCAGCATTAGTCCAAGCATGTGAAGGTGCAGATGAATCAAGAGTGCCGTAGATGGACCCTTGGTTTAGTGCCAGCAACCTATCAATAACAGGGCTACTGGGGCAACTCGGGCTCAGCGGAGTGACCGTCACTGTGGGAACTGTTGAGCTCTTCTGAGGCTGGCCGTGATAGGTCTGCCTGGAGCCTAGCGGGATGGGCGAGGGAGGTGGCTTTGAGGTAACCGGCGTCTGCTTCCTCCGCTGGTGACGTCGAAGCAACAAGACCATCACCACAAAAAGGATGACCAGTAGGAGCAGGGCTAGGAGAGGTAGGATAACCAACAGTGGGTTGGACGTTTTCTGTGGATAGGACTCTACGCGGACCGGTGTGTTCCTGTAGGGAATCTCGGCCGTTTCCAGGGCAGGTTTCCCTAGAGTCGTAGTCCGGTTGGACGCAATCCCCCAGCGATTGCGTCCTTTGAACTTCTGCTGGTTCTTGCTGCTCGGTTGCATGGTGGAAAATAGAGTGTTCGCAAAGGCTGGCACAGCTGTTCCATTTTGAGAGGTCTGGTTTAACGTGCGAGGTACAAATATGGTCGTGGTTAGGATGGGTCTTTTTGTGGTGGAGAAAATTGTGGGATCATATGGCACCACGGTGAAGTGGAACTCCCCTTTAGCGGGCTGGATATTCGCCGCTTTTAAGACAAACACGAGGGAGTCATTGAGTTCTTGAATGCCAGTCATGTTGGCACTGAGCTCTAAAGACACCAGTCCCTGCCTCACATCCTCAAATGTAAATGTCTCCGCTAGTAAACCTCTCCCAGAGTTTTTCAGTTTTGTTCGAACCACCTTACCGTATTTTGGCTGGGAGATCACCTGAAAGAGTGGTTCGCTGTCACTTATATTAGCAAGCTCAGAAGCATCCAGGAAGGAAGTAGTCATGGTGACGGTGATGCCGTTAGGAATACTAACCCCGCTGCCAAATTGGATTAAAGGTGTGACAGTGATGTTGAGCACTTGATCGGTCAGATTGGCCTCAGAGGTGAAGGCAAAGAAATCAAAGCTGTCTTCTCCAGATAATAGAGATGTTGAACGGTAGAGCAACGTTCCGGCCTGTAAGTCCTCCTGGTCAAACTGAATAACCTCTTGACCATCCTTTAGAAGTTTCCCAAAATCTGGAGGTCTTGTGATTCTGTAGTGAATGGTGGTGTTTTTACCGTTGGTTGCAGCAGCCAGATTGACTTGGCTCAGTGAAACTGTAGTCTTACTTTGCTCCAGTTTCAAACCAGTGTTGTTGACCAAAGTAATTGTGATGGCTTTTACGTCAATGTTAAACAGTTTGTAGACTGGCTTATGGTGGCCATCGGTCACGCTGAAATAGAACACCCCTGAGGCAGAACTTCCATCATGGATGAAGTAAATGCTTCCATTGTCAATTTGGGCTTGAGTGAAGGCTGTGATTGTATCATTTAGACTTCCCTCAAGAGCTAGGTAGCCATTGTTAGGTTGACTTACCACAGAAAATTGGACCTCATCAGCAGGATTGTCCAAGTCTTCTACTCGAAGGTTCTTGGGCCCAAGTGCCACTTTATCCCCTTGTATCACTGTCAAGCTAGGGGCCTTGGTCTTCAGAACTGGTGGTTTGTCATTCACAGGTATTATCGTTATGTTGAACTGCTCCTCCACCACATCCTTGTCCTCCAGAGGGCGCTGTGCAGTCTTGCCCTTGGGATTGACCCATATGTCAAAGACGAAGAGGTCGTGCGTGCTCTCAGAGTTGTCATGCTTGTAGGTGATGCCGTATTTGTTGACAATGAACTGGGAAAAATTGGGTTTCTCCTTGGTGAGGTTTCTCTCGCCTACCAAAATGACACCATGTCGGGGTAGCGCTTTGACCTGGAACCAGACCTCGTGGGAGCCTCTCTCTGGGATCGGCAGCTTAGTCATGAGGTTAGAGGCATCCAGGTTGGACTTGTCAATGGCAACGCTTTCCCCCTCTGTTACCACAGCACCTTGGGTAATAAAAAACACAACACATGTTTTACATAAAGAAAACCTTGACTCATGAATCAATATTAAAACAATCAATACATTAACAAGAGCTCATGAATACCTGTGTTTGCAAGTAGGACTGTCTTTTGCTGAGCCCCGCGGTTTTCATAGGAAATGTCTATTTTGAAGGTCTGGGTGTCTAGAGACGCGGGCTGCGATGCCACGGAGAAGGTCATGGAGTCCATGGCTGCCCAGCCCACTGACTCCACTGGCGTCTGAATGTAGACAACCTCCCTCCTGTCCACCTGACGTACAAAAACAGGACAACCTCAAGAAATATATCACAGACTTACACTCAACTGAAAAGATATACAAGTCTTATAATAGATTCACATTAGTCAATGCAGCCATACAGGCATCTGGGTAGACTTCTTTATTATTTATAACATGGAAGTTTAGGGTTGATGGGCAGGCTTTTACACTTTAAGAACCCAATAAAATACGGTCTGGCAATTCCCCAAAGTCATACTTCTTATGTAACTGTGAACAAGACATGTTAAAGAACAACAAAATGTTAAAGTTTAACACCGGAAATGTATTTACATTTGGCAGATATTATCACATTTTCCATTAGTTTGTGAAAAATAAGATATTGTTTATTATTTGGTTATTCCTTTACCATGTCCTGTGTGAATGTGGAGAGATCCAGGCTGGAATTATCAGGCTGCACGGTCACCAGCCTCCCAAGTTTTGGACGACGAATCACATTGAAAGTGATAGTGCGGTTTGAGTGTTTGCTGTTGTCATTGGTCACTGCTTGCAAATGCTCTGTTGTGATTGGTGTTGAAGAGCCTGAATGTGAAGAACACAAAGGGGAAAGGGTCAGTTAAACCAACTAATAAAATGGAATTTGCTGCACCTTGACATATACTTTGGAAAACCACCAATAAACGTAACATCAAACCAGTTTAAGACTTTCTCTAACCTACTTTTATAATAAAGACCACTGAAAACCATCAAATGTATTTCGTAGTTTATTTAAGGGCCAATCCTGAACAGATTTTTCCATTTGTTTTAATGTCAAATGGCTTCCCTGAACACTGCCAAGTATTGTCGATGCTTTGAAGAAAACTTAAACCAACTTTTCCCTGTTGAAATGCAGAAATTGTTCTTAATCAAAATGAGGCCAATCAGTACTGTATAGACAGATGAGAGCCCTTTGAAGCCTTTGAACAAATTTTCGGTAAAAAAATACATCAAAGATATATGAATATCTCTATATAATACACACACAAAGATAATCAGGCAAAGTTAAATAGTATTCACAAAAAGGGAGCTCGCTTATGGGCACTGGCTCTAAATGTTCTGTTTTTAATAGAGAGGCAATGTTCCCGTAAGACAGACAGACAGACAGACGGACACAAAAGGACACGAAGCAGAAAAATGAAGTACAGAAAGCCCATTAGACAGTGACTCAGACAGATAGACAGAGAGACAGTATTTATGATCAATCTTTCATGGAGGCAACTGGAGTATATGGTGCTTATGCAGCTTTCAGAGGGATATTATAGAGCCATATACATCAGCCGGTGTCACACATGTTCACAATTAAAATCTGTAGTTTCTGGACTTACAGCTCTGCAGCCTGTGTAAGTGTTAAATATATTATGGTCATCCGCATTTCCTTCATATGAATAATTGTATGCAGGCTTGATGCTTCAGGGAACAAAGGGTCAAACCAGAAAGACGTGTTCCACTGAACCAACACAGTCTCATTCCGAGAATGTCAACTTCCGACTAGTGACAAAGGCACTTTAGTGTCAGTCACTGACGGGAAAGGTACCCTTCCACGTCATCTGCAGACGGAGAGGGGGTTCAATTTACTACAATGTAATGCCATCCCTGGCTATGTTTTTTTTCACGTTCAGAGCAGGTGCTCCATTCACTCCTGTATTAACCCGACTACGGCTCTAATAGACGTTGTGTGAGCATCTTTCCTATTGGATAGTTATTAGGATTTTTTAATGTGAAAATGGCGAAAAATGACATACTTTATAATAACATGGTTGCTATGACGGTTGCTATGGACGCTGAAACCAGAAGCTTGCGTGTTGTTTAAATCATGGCTATAAATGTTTGTCTTTGCTGATTATGTTATTTTATGTAACCGTGTAATGATGTTCTCTTATTAACGTGAAACCAGGAAGTTTTGACGAGTTTTCAGTAAGACTGTGTTGATTCTCGCCCACCCATCTTGAATTTAATAAACCATTTTTGTTGCTTCGAGGAGGTCTGGTGGTCTCTGTATATAATAAATTAATATATATAATAAATTAATATTAATATATATATAGTATAGTCTCACTCCGACGACGTCAGCTATCTATCTATCTATCTATCTATATATATATCTGACGTCGTCGGAGTGAGACTGTGTTGACTGAACATGATGGCAACCAACTGGTTGAATAAGTAAAAATAAAGTAAAAATAGGATTACCATCGCATTTCATTGTATTCACATTCATTCTCCAATTTAACTTTGGTTTCATTTCATTAAACACGTTATTATTAAGCATTGACTTTTATCCTGTAATTTAACTTTCCCTTGAACTGTACGTTTCCAAGAGAAAGGTCCTTTTCCTAAACTACGTATCTGTAAGTACAGTCTTTGTGCACATCAAGCTATTAAACGCTAGCCATTTATGAGAGACCAACCAGACGTCCCAGACGTTCTCCGTGACAAAGACACAGACTTTTACCCCCCATCAGTCACCTCACGCCACCCTCTGCCTAACATATAAACCTTTCATTGTCGGACAACCCTTCCCGCACACGCACACAGACAGTCCTGCCTGGCACAGTGGCACGGAGCGCTCATAAAGCCTCTACAGATGGTGGTGGAGGAGCTTCCATCCAGAGTTCACTCTGAACTCAGCAGTGTGTCTGTTGGCACTCCAGCCGCACCACCAGCCTGACCCCCGTCAAGGTTAACTCTACTTATAACTGTCCTGCCGACCCCCCAGCCCATACTGCCACTTCACTGTATCTAATCTATGGCAAAACTGTGTACCATCTGCCTATTTTTAACATTTGTTAAATGATTAAGTCCATCAAGTGGTACAAATGCATTAACATATTTTTAACATTTGTTAAATGATTAAGTCCATCAAGTGGTACAAATGCATAAGTCTGTTGAATGAAAATTTAAATGAGAGGGAATTCATTATTTAAAGGTCCCATGGCATGAAAATTTCACTTTATGCAGTTTTCTAACATTAATATGAGTTCCCCTAGCCTGCCTATGTTCCCCCAGTGGCTAGAAATCTCATTATGTGTAAAACGAGCACTAGATATCCTGCTCTGCCTTTGAAAAAATGATAGCTCAGACGAGCCGATTTGGAATTTGGCCCCATATGTCGTCATAAGGGGCCAGGTTACCTCCCCTTTCTCTGCTTTGCCCGCCCAGAGAATTTGGCCCGCCAATGAGACAATGTGTGTGTGTACAGACACTGTAACGCAAGTGTTGTACACTTCTTTGTAATTTGATAAATAACCCTAACCGTTCTGCTGTTGGTGTTATGGCGCATACCACGCAACACAATAACGCAAGCTTGCGTAAAGCTCTCATTTGGTGAAAAGACTAGACTGCGTCGGGTTCTCTGGCATTTCCGCAACGAGACTCGTAGTGGGGGTTATCTCGGCCATGGTTGAGGGATTGTTGACCACGATTGTTGCCCGGGATTGTCCGGCGGAGCCCCGCTGGGGCGGGCAGCAGGGCTCAGGCAAGAGACAATCCCGGGCAACGATCCCTTTCTCCTGCATTTCGCGGTTCAGTCTGTACTTAAGATTGACGTGGAAGTGGAAGAACCAGAGACGTCAGAGAACCCGACGCAGTCGTTTGAGATTCATAATATCATCCGAGGCGCACACAGCTTTTGGCCGTGAATATGACATGACATGAGTGGCAAGAGACAGACAGAGCGACACAGACATACACACACACAAAATACTGCGAATGACAGGGCAATGTGTTACTGCGGCCATCAGTGTGTTTTGGTTTAGACTGATTAACAGTTAACACATTCAGGACTGGGTCCTGTACACATACTCATGGTCAACTGATATATGGCAGATTTGTTATCCTCAAGTTGACAATGGCAATTTCATCTGAAATGATGTCCAACCTTCAGAAAGAATGAATGTATTCATAAGATATGTGCAGAGGCAACACCTACAGTTTCCAAGAATAAAGCCTTGACCAGGCGTGGGAAAGAGGAAGAAAAATGTCCTTCTGTCTGTTCAGAACATTCAGTTCAATCACCACAATGTGTCCTACTTTAAATTTGTATTTGACAGGTTTGAAGCATTTTGAAGTATAAGATGTAATATACATATATAGATACATTTTCTGGAAGATGAGATGGATCATCTTGTTATTTTAGGGGGCCCAGATACTCATCGACTCCCAACATATACCCCAAATCATTGTCTTTGATTCTTCGATTTGATTCACACGTTTGCGATCCCCTGTATCATTTCCCCTTTGGCCCCGATTGCTTAGCGGGGCGGGGCCGGGGCTCACCTGGGAACACCTTGAGGGCCTGGTTGGTCTCCAGGCTGAGGAGCAGAGCGCTGGCTGTGGTGCTGAAGATCTGCCGGGGGCTGAAGTTCAGGCCATCGTTCACCTGGAAGTTGAAGCCTCCGGACATGGCCCCTGGTTCCACCACAGAAATATGTCACAAAAAGCATAGTTAGCATATCTTCATCCACATACCTCCTCTCTGTGTGTGTGTGTGTGTGTGTGTGTGTGTGTGTGTGTGTGTGTGTGTGTGTGTGTGTGTGTGTGTGTGTGTGTGTTTTGAAGGTCTGTAGAGCTGCATGCAAGTTAGCATATCTTCATCCACATACCTCCTCTCTCTCTCTGTATATATATATATATATATATATATATATATATATATATATATATATATATATATATATGTGTGTGTGGGTGTGTGTGTGTGTGTGTGTGTGTTGAAGGTCTGTAGAGCTGCATGCAAGTTAGCATATCTTCATCCACATACCTCCTCTCTCTGTGTGTGTGTGTGTGTGTGTGTGTGTGTGTGTGTGTGTGTGTGTGTGTGTGTGTGTGTGTGTGTGTGTGTGTGTGTGTGTGTGTGTGTGTGTGTGTGTGTGTGTGTGTGTGTGTGTGTGTGTGTTGAAGGTCTGTAGAGCTGCATAGCCTACAGGTTGTTATCCGTTATTAGGGGTGCACGATAACAGAAATTATTACGTCATTCCGATAAGTCCTATATCATGACGAATAGCCCCGATAACATAGCCTATATAATTTCAGTGCCCCGCTCCCACTAACCCTAAATGAAAGGTCTTATCGTAACCCTAAAAGCACATCATACAATCAATTACAATACATGAGTTCACAGCTGCACGCGTATATAGAAAATGTTTATTTTTATTATTATGTTACACCTTTCCTGCTGTCGGCTCCCAGACCAAAGTCGAGAGCACAAGGGAGACGTTGATGTTCTCTCGGGGTAACACCCTTCCCTTTGACCGGCAGTGGGTCTGCTTATAGGTCGGAATGAAGCGGCCGCCGATTATTGAAAGGCTGTGTACTTTATTCTTAGTTTCACTAACTTTACAGTACACGTTTGCAGACACAACCGGACTCGTTCATTACTTCACTAAACTGACACACGCTACCGCTCGCTCTCCTCGCTCACCCACCCACACACTGCCATTCTCGCACGCACACACATATGCTAACTCTCGTAACACTTATTATTGACAACAGTCAGCTGAACATTATAGGGTCCCGTCCTTCCACTCCCTGTTTTCTCAGTTAAACACAGAAATCAACTACATTTGTCCCAGTGTTTGTTAGATGTGAAATGAAGCAAAAAAAGACGCTCTCTTTCTCCGGTAACGCAGCCGTTTGCGACGCCTTTCTTATTCTTCGTTTTGTCTATTTGTCTGTGACTCATGCTCTCATCTTTCATCGATCGATACGGATGTTGTTCACTAGCAGTAGCTCTTTGGTGTCCCTTTTACATCTAAACAGCATCTTCAAGTGGACATAAGAGGAATCACAAACCATCTTAATGGAACATTAAGATGAACGTTCTAAATATCTTTCCTCAGAGCAATTGCCCTTCATACAAATATAATAAATAATAATAATAAAATGATAATTAAAAAAAAGCTATACGTTCGAATTGTAATTTAAATTGTGCATCATCATTATTTATTATCTCTCCGTAGGTGTGGTCAGTTCTGGTGCGTGTCTCCTCTCCTCTAACGAAGGACTCTCTCCCCGGCCGTGTGTGTACCTCTGTGAACGAAGAGCAGCTGACCCTGCTCTATCAGGGCCTGGGTGAAGTTCAGCACTGGCCTCATGGGGGCGCTCTTCAGCGCCAGGTGACCGTTGCTGGGCGGAGTCACCATGAACGTCAGCTCCTCTGGGGGCGTGTCTTCGTCCTCAGCCCGCATATCCCCCGGTCTGATCTCAGTCACAGAGGACACCCACACCTGCACACACAGGGTTACAGTGTAAAGCAACATGGGTCACGTGTACAGTTTTTGGTGTCGTATTTTAAATATGAAATGTTACATAAGACAAGGCGGTTTCACACCGTGGTGAGGAGTATGCATCAAGCGTTTTGCCTGGTTGGTTTTGTGTTTCTCGTGCGGATGACTCCTGTGACGCTTGTGAGCACACCAAGAGCACACCAAGAGCACACCAAGACCACCAACCAACCCCCGTTCTTGAGTGGAACCCCCCTGCTGAGAGAGTGGGACTAACAACTGCTGTACTATGCTTTGTTATTAAGAGAAAAAGGTTTGTATGGTGATAGTGGATCTGAAGACACGATCAGTCATGGGTGCAAGAAAGACTTCCTCATTGATGTTTTAAATAAGCAAACATATTTTCCTCTGACCTATGCATAGATCACATGTTCCAAGCGCTTCAAAAAGGTCATATAGACCAAAAGTCATCCAATGCATTTCTTACCGATTCAAAACACAGCCCTGTAACCGCAACGGTCATATGTCATGTTATATGTCATGTTGTAGACCAGAGTAATAATTTCTACAAATGACTCCTCCATACCACTAAAGAAATGTTGACACAAGCTAATCACATTGCTGTGTATCAAGGCTCAAAATACAGTGGTTCAGGAGCCAACAGAGATGAAGGGCAGATAAGACACTCAGCTGGCTTCACTACCTCCAGCTGGTCTTGGTGTGCTCACAAGCGTCACAGGAGTCATCCGCACGAGAAACACAAAACCAACCAAGCAAAACGTTTGATGCATACTCCTCACCACAGTGTGAAACCGCCTTGTCTTATGTAACATTTCATATTTAAAATACAACACCAAAAACTGTACACGTTTGTGGAGAATATTTCTTGTTCATTTTTGCCGTTCAAACGTTTCAAGCGGAGAGGCAATATTCATCCAAGAAGGGTTTTTGATTACATTAAAATGCACATAATCCCTCTTTAAATTCTAGCAGTGTAGGGACAAAAGATGTCTGGTTATCAATTTCTTCAGGTTGGACTCGGCTCAATTGCCCTGGAATAGACATCGATTGGACCTTTCTATTTTTCTATTAGCCCCTTCATTCTTCAATAACCACATGGAAAACCAGACACTTAATATATTTGTCCATGTGCGTGTGCGTGTGTAAGCATCATGCAATTGCATTTAACAGTATGCCTCAAAGGTCTGTGGTCATACATAAACAAGGGTCTGTGAGTTTGTGTGTTTGTGTATGCGTGTGCTTGTTTATGTGTGTGTGCTTGTTTATGTGTGCGGTGTGCTTATTTGTGTGTGTGCGAGCGTGTGAACATGTGCATGCGTGTGTTTATCGGTCTAGCGGGAACTGTGCCACACGTCCAGTAATGAGCCACTTCACAGGATGTCGCCGTGGGATGTCATCACTGAGTCACCACTTTTTCAAAGCGAGAAAACATGACACACATCTCCACCAATGCTGCTTCCAACACGCCCTGCCGAACGCTGTGGGATGCTAGTGTCATAACGGCCCTGGCTTATAGGTGTCAAAGGAAATGGCAGCAGTGTATAAAAAAACACACGTTTCAAATTAACAGAAGAAAATGTAGGCCTAAGCGTTAGTTATGTGGTTTCTACAAACACACCTAGTACAGATAAGTCGAGTACATATCGCAGAGCAAGACCGCCACCTTGTGGACAGAAGGGGTATAGTAAACTGGCTCGTGGGTTTAAATAATTAATTCATTTTACGTGATTGTCTCACAAAAAAAAATGTTCTGGTTAATTGGAGAGTTTACTCTGCTGCTGTTGTTGTTTTTGTAACGAAAGCCCTTAGAGCATGTAGATTTCATTTTAGCAGAACATCTGCTTAAGTCACATTCTGTCACTCAATGCATACATGCCGACTCTTATCGATCAAGACAGACAGACAGACAGACAGACAGACAGATGGTCAACATATTCCAATGCAATTTTCAAGTGAATGCTGTCTGTTAATATTAGAATACAGATACTATATCCTAATATTAGCATATAACATTCAGAGAAAGGTGCTCAAAACAAAAGGCAAGTATGGCATTACTGCCACAATGTCGTAATGTGCCTATTTATATTCATATCAGAATATAGCCCTTGGCTGAATGAATACCAAACATGAGATGAAAGAATAAATACAAACTTTAATGTAGGCTACCCTTGACTTACAATGGCATTTGTTGTTACATAAGTACATGTAAATGTCAGGGCAAAATGAAGTCGTCAACTTGCTTGCTGCACAGCGAAGCCCCTGCCGAGCCCCTTGCGCCTGCATAGCTGACATTCTTTCCACCAGCCAGCCAGTCAATCAGCTGGTCGGTCAGTCAGTCAACTGGGCTGCCTCTCAGCCAGCCAATCAACTAGTCAGTAAACGTGGCTGCCTGTCAGCTGGCCACCTATCCAGCCAGCCATCCAGTAATTTCATCCAGTCAACCATCCAGCTAGTTAGTCAGTCAGCAGGCCCCCAGAAAACCAGACAGCCAGCCAACCAACCAACCAACCAACCAACCAGCAAGCCTTACAAAGTTTCCTAAACTAAACTTTGAGTGTGAGTTGTTAGGATCTGGTGGGGGTTCAAGACGGGCATGTGCAACAAGAAAAGGAAGTATGCCCGGAAAGAAATGGTTTATATATAGACGCAGCATCGCCCACTCACCCTCAGGACCCTGTTAGCAGTGATGATGGGCGCCTCATCATTGACAGCTGAAACCTGGATGTGCACCGTGCTGGGCAGGCTCTGCTTCCTCAGGACAGTGTCGTTGGCCGTGACTGTGAAGCTGTCCTCCAGGGACTCGCTGCCGTCGTGGACATAGTAGATGAACTCGTGCTCAACCTGTGGACATGAAATACAAAGATGGCATTTCAGTAACAATGAACTAAAATATAACCAAGAGTTCTGATTGATCCAATTGAAAATCACATACTTTTGCATTCATGTACAAAATATGGAATTATGAAATGTCAATATGAAGAAGAAAAAAAAAGACATGCATCCAATCATATCTTTTCCATTTTTTATGTTTTTTGATAGCTTTTAAGTAATAACAAGGTTCAGTTGTGATGAATTCAATCTAATCGTAACCTTTTGCATTCATATACAACATATGAAAAAATAACTCAATGATTTATTTTCCCATGTCTCATGTTCTTTTGATAGCGTTGAAGGTGTGAACGACGTCCTACCTGCCGCCGGGTGAAGGAGGTGATGGGCACCCCCGGGGCGCGGGAGTGCTCAACGTGACCGTGCAGCGGCGGCGCCGTCACACTGAACAGGAAGTTGATTCCCGAGAAGTGCCTGTTAGTGACCCTGAGCACCTCCGGAGTCAGGGCCTTGGAGCCGCCCTCGTTCAGCGTGACGTTGGCCACCCGCAGGGGGATGAGGCGAGGGACGATGTCCAGAGACACCCTGATGCCGGTGACCTCCGTGACGCCGTTGGTGACGTCGAGGACGAACGCGTCGTTGACCTGGTCGGGTTCCGCCTGCATGTACTGAACGTTCCCCGCGTTGACGTCCTCCTGGGAGAAGGCCACCACCGGGGACCGCCTGGTTCCCACGTAGCGCTCCTCGGACTGCTCAAAGCGCCGCAGGAAGCCGTGCGCCGGCGGCTCCCTTACTGTGAACACGATCTCCGCTGGGGAGTTGTCCTCGTGAGTGACCTGCAGTGTTTGGGCAAGGCAACTTTAATTATATATATATATATATATATATATATATATATATATATATATATACACACACATACATACATCGCACTTTTCACACACAAGGCAGACTCAAAGTGCTTCACATAGAAACATTATGATGAAAGAAAATAGATAAGTAAAAGAAAACAAAAGCAAAGTTAAAAAATGCATTGTAGAAAGTGCAATGCATTTAAGATTTAGCAGAAAGCTAAAGCAAATAAACAATAAAATGAACAAAATAAAATAGAGAAAATAAAGGCAAAGTTTAAAAATGAATGTGCATTGTATTCAAGATTTAGCAGAAAGCTAAAGTCTAGAATAATGTTTGTGATAAAAAAATAGGTTCTAAATTCACATTTTGGGGAATATCGAGTAAATAAACATAGCTAATGAATCTAGAATGACATTCCGTTAACACTTCTCACCTCAAGTTTAGTCTCGTCAATTTTAACCGGCTTGCCCTCTTCCACCAGCAACAGGTTGTGGTTCTGCAGAATGGGGGGCCTCTGGTGGCTCTCCAGGTAAACCTTGACATGGACCCTTGCCGCTACGGTCAGACCTTTAGATTGCACTGTCAAGTTGAAAGAGTCTGCCACGTGTCCGCTGTCATTGTGACGATAGGAGATGAAGCCGTTCTTCAGATCCTGCAGTGTAAACGACGCCGCTTTGGTCTCCTTCTGATAGAGTCCTCCGTATTTCGGGGCCTGCTGAAGACCGAAGACCACCTCCGAATCATCCCTGATGTCCAGGTTTGAAACGACGCTGAAGTTACCGGCGGAAAACATCACTGAGTGGCCCTTCTGAACCAAGAGGCCGGTGTTGTTGGCTACTTTCAGGAAAGGGTCGTGGGCGTTGATGTCCAGCAGGCTGGAGACAAAGTGTTTCCCGTCCGACACAAAGAGCACGAAGCGCCCGGTGCTAACGCCCTTGTGGACGAACAACACGCGTTTCTCCACCAGATCCCGCTGGTGGAACTGGAAGAGGCGATGGGAGGTGTCGTTGGCCAGGACCAGGTCTCCCATCGGGATCCCGCGGCGGGTGTAGAGCAACTGGCCGTCGTCAAAGTCTGAGTCGGCGTCGTGATAACAGAGGTCCTCGGCGGTGAGCAGCCTCTGGCCCTCTCTCACCACGTTGAAAACTTTATCGATAACCCGGACAGGCTTTTGGTCGTTGACCATCTGGATGGATATGTTGAACGTGCCCGCTTTGGAGCCGATCTCATCCTCTGCAACGGAAGATTTGAACTCTGAGCTGGTGGAAGCTATGAAGGTGAAGCCGTCCTGCGTCGCCTCACTGTCGTCCTGGATGTACATTATACGCTCCTCTAAAATGTCCTGGTTACTGAATGTGATGATGTTGTTGTAGCTAGCGTTGGAGTTCGACTGACTTATACGGGCTAGTTTTCCGTATTTCGGACTATCGGTGACAGTGTAGTAAATATCCTTTGTACTCAATGTCTCCGCAAACAACTGATCCTTTGTGATCAATTTACTTTCTCCTTCCAAAAGGGACAGTCCATTATTCTTCATGAAAACATTATTGATGTCTGCTTTAATAGATATGTTATAATCGAAGCTCTGGGACTGTGCGTGTTTTGAAAAGACGAGAAACCTAAAGCTGTCATTGGTGTCTTCGTATGGCCTGTCAACCAGCTCATAACGTACTTGCAGGTCTGTCACGTTCCTCTGGCTGAACGTGGCGTTCTTCCTCAAGGCTGTGTTGTGAAACAGCAGCTTTCCTTTCTTCGGCGTGCTGAGGACCCTATAGTACAGCTCTTCCTCTGCCAGGGCCACGCCTTCAGCCGTGGCGTACAATCGCGCCGAATCCAAAGTGACCTTTCTTACTTTATCCATAGCCGCCATTACATTCCTCACCAGGTTGAACCGAACCCACTTCACCGTGATGGGGAACAGCAGCTCGGTGGTGGCCCTCCCGGCGATGGTGACCTTGCACTTGAAGTAATCTGTTGCAGCCGAAGTTTGGATCTCCCTGAAGGTGCTGAGATACCTGAGGCGCTCTTTCTCCAGGAGCCTCTGGGTGAACGAGTCGGTGGACCTCCACTCGCCGCTGGAGTGCAGCCTCTGCAGCTCTCCGTACTTGGGGGGTTCCACGGCGTCGTAGCGGATGTCCACGGCCTGCTTCACGGCGTTGGTCTGCACGGCCAACTGCTTGGATCCGATCGCGGCGTGTTCTCCCTGGTTGATTTCAAGGCCCGTGTTGTTGGCGATCTTGTACTCCAGTGCGACGGCCATGACCCTCAGGACCACCGTGTTGCTGACTCTCTCTCCGTCGCTGACTCTAAACACTATCCTCGAGTTCCTCACCCCTCTGTGGACGTAGTACAGCTTCAGTTCCGCCAAGTCTGTGTAGGAGAATGACGTCACTGCTGAGCCCGGGTCGGTCTCGATTTCCAAATAGCCGGCATCTGCGTTCAGGTTTCCCAACACGGAGAAGACAAGGTCGGTGGAGTTGCTGTCAACGTCGGAAGCTTTCAAAACATCTGTGGTCAAGTGTTTCCTTGAGTTTTCCAAGAGAACAAAGAGATTTCCTTCAGGCAGACTCAGTTCAGGAGCGTCGTTGGTCGGGGTTACAGTCAAATTGTACCGATACAATTTACCCCCCTTCAGGTAATTGGGAACTGGCTTCCTACTGCTTGAAAAAATGGAAAACATGAAGAAGTCCTCAGGGTCTTCTGAACCTCCATGGATATACATGACACGTTCGTGCCAAAGGTCCAGCATGCTAAAGGAGTTCTCCTCCTGGTCTTGGTCAACATCCAGCCTTATCTGACCATGGGTTGGTTGCTCTTGTATTTTGAACATAATCTGAGACTGACGAATCCCAAGGCTTTTGAAGTCCAGGTTAATCTTGATGTGTTTCGACTCAAGTGAAGCCCTGCCTCCTTCTGGAACCACAAGGTTTTTCAGGAGCACAAAGTTGGAACCGTACCGTTTGTCCAACCCTCTTGCAAGAGTAGACATGGGGAGTGCTGGCCTTGGTGTTACCGAAGGAAGTCGGACATTAGAGACTGTGGTTGGTCTCATCGTGGTCAACGGTTCCGGTTCTTTCTCTGGCTCACAGCCAACTGATATATCCTTGGTAACGATAGCCATGGACAGACCGATCTTGAGGCCATTGACTTTGACATCCTTTAAACATCCCTTTAAGGATCCTCCTCGCACACGTTTCCCCGACACAGAGAGCAGGCCCACCTTCCTGACCTCTGCTCTGGTGCTGTCATCAATCCCCCCGACAAACAGCGACCCCTTCAGCTGAAGTCCCTTTAAGCGGGATCCAATGTTGGTTTTCACCACCTCTTCGTCCACAGTAAGCTGGAGGCTTTTAGCGTTCAAGTACAACTTAACCAAATGCCATTTTCTATCATTGACCAAAGTCAGCGAGCGAACTTCGGTCTTGGTGCCGCCT
Source organism: Micromesistius poutassou (assembly GCF_964030765.1). Taxonomy (NCBI): domain Eukaryota; kingdom Metazoa; phylum Chordata; class Actinopteri; order Gadiformes; family Gadidae; genus Micromesistius; species Micromesistius poutassou. The sequence goes on along the minus strand of NC_140275.1, from coordinate 14,002,665 downwards.
TTACCAACCATGGCCACCGGCGCACCGTCCTGAATCTCCACGGCAACAAAATCTCCTCCGCGGGCCGAGCTGTACAGCACGATGCCCTCGGCGGCGGCCGTGTGCACAACACACTCAAACAGCCCCTCCTGCTGGGCACTCCAAGGGGGCAGAGAGACGTAGGCCTTGGAGCTGAAGAGGCTGACCGGGTCCTCCTCCGTGGCAAAGAACTGGGGGCTGCACCCGAGGGACACCTCGTGGACACTCTTGATCCCAGTGAGAGGCCTCAGCGACGACAGCAGGTCGTGCTCGTTGAAGACCACCTCGTCCACGCATCCACGGAATCCCGGCAGGTCGCCGGGAAGGTAGAGTTTGTCGAGACCCCCCGAGCCGCCGACGAAGAGACCGTCGTCCGTGTCGAGGTCGTGTCGGGGCCCGGGCATCTTGAGAAAGGTGCGGGAGTTCTTGTCCACAGTCAGAGTGACGTTGCTTTGCTCCTGGTGGACCTCTACCGAGTGCCAGGCCAGGTCATTGAGCTGAGTGCCTCTCTCCGAGTTCAGCAGTCGCTCCCCTGAACCCAGCTCCAGTTTGACCTGAGGAGAGACGTAAAAACCAAAGTTCAAGGCAGGGATACAAAAATGATATAACAATAAAAAATATTTGTTGTAATAGCATTACATTTTTGTTGAAAAACTTTTTTTTTGTTATAAAAAAAAATAACAATAACAACCTATAACTAGGTCCAAAGTGAAAAAAGAAATTGAATTTCAGAACTTCAAATATGTACTTTGCACAATCCACCAGCCATCGAGGAAAACAGTGATTATGTCAACAATCATCTTGTGAATCCCAAGCGAGAAGAGGAAGTACTTGCATCGTAGACCTGTTATATCCTATGCCGTCACCAGTTGTTGCAACAGTGAGCACTGTTTTCCCAAAGCCGGAAGAACACTTATATTACTATAATCACTTAGCCTTTGGCTCTGCCCTTTGAGCATCGCGTCACCATCTCAGACCACTGCTTCATTTAGGTAACACACTTGTCAGGGCTTGTACACGCTGAGGCCCAGCTATTCATGCACAGCTTTGGGGGCAGCCATGATTATCTCTGACTCACTGGGATTGAGACCACAAGCCCAGTGATAACTTGCGGTACTCCAAAAAAACAACTTGAAACTCTGATCTGTGTCAGTTTCAGTAACAATGATGAGTGGTTCTCCCCTCATGTGCACCCAAGTGCATTGATACAGCCAGTGCAATTCACTCCCACTCGGTCTAAATGGAGCCGAAGTGGGGTCAAAAGGAAGGCTGCATGTGATGCACCGGGCAATAAATAGAATAATTAATAAATAATGCATTCATGCAAGTCTGCACAGCCTATCTTTCTATTCCTCATGCTGGTTCTGAAGGGCGAAATCCATTGTCAAATAGCTCCCAACTCTGTAATCTTTGCAATTTTTTCCAGGAACACTCAATTTCTGAAAAACCTGGAAAGAATTTTAAATGATATGGAAAAGGAAAGATTCAGAAACAGCAGTCGCCATTCAATTCATAGGAGCTGACAACCATACATTGCAAGTCCTGGAAGGGGAGACCCATACCAAATGCATCACTGTAATCCGCTCATTCAAGTGCAAGTTGCCTCATCTAATTATGAGCTGATGTCCCGGCTGTGACAAGGAATAGGCGGTAAGGTGTGCCCTAAGATTGAGCCGGATCATCTGTCATCTTGTGTCATCGTGATTGCTGAAATCTGCTGTCAGATTGTTAGTGTCTATGCCCGTGTGTACAGTGTTACATGTTACATGTTGGAGCACAGCAACTCATGTTGTGTGTTGATGCTGTAACACAGAATATGCATGCATGCATGCATGCATGTATTTCATTAATACACAGGATCAGATGTTATAATCCCTTGTGCCAAAATCCAAGGAAAACACATTAAGAAGCCGCTGCCCAAACTAAACTTGCAAGCATGCTGGCAACTAAGCTACCAACCAATAGTGAAAAACACAAGACAAATGGCCCATCTAACAGCAGAATGCAGTATGCAGCATGTCATTGGGGTTATCAAGTGGGCACCCTCTTTCACCAATGTTTTGTTAGTTAGGCCCACGACACCACCATTTGCTGATTAAGATTCACCTTAATTTCCCAGGCTCCTCCACTACTTAGCTGCCCGGCTCTGTGCCTGCCTCTAAGTGGTCTAGCCGTTTCCCCCTGATGTACAAAGTTAATTTGCCTACCCTCTTTACTAGCTGCTTACTAACTGCCAAACATTTCAATACCTGGTTGTGACGCCACGTATACCGCCCCTGGGAGAGACTGACCTTGCATCCTGATAGGATATGGCGGAGGCTGCACACACAAGAACATAGTGTACATGTCTCATCCTCACCAAACCATTGATTTAAGTTCTGGGGAGATGGGAGAACATCATACGTAGCACCTATTATAAATCTGATCCTGCTAGCCTCCATGCTCCATAGATCTCTCCATTTTATCTTCTTCTTCTCCACTCCCTCCCAGTTCACCCACTGCCCTTGTTTTGCCTGCGACACTGCCTCAGTACATCTTACAGTCTCCTCCTGTCTATGTATTTCTTCCACTACCATTTTCCTCTTTTCTCCTGCAGCAGCTTTACCCCACAAGGGTTTTCCCACCCTTGTGGGGTAAAGGGTGTCCCACCCTAAACCGTCCCACCCATGCTGAATATGGCCCATGATATCCCTATGCCTAAGCGCTGATTGAGCTTGCTGAACCGCTTGTTTTGGTTTCCATTTCCTCCCAGCGTTAAATGTGGGTGCAACCCTCCTCAGCACTGGGTCCTTGGACTGAGGAAGAGTAAGTAAAACCAATCCACCTTAACGCACTTAAATTCTTCTGTCAGACTAGATATTGGCAACTCTACAATGCCCTTCCCATACAAGGCTACGCAGCTTAGGCAGCGTGGGACTCAGAGCCATTTTCTGACAAAAGAGAGAGAGATTTTTTTCCATCCTTTCTACCTTTGACAGAGGAACTTCATAAACTGTCAATGGCCACATTAGCTGAGGCAATCAACCAAATTGCAGACACCACACCTTAAGCTTACCTGGCAGCCCTGACTATTTTTGCAATACCTTGTCTAGTTTCCTGTCTCAAGTCTTCAACCTGTGACTTATCACTGAGGCTTGCATTATACCACCTTCCCAGACTCTTCACTGGCTTCTCCAGAACTGTGGGCATCACCTCTTCATTTATAGCAAACTTCTTATCTACTAACGTCTCTTTAACGATTGAGAGACTCCTAGACTTACTTGGCTTCACCTTTATTCTAGCCCATTGCAGATTGCTATTTAACTTATCCAGCAACCGAACCTGCTGGTGCATGTAGCGGTTGACGTCATGGTTGTCATGTCTTCCATAAAGGCCCTAATCGGGGGGAGGCGTGGCCCTCCCTGCAACCTCTCCCCACCCACTACCCACTTTGAAGCCCTAATAATGACCTCCATTGCCATTGTAAAAGCGAGTGGGGGGATTGTACATCCCGCCATGATTCCTATCTCGAGCTGTTGCCACCCTGTGGTGTACTCTGCCGTAGTAAAACAAAGTTGATGTATGTGTATATATGTATGTGTCGCTCACTCTCAATCTCTCTCACACTTACACGCACATGTCTCTCCATCTATACTCCAGCCTCAACACACACCATGAGTTGTTGTGCTCCAAGATGCATACTGTACACACAGGCAGAACACCAAACAAGAAGCAGCACCTCCAGGTATCTTCTGACAGCAGATTTCAGCGATCAGGATGACACGATGATGACACGACGCGACGACAAGATGACAGATGATCCGGCTCAATCTTAGCGCACACCTTACCGCCTGTTCCTTGTCACAGCCGGGACATCAGCTCATAATTAGATGAGGCAACTTGCACTTGAATGAGCGGATTACAGTGATGCATTTGGTACAGGTCTCCCCATCCAGGAATTTTGATATATGCCCTACAGCTCCTAGAAATTGAATGGCTACATTTACATTTAGGGCATTTAGCAGACGCTTTTTATCTAAAACGACTTACAATGGCTAGTGCTGTTTCTATATATATGCGCGTCTGTGTGTGCGCACGCTTGTGCATGTGTGCGTGCGTGCGTAAGGCTATGCATCTATGTTCATGTGTGTGCATTCAGACAGACAGACAGACAGACAGACAGACAGACATACATACATACATACCGGTATGCGTGTGTGTGCACATCTGTGCGCCGCGCGCGTGTGTGCATGTGTGTGCGTGTGCGTGGCGAGACTATACTGATGCGCCCGGGCTACAGATGTACCGACCTGCAGGCGCCCGGCGTGGAGCTCCAGCAGGAGGTGGTCTGTGCGGCCGGCGGCGAGGAACAGCAGGCCCGCAGTGCTGGAGGTCCGGAAACGAACGCGGAGCACGTTCCGCTCGGATGACTCTGCCGCCTTGAGATGGACGAAGCCATCCCCGTAGAAGGAGGCTGGAGGAGGGAGGGGCGGAGGAAAGAAAGTAAGAATATATCTGGTTCAATTCTACGTTTTAAGATTTTGACTTTTGTGTCTGGACGGAGATTGATTCCACGGTGGGCTTTGACAGAGGAGGTTTCCCTGTGGAGCAGGGGGGAGCTCTGTGGGAATCGGTAAAGTGTGGCGCTATAGGTGGATGAGCTGGGGGGGGGACGATAAAGCCAAGTGCCCGCGTCTTCATGTATGGTGGTCTTAATATAGCACACATGACATTTAGACTGGGGTAAGCTGGGTTAATTATCATGCTGGTTGCTTATGTAAAAGCACACACACAGGCGCACACACACACACACACACCTCTATATGGGACATCATGAATACATTAATGTATTGTTTGTTTGAGAAAGTGTTCCAGTTATGTATTTTATCATCTTGGGTCTCTTGGATTCTACATGAGTCTGTTCCTTGATGGCTTCAATATCAGATGACTTGTAAAAAGAAAATACCAAAATCCATACATTCATCACATATAGATGAGAGCGAGACACTACAAATTGTTCTGGTTTCCAGGAAAAGACTTGTTAACATGAGCGTGTTAACATGAATGAAAGCAGTGTTCTGCGGGTTGTTTTCCCCCCCATTAATGGTAAACCATCTGACTCCATATGCTGAGGATGTGGATTAGAGGGAAGGGGACAGGTTCGGACCTGCCCTACCCGGGACAGGAACCCTCAGCCTGCACATGAAAGGCTCTGGCGTCCCCACATTGTCTCAGAGACATAGCATCCAGATAGCACACGGTGGCCAGACCCAGCTGTTTCTTCTAGCTCGCCTCCTCGCCAGGGCGCATCGCCCTGTAATCTGGACGGATACGCTCCACAGCTTTCTCATCGCCAGCCACCATCGCCCACACATCACGGGTTCAGAAGGTCTTGTTTAATGGGCCTGGTTCTCCACTGTTTCTTTAACAGGTTCACTCTTTCTCTCTGGATAACTATGTACACACACTCCAGTTCTCGTGTATTGCTGGTGGCTGATTCCAGTTCTAATGTGGCCTATTGCTGAGAACTGAAGTGCAAGCACAGCGTACTGGAATGGGAAGATATATACTAAAATCATTCAATGACTTTAAATCCGAAGATGCTTTGCTCTGCTCTTTCTACCTTGTTTCTGTAGACTCCTCCTAATGTACCTTTATTTGTCTCCTTTATAAATGACAAGGTCAACTATACAATGCTGTTGTCAATAAAGACTAGTCATAGATGGCACAGTTCTTGTAAACAACTTATCAAAAAAAAGCAGTCATAACCAAGTCTCAGTGAGTATCTTGGTGAGAAGGAAATTGAGGATGCTATTATTCTGCAGTATACATTTTTGATAGGTTTTTTTTAAGATTCTGTAGGCATGGTATTATGATCACATTTCATGTGTTAATCTCAGTATGTAGCAGGCAGCGGACACTTCATTTCCACAGCAACAGTGAATTAGGTATGCCTGACTGCTACCAGGACAAATGGAAAATGTGGTCACAATAAAGTGGGTTAATGCATTTGATCACCGAACAGGGGTTTATGTACTAATGGGACATGACATTACTTTACTTAACCCATAATTGATGTACTGAGTCCCACCGACCACCAGAATGAAACCACCAACCAATGAAACCTCTGGCCTTTAACAAATTTACTATCCTATACTCAATAGCTCATTACAGACACCAAACAAAAGCTTCATTCTTCAAAGACTATAAGAGGTTATGGGAATATAAACTGATGGATACTACCCCATTGACACTAACTAGGATAACCACTAGGCTATAACAATAGATGAAAATTAATGCTGATACAATTAATCGATTAGATAGGCAGAAAATTAATTGATCACTTTGATCAATTAATCATTCATCATTCATCCTATAAAAACACCAAAAAGCAGCTTTTTGGAATTTGGTATTAAGTAATTTCTTTGCTATCTTGCTGTTTCAGATCAATATGACATTAATACTTTAGTTTGTCTTGGCCGCTCATCGCCAGACATAAGAGTGAGCAGACATCACATTGAGTTCTGGTAACTTGTTGGCTTTTTATTACTCATCATTTATATTATAGTTTGCCTAAAGTGTTTAATGGACAGAAATTGCTGCCATGAATGACCCTAATCTTGGCCTATGTAAGCCTCCAACAGTTGCAGACGCAATTGTGATGGTAGCCATCAGAGAGCAATGAGTGGATAACAAACGCATCGGGATAGCTCCAGGCTGCTTGAACCCTTGGTGCATTATTCCAGGGAACTGGCGGTGACTCAGAGGGACTGAATTATTACAGTGTTTGTCCTTACACACACACACATCAGAATTATAGAACATATTCCTAAGAGAAACTGCCAAACAACATTTTTCTCTGGATGGGGTTATCACATTGTGTAATATAATTTGAAGGTAATAGTTATGATTAAACACTGTTTGATCCATGTGTGCGATTGTGGTGTACAATCATCTTTTTTTCATTGATAGATGAACAGAGAGGGTATTTCCAAGAGATACAGCCTGCGAGGTGGGTGGACTTCTTGAAGAGCAGTTAAAACAGCAATCACAAATATGTTGAGTGATTTGCCCCAAGGCCGATTTTATATGGAGAGAAAAAACTATCTTGTGCCAGTAAATCACCTCAGGAATTATTACAAGCCTTTGCAGAAGAAGCTTAATAAGTAATTATTGACAGATAACATGTTAGACCACCCTTCACACAGTATTTAATGTTTCCTGTATATTCTTTATCACAGCATAAGCAGTAAATGTATACTTTTCAACAGGTTCAAGTAAAAAGACCCAAGGAGACCAATCAATCACTAGGATCCACAAGACCTGCCAAGCATTGTTTTGACTCCAAAGAACTCTGCAGACATCTGTATCCTGACATCTCCTAAGTGCACAAAGATTTGAGACTTGCATTTTAAGTACGTCAATGAGAGAGCGTGGTGACGAATCCCTCTCCTCAAAGTCATTCATGTGCACTTAGCAGAAACAGAGGGTGTTGTGCCCACTGTCTTTCATTTACGCCTCTGTGTGGGCTGGGACACCCAGGACAAGGACATAGTTAGATAGCATCCACAAGGATTCCTTTCCAGAGAACAAAACCGGTGACCCCCCCCCCCCCCCCCCCCTCTGAGCAAATGCCTGCATGTTGTGTTAAAAGAGGGGGTAATCCCTGTTATTTCCCTGCTTCTGAAGCGCGT
>NC_140275.1:13847474-13992474 GCF_964030765.1 Micromesistius poutassou | reverse complement strand
TGGTTGTCGTACTACACTGCTGCCAAGCACGTAGCAAGCTTGCAGAAATGTCTGGTAGTGGAGGGCAAGAAGGCCTTCAGAGAGTCGGTCTGAGGGCCTTTTGATCGTTCGACCAATCGATCGTTTCAACTGGTCGCTTCGAAGACCAGTCAAAACAATTCAAGGAATCCTTTGGGGGAGAACGCAAGATATTAGCACAAGTTTTGATCTAAATTTCACCTAAGCCTTAAATGTAATACAGTGTTCTGTACTCACTAACAATTTCCTATGGAGAGAAAAAAGCAGAAAATGTTTTTTTCTAATCCTTCTGTTAAAAAAAGGTTCCCTAAGGAGATAAAGACGAAGAAAAAATAGAAGTATGGCTATATGGATTACCACAGTAAGCATAGAACTGTTGAGAAGCAGTTGCCTGGTTTTTATTATATACTGCAAGCTGTCTGACTCTTTAGCTTTATGTAGCCTGACATGTATCTTTCATTCTTTATTTCTTTCTATCTTTCTCCGTCTTGGGAGTTGAGACAACGTTTGATGCTGACAGAGCTGGAGCGAGGGATTGAAAGGGAATAGCGGCTGGAAGAATTACCCCAAGCTTTGCGGAATGTTCTAAGGTTTATTGAGTTTGAGTTGTATGTTATTTTACACATTAACAGTTAGACCATTTCCACACTAATCCAGATACGTTAAGTAACATTGTTTACGTAATGCCTACATTTTGAAAGACTGTAGACTGTCGACTGTTTAGTAGACTGAAATACTGTGTTAGTAATCTGCATTGTCACCCACTCGTTCAATGTCAAAAGTTGTGAATTGAGATGTGAATGAGATGTGATTGGGGTTCTTCATTAAAAAAAGAACCCTATATATATATATATATATATATATATATATATAGGGTTCTTTTTATATATATATATATATATATATATATATATATATATATATATATAGATAGATACTTTTACATGATTTATCAGGCGAAAGATATAAATATGGTATTCAGGTTAATACTCTTTTGTCTTATTGACAGGCATTGAAAAAAACAAAAGCATCTCTCTCTCTTTCCAATTGGCTGAGTGTGTGGACAAGTGTTCCTCAGACTGCTCCTCAGTGCTGAGAGAAGGACCACCACCACATCACTTGAACATTCACCTCAGCTGGAGCAAGAGCAGCCAAATAGGCAGTGATCTGGTGCAGGAGGCCACACCTGGAGTGTTAAGTGTCCCTGCTACTGTCCCTTTGGGCTGCTAGGTAGAAGTTCAGAGTCCCGGCTGCTCTCAGGCCCTGGGGTCTCTAAGCAGCCAATAGAACACCCCCTTTAAGCTCCTTGAGGAGCTTAAAGGACAGCAGGACAGCAGGACTCACAACCGGACAAGACATGGCCATACTATGACAGGAGATGGGCTCTGGACCCAGAACCAGCCGGTGTTGACGACCCAGAGGAAGAAATGGAGAAATCTTCAAAATATGAAAATCTGTGTGACATGCATGGTAAAAAATTAGGACTCCCTTGAGCCTCCCCTCCAGCATCTCAGACCATGGCGTCTGTGAGTGAACCGAAGCCCACATGAGTGGGACGGAGGGCAGGGTAGCAGAAGGTATCTCCGGGTCGGACTGTACCAACCACCAAAGCTCCCTCTGCATGGGGGTGGACAGTATCACCGAGCTGTTCCAGGGCATCCCAGCAGAGGGGCCAGAGGTCTCGGATGCGGTCGCATATCGTGTGGTTCTGTTGGTGGGCGTGCAGCAGGAGACCTCTGGGGAACCTCAGCAGGTGGAAGCAGCCTCGGGGAACACTGAGGACCTCAGAATGTGTGGGGTCGGGCAGCACACTAATACACCACAAGAAGAGATTCTTAATGTTATTTCCACAAAAATCACAGAAACACAGAGATGGTATGGAATCAATACGTTGCTTGAACAGGCTGTTTGTTTGTCAATTAATTGTCACAGCCGTTAAAATGGTGCCTCTACTCACTCCAAGTTCAAACTTACATACGTAGAACACTAATACCCTTCAGGCTCATCCCTGCAGCTTATGCTGAGGATAAGGTTGTTGAAAGTGGAGGATAAATGTTGTACCGCATTAAAATAAATCAAAGCATCCATAGCCTAAAAGACCTGCCTGCATACCAGCCTGAAGCAAAGTTTAATGGTGCAAATATTCAAGCAAAGCAACAGAACAGTTCTTTATGAACAACGCATAGCTAACCAAAAGAAGCATATCACATATTCAGCCAAGATTCCCTGTTGCCAACCATAAGAAAGAAGTGTAATCCAGACTGAAGGGGAATGTGATGCGAAAGTTGGATGATGTGCGTTTTAAACGTTTGAAGAGCATGAGAGAAATGTTTTGAAGAGCATGGGAGCTTGGGAGCTCACCAGGCTCCCCCTCAGGGCTTCCTTCCTACATCATTGTAAAAAATAAATCAGTTTTATAGGCCACGACGACAAGGAACCTAGCATTTAATACTTAGTATGATAATGAGAATCAGTGGGTGGCCGTATAGTTCAAGCACAGGAAAACCAAAGGAGTGCTCGCAGATAAGCCTTTGTTTTAAATGCATGTCACTGTGTGTTTGACCTTATTCCTAGATAAAGCACAAAGACACTGTTGGAGATGATGAACATATCTTTCGTTTCAAAGGTTTAAGGTGTGGGAACAGCTGGTAAATGTGCAGGGAATCATAATGGCAGGTTTAGTTTGCTTGAGGATTTGAATACAGACCGTGTTTAATGTGTAAGCTGCGGGCCACCAGAAAATGTTCAACAGACACATACTTGGTAATGTATTGAAGTCCAAGCTTTAGTCACATTTTAGGAGGTTAAACTGATGACCAAAATTGTTTGGTGGGTGTAAAGGTACAATATTTTACGTTGACACCAAGCGTTTAAAATGGTTACTGCAGCCCCAATTCACAATATTAGAGAGCAGTCTCCACCCACCTCCTCCTACCCAGACTTGAAATTATTGTATTTCTACAATGACATGCAATGACCAGTCCTACACGGTAAGTTGATCAGCTGATGTATATGTTTGCAATGTATTTGTTTTCAAATGATATACCAGCTCCTGCGGCATCATTCTTGAAATCCTTCTGGGCTCTAAGCCGTCTGCATCTTTCAAATGCAACTCAAAGATTTAACCATGTTTTAGCACAGCTCTGGTCATGGGGCTTATTTGAAAGGTCAGGTAGAATCTACTACAATCCCAGTTGATCCAGCTTGTTGGCTTGCTTCCATGGCTGAAGGACACTGTATTTTTGTCCCCATTTTTTTCTCAACTGGCAACCCAGGGTACTCAGAGAAGGAAATCATAACACACAGGCCCAAACAACAAACTACATTCCAGCCCAGAACGGACACTTCAAAGAAGAATGCACTGGCTGTAGCATTTCTGTCGGAGAAGCCAGTATTTTAACTCAGCATGTTTCCTTAATGTCTAGTGACAAATCATGGTCAGTTTATGGTTTAGGACAGTAAATTTGACACATATTGCCTTTAAACATTTAATTTACAAAATAAATTAATAGGTGAGATGGAAGGAGACATTACGATAACACAACCCATTTCATTCAATATATGGACCAGCATAAGGCATGAGTTATGTGCTTAAAGTGATCACATGACAAATCCAGTGAGGTTAATAATATCAAATATCAATGTCAATACTACCTGCATTAATACGAGTGACTTTTTATATATTAAAACAACTTTCTTTACACAATTCATTAATCCATTAACTCAGTAAGGCTCGTAGTAAAAACATCCGTCCTGAAATTCTTACAAGAAAACCACCTTATGAATGTCATAATATAACACAAATGTCATAAGACCACATAGCACTTGATTCAATTCAGACACAATATGACCCAACAAAATATGGTGTGTTGCAGTGGAAAAGCCACTCTGGAATCGTTATGACCTTAACATAAATGAGGTATGTAGTAGGCAAGGCTACAGATGAGGCAAATAGAACAAAGATGACCGGGAGAAAGCCGTCCGACTGGGCCCCTGGTCAGAGGCCCTCAGCAAACACCAATGAGTTTGTTGTACTCCTGTTTAATGCAGCTGTAGACGGCGTGGTAGAAGTGCCGGTCAGGCACCATGAGGTCGGTGACGATCTCGGTGTGGTCGATGTTTGGCAGCAGGTAGAGGGACGTCTTCACACACAGGGATGTCAGGAGCTGGGAGAACTTGACGGACGATTCTGCAGGAACTATGATGTCATTGGTCCCGTGGATCAGGCTGATTGGCGGAATTCTGGCAGAGTTAAGAGACGACCGTTTTATTTAAGGTTAAGATGTTACGCATTGAAGGCAGGTTATCACAGTTTTGGACCGTTGTAATGGTTGCTTTTAAGCATGTCTTAAATGCTATTTTGACCCAGTTATGGACAATTATATTTTCAAAAGTCTATAAGAAAGTGTGATGTGTGCATGTCTGATGCTTACACTTCAGTGAGTCAACGAGTTATGAATGAAATGCAGTATTTTTTTTAGTATTCGCCTGTCTACACCCATTTCATTCCATTTCACTTCACACCGGGCTGAGTGACGAGAAACAAATCTAGTAAATAAGGAATGGACTGTGCACTTGGACTGTCAAAAACTAAAACAATTACACAACACCAATTTCATGAACAGGATCAAAGTCTGTGAGGGTCCCACCTCTCCAGCTTGTCTTGGCTGAATGTGTTGAGGATGTGCTCTGGCGAGTAGTAAGGGAAGTTGTGGACTCCATTCATAGCTTTATGCATGGTGGACACGTACTCCACCGCTCGCATTTGCTCATGCTCATAGTGATCCACAATGTTGTAGACGCCGCTCAGACCTGCACAACACATGAGAAGTTAGTGAAGTTAAAATATGCAAGGATTTTAAAATGTTAAAGCTTAGCTCTGGGGCACTGTGCAGATACTGTCCACATACACTGATGATTAAACACAACTGTCAAACTATACTTTTCAGCTTTCTCCAGTAAAATATTGTTTGTGGATTTGGAATATAAACATTTCAGATTAAGTGTAATGATTATTGCTGTCTTTTACCAACAATGTGGGAAATACTGCACACACGCACAATCCTTTTGAACATTTAAACATGAAAATTCATGACTATGTGCTAAAAATATTATTTTCAATAAGTAAATAAAGATTTGACATTTAGAATACAAGAGACCTTGTTTGAAAATGAATTTGAAGAGGTTTCAAGATAAGGACAAAAAAAGCCTGGTGACAAATGTCAGGCTGTCATCAAGAATTGAAAAGGAGAGTTTGCTATCCGGTCACAGAGAAGGCCATGCAAACACACATATACAGTGTGTACACAACAACAAGCACGCAAAATGAACCATAGAGTGAAAGATTGTATTCGCTGTAACGCACGGAGCCGGAGGGCTATTCCATTTAAAAACCACCCTATCCTCGCTGACATTTTAGCAAGTGCCACAAGACTCACCAATGAGTCCTTTTATCGCCTTGGCGATGTACCGCTGCATGCCCGCCTCGATGAAGAGCTCGTCTCTGCAGTCGATGAGGAACAGGATGGCCAGGGCCGACAGATGGGCGCCCGCAGAGTGACCCACCAACACTATGTTGTCCTGGAGAGGCCAGACAAGAGGACGCAGCCAATCAGAGACCAGGAATCAGAAGTACGACTACTGTCATGGCCGGAGCTAGCACCAGCGAGCGATGGCTCCTGGGCACAACAGTGACGTTGTTGACATGAAAAATGATAAAACAACAATCAAGAAAGTAGCAAGAACTGTGTATTCAAGCCGGCTGATAGTGAGGTCTGATTTGTAATGTTAGTAATAAAATCAAAAGGTCGGTTTTCCACTTTAAAAAAAAAAAAAAAATTCAGACGTCACGTCCTGTCATTGTAATTCCCTTTGATCGGACGCCACAGACCAAATTGAATAAGAGAGCATGATTCCCTGGGCCGATCGAGCCGTGGATAGATTGCTTTTATGTTACATTATGCAACATTGAGTAGCTTGTAGCTTGTAAGTAAAAACGTGTGGTGACACGTTCAATTTATATGATAGTAGATTGTACAATATGAAAGTAAGATGTGGATTTTCCCACAATAATAACACATACAGGATGTTTTTGCCAAAATTACTTGGAAAAATGTAGAATGACTTGGGGATGATATGATTCATGTTTGAAAGTCATGATGTATGTTTTTATATTAAGGTCACTTACCTTGTCAAAGTTGTACTTTTTGTCGTTCTCTCGTGCCCAAACTAGACAGTCCGTAATATCTTGTACCATGCACAAAACATTCCCCTGAAATTCAGCCCAAAACATAACATATAAATTGAATATAGAGTAAATCCTGCAGGCTGCACGCAGGGCTATCGCCCTGCGTGGTTGACTCCACCGTCGGTGTGTGAATGTGTGCATGAATGGGTGAATGTCAGTCAAACACTGTAAAGCACTTTGGATAAAAGTGCTATATAAATGAGGACCATTTACCATTTAATGACTGTATCTCCAATACCATGACATGCTAGAAGCATATTGTAGTGTTTCCAAATGAATAAGCATTGTGTACAGAAGAAATGTTAATTTGCTCTAGTTCACCTAACAATATTTACATATTGTGACCTCTAGCTATTTGCAAAGGAAACCAGGTATCTACTTTTTCCTCTTTAACCAGTTTAGCCTCCATCATTGAGATCAAACAATTAATTTACAAGTGTCTCCTGGCCAAGATAGCAGCAGAATACAATATAAAACACTCAAATATAAAGTAAGTCTCATACAACACCACAGAGGAAATAAATAATCAACCCATTGAATCTGGCAGAGGTGAGGAAAGACCTTTGCATTCAGCTGTTTCAATCCCTGCTCCAACATCTGACCCATATTCGGTCTCTGACAGGCTCCCTCGGCCTCCTCTTGTTTTGAGGCTCATTCAATGTAATGGAAGGACTCAGTGGCCCTGACTGGCCTTACTTTGGGGTAGGTGACGTAGTCGGGGCAGACCACGGTGGCACCCAGCTCCTCAGCCATCCGCCTGGCCAGCAGACAGTATATGGACCGGTCTCCAGAGCCCCACGCCCCGCCATAGATGAACACCACCAGGGGAACAGGCTTGTCCCCGGCCCCCCTGCCCCCTATGGGACAGTAGTACAGGTCCATCTTGTTGCTTCGGCGGCCGAAGGTGATGCCCTTTAGGGAGAAAAAAAACAGACGTACATGTAAACATCACAGAATTTCTAAAGGCACAGACCATTTTCTCAGTATTTTCTCTGGTAGAAAACCCAAAGGCGTAATAATTAGAGTATAGTTATATATTTCAAATATAGCCTACAGTTATTATGATTAACGTTGTGGATTCTCTTTTGTCCTTTATGAGTAATTTTCAACCTCTGATTGCTACTTACCTTCTCGTAATGCTTCCGGTTCTCATCGTTCTTGTACCATAACTTCCACTGGAAGTACAGTTTTCCGTACTGTAGGTATTTTAGTGTTTCGAGCACAGCTCTGGCCAGACAGTAGATTCGCCTAGGAATGAAACAAAGATATTGAATGTCCTCGACTAAGCATGAATGCATCATTCTTCTAACAAATCATATATATATATATATATATATATATATATATAGTCCTTTAGGTATTCATTATGCTAAATAACAACCATACATTCACAATGAACACAGAGGTTTATATGAGACAGGCATATACAATCAGATGGGAAGAGGCTTATTCTAGTTGATTTTGTATTTGTCTGCTAATATTTATTTAATGCTTGATTACCTTGGTCTCAGAGCCTCTATGTATTTTCTACAGCCGGGCTTATTTGGCCAACCGTACAGCCACTGGGCCGCTAAGGAGATTGAATAGGGTACACCGACCAGTAGGACGCCAGCTGCCACAGGCATTGAAATGCGATGTTTGAGAGATGCCCTTTGCAAATTAAAAGTTCACAACGTCAACTCGTGCTCAATTACAAACAATATTAGGTCGGTGGTAAAAAGCAATATGTATTAAAGCCTCTTACATGTTTCGCAGTATTTGAAGAGTTCACTCGTGATTCTGTAGTGTACAAGACAAATGGACAACTTAAACAACAAGGTAATGTGACATAGGGCCTATACTGTACATCAAAATACGCAAAACATTTTGGAATAGCGTGGACATATAAAAACAAAAAAACGTTAGATAATCGGATGTGTATTCAACGTCCTCAGTCCGCTCTTTGTTATGCATTAATGAATATCCTAGTAGGCGCACTTACTTATTCCTCTGCGTAATGAATACTCAATAGAGTACAGCCATGGATGTATTATAATAGTACACACGTCAGCACTGTGGACCACTCTCGTAACACACGACCACCTCTGCTCTGAATAGCAGTCGACTTGACACACAATGATATCGTGTATCAGATAGTGTGTATCAGGCCCGCCTCCTCCCGACCGTCTATGCGGTTTTTCGGTGGTTAATTGCAGCGCATCCTTGTGTTTTAAACGGCTTAGGATTTATCCTGAAGGCATCAGGGTCGTCGCTATACTGCTGGAAACATATACTCTTATCTATTGGTATTTCATGGCGATTGAATGAGTACGCTATTACATAATCCTCAGCACTGTACATGCCGACAATATGACGAATGTTTTCATCCCCTAACGGAAATGGAGTAGACGCTACCCCGGAAATACACAATTGGGGTTTTATTCGTTTTTTTTATCAATACTTGAGCGACATGCTAGTCGTGGCAAAGAGAAAGGTTAGTACAATTTCGGTATAAAAAAAATAAGAAAAAAGAATTGCGCACAATTATACAAATGCGCTTGCGTCAACCTATCTCAGGCTACGTCATGTACAATCGGGCAAAGCATGTTTATGATTATGACATCCGGTTAAAATAGGGCTTTAAATTTACTTATTTAGGCTTTAATTAAATTATTTAAATCAGCATTGTATGGACATGGTTTCATACATTATACATTAAATGGACAATACCCATAAGTACAACTGTAGGGCCAACGGAATTTCGTTACTTTACATGTGTATGCAATGAAAGTTGCTTGTTACTTCAATCGAACAGATAGGGGGAAAGTTGTGAGGCACAATATTATATTACATTAACTTGTCTTCGGTAAAGACCGAGTTTGTCCAGCAGAGGGTGATAGCATTCTGTGACTAGAGGCATCCAATTATGCCGCACCAAACGTCACTAATCCACTTTGTATGCACTGTAAGTGGTGATTCTGTGTGTGTGTGTGTGTGTGTGTGTGTGTGTGTGTGTGTGTGTGTGTGTGTGTGTGTGTGTGTGTGTGTGTGTGTGTGTGTGTGTGTGTGTGTGTGTGTGTGTGTGTGTGTGTTCGCTGTGTATATATAAATAATTGTTTGTTATAAATAAATAAATAAATATTTCATTTGCATATTGCCTTGTGTTTTCATATGTATATGTTGTTATTAACCATTATTACCTTCTATATTAAATACATTGAAGTTCCTGTAAAATATGCAGAATGTATCACAGTTTTGACAGAATTTCTACAGGCAATGGAACAAGAGACAATAGAACAGTATGGGTTGTATATGATACCTGACCAGTGCCTTGGTTATTGTTATGATTGGCTCACCATAGCCCGGACTGGGCCTACCAGGTCCTGGCTGTGTGTGTGTGTGTGTGTGTGTGTGTGTGTGTGTGTGTGTGTGTGTGTGTGTGTGTGTGTGTGTGTGTGTGTGTCTGTGAATGTGCATACTGTGTGTGTGTGTGTGTGTGTGTGTGTGTGTGTGTGTGTGTGTGTGTGTGTGTGTGTGTGCCTGAGTACATATGTGTGGGCATGCTTGCATGTGTGTGTGTGTATGTGTGGACGTACTGTACGTGCGTGTGTGTGTGTGTGTGTGTGTGTGTGTGTGTGTGTGCTTGCGTACATATGTGTGGGCGTGTGTGCATGTGCGTGTGTATGTGTGTGTGTGTGTGTGTGTGTGTGGTTGCTGCCTCAGCTGCAGCGATGTGGGGAGTCCCAGGTGTTCCGTGAAAGGAGTTTGAGTTTGAGTGGAAACGGTTCTCCCTCCACGTCGTGCAGAGTCAGGCGCGTAGCCGGCGATTCGTGCACAGTCAGCAGTCGTAGTTTCCAATAGTGTGGTAAAAATTCACAGCTTTTCACTGTTTCATTTTCAAGAATGATACCACACACCAGGGAAGGACTGTATGCACAGTGGTATTAACATAAGAAAGGCTGACGGGCACATACATACAGAGGGATCTTTGTGAATATAGGTTTCTGGAAAAGTTGTGGTCTTCTTACCGGGAAAAATGCTTGGATTTACGTGGACGTGGATTTAGTCTCAGGAGAACAGATGTATTGAGGTTCTGATGTGCTGCTATTTGACTCACAGTCACTGCCAGGATTTTTTTTTTTTAGAACACTGAAACACCGGATGAAACACCTGCTTAACAAAGATCACAGCCTAACTTTAACAAGAACATGTGCATTTAATGAGCCTTTTAAGGCTACACAAAGGCCAGTATGTACCATTGTATCAAATATGGTGCTTTCTAATAAGATAGTCAGGAATCATTTTGCCTTCAAAGTGGCATTCCAAAACACAACCAGGGTTTGGTAGCTTTGGGGAACCGCCAACCTTTTCTCTGACGAAACCAAAGCAAGAGATGGCCCATGGTCGGCTGCTCATCTTTTCAGTCACACATGGTGGGATATCCCCATTTCTGAAGGTATGTCGGTTCTAGTGGTTTCCAGTCCACCCAGTTATCTTTGGGTCTTGTCTGAGATGTTCGGCCGGTGTAATCTTCTACCTCTACTGGACATCAAGATGAACATTGGAATATATTGATGAAGAACCAATGGGATATTGGCCACATGATTAACTGATATGAACATACAATAACATATTGTCTAGTCGCATACCTCTGTAGAGAGTCCAACTTTCCAAATTAAGGCGTAAGTCCCATTGTTATCTTTCTGGATTGCACACCTAACCTACCTGTTCTGTAGGCTTATTGTCTCCTTTACCATACTAGGTTCAATGCCACTCCCACAATCCTTTCCACTGTGTCATTTCAACTGTGGTTAAAGTGGTGGGTGTGTGGGTGGGGGCCGGAAATACCTTCATCAGTGTTTTCCGGGTATATGTCAACAGCATTAACAATGCACAAAGTTTGTTTGTGTTTCATTCATTGAAACATTCTGTTTACTTGCCTAACACAGCCCCGGTACAGTCTTATCACAGCCCCAACACAGCCCTAACACAGCCCCGGTACAGTCTTATCACAGCCCTAACACAGCCCCAACACAGCCCCAACACAGCCCCAACACAGCCCCAACACAGCCCCAACACAGACTCAACACAGTTCCAGCACAGCCCCAACACAGCCCCAACACAGCCCCAACACAGCCCCAACACAGCCCCGACACAGTCCCAACACAGTCTTAACACAGCCCCAACACAGACGCCAACGGTGGAATTCAGCATTTCCCTTGGCTCTGGCTGTCAGGACACAGAGGCATCTTTTCACAGGCACTTCTCAAACACACCGGGCCAGAAAGGACCTCCTTTTGACTGGAGGCAGCCATGGAAACGGGGTGGGTGGGTGGGTTGGGGGGGATCAGGAGGTTTAGTTTCTAGGTACCCGGGAACTCTAGAATGGCAGGCCCGAGAGCCTCCCGGACGCCAGAGGAGTTGTGGAGACAGAGGAGATGGCGATGGTGTTCCGAGTGCCATGTGGGTACTTCAGGGGGGGTGGGGGAGGGCATGGTGGTGGGTGTGGTGGGGGAGCAGGAAACTGGATGGATCTTCTGCTTGATCGGTGCAAAATAGAGCGGCCATTCTGGTCACCGGGTTGAATCTTGGGAGGAATACTAAGAGGTCTGGGGGGGACGCATCGGACATGGAATGCTTGGCACGGACAACAAGGAGCTAGAGGGATGGTCGGGTATTTACCAAGATCAATACCCTCAATGAGACGAGGGTGTGTGAGAGTGAGAGAGTGAAGTGTGTGTTTGAAAGAAGGGGGTGCATGTGTGTGTGTAGTTTAGAGAGAAGTTTGTGTGTGCCAGGAGAGGTGAGTGTCTGTGTTTTTGTGTGTGTGTGTGTGTGTGTGCCAGGTGAGAGGAGAGGGTAGAGGGGGGAACGGGTTGGGGGGGAGGGGAGAGGGGAGACGGGGTCTCTCAGAGGTATCTGCCATCTCAACAGGTCTTTTGCTTTTTTTAGTCTCCTCTCTGACAGAGTTCAGACTGACAGCGTCAGGAGAGTCCAATTTAAGTGCGTCACCCTTCTTTCCAGTGCCGCAGAGAGCTTAACAAATGCAAACACATCGCCTATCGCGTGATAAGAAAACATTGTTATATAGCAGCAGGGACATCTTCATGAGGAGAAGACAGGAGGAATCAAACAGGTGGAAATCTCCAAGGGGATGTGAAATACCACACACAAGTCAGTGTGTACAGTTTGTACAGTGATATGTACAGGCACAGCTCGGATGGGTGGAATGCAACATTCAGTTGAGTCATAACCTGACAATAATTGGCAAGCAAGCAGTGGTTGGATTAGTCAGCCTTCTAGTGTGTACACTGCGTAGGCAATAGGCTACGCCTTGTAACGACCCAGGTTCGAAAGTTCCTCAAGTTCCTCACACATTTTCTGGATGAGTCAATCCATCCAGGCAATCTTGAATGTTTGAATGTTTTGAATGAAATATGAATGTTTTTATTCTGTTCTGCTAGCATTTGGACGTTTTGTAACTGTTGACCAGTTACTGACCTCTGTAAATGATTTAGCTATAACGGTAGTGAAAACTAAAGCCACTAGAGGCTACTTATGGGACAACTTACAGTGCAGGTTTAAAATCTAACTTTCTCTAGGCCACAAAAAAGACGCTACCACATAACAGATTTTGATCCTGCCATGAGTTGAGGTGCTCAGCAGATGATGAGGTGAATGCCTGGTAAGAATGTAACTGTAAAGAGAAAACTCTGCACAATCCTGTTACAATAAAGACACTGAAATGGACCAGACAGGGTGACTCTGTAAGCAGATGGATTCTTTTACACAGCACCAAGGAGACAGGAACTAATGAATCCAGGACTTTCTGTCTTTGATCTATCTCCTTCTCAGTGGAATGCACACTGGCACCTAACAGCAGGAGACAGGCCAGACGCCTTAGCGATGCTCCTGGGACCGGGGATGGGAATGTGAAGAGATGTACCTCTGCATGGATGGTCAAGGAACACTTACATATCTCTAATGGTCGGGGTGCAGCGGGGATGTGTCGCTTTGGTGTACTTTGGTGAGAAAATAGGAGTTCTCAATTGAACATTCCACATTGAGGTGTTGAGGTACGCAAGATATAATATAAAAAGTAACAGTGCTTTTACCTCATTACCTCACTATTTCATATTTTGATGTGAAAAAATGTTTTAACCTTTGTCTATTAACATTTTCACTTTACAGGAATTACATAGTAGCCTATTACCAATTCAGGTATTAAGTCCCCTTTTAACATTTTGAGAAGTTGAAAATTGGTTGAAAGTAGTAAGTATTAATAAAAAAAGAATAATTATAAGCTTTATTTATGTAGCACCTTTTCAAATAGGCTGTCACAAAATGCAAAATGCAAATAAAACCTACAGACATTGGGGAGCAGACACTACAGGGGGAGGTAGTGTCTAAACTGAATCAGGCACTCATCTCACAGAATTTTTCAACCGCTGGTTTTTCCTCACGTTTTCCACCCCTCTTTACCGCTTTGCTGCTGATTCTCTCAATTGGAAGCCTCTTTGTGGTTGTGTGTGCTGTGGACCATGTAAATAGCCTACTTTTATTTAACAAGAATGCTTACAAAATTTAGTAGTTTTTAGTTCCTGTTTGTAGAAACCACATGCCTACATTTGTGTCGGAATAAGAGTGATAATACAACTATTATCAGCGGACCAAAGCCTTCTGTCTTGTTCTGACTGAAACAACCTGTTATGAAGCACTTGCTCAAATTAGAGGTTTTCCCACAGCGACTAAATGGGTCTGCTCTCCCACCACGAGACCAGAGGAGGACTGGCCGGTGGACAAATCCCACGACGTGGGAGATGGGTCTGCCAGTTTTGAGTATGAATCTGCAAATCCCCCATGAATAAGGATTTATCACTGTCCAACAAATGTGGAAATGATGAAAGTGAAATTGATTCATTTTGATATTCCCTCCACAGTGAATGCTGATTCACGTTCAACAGGGGCAGATCCACATGTCGACGTCTATGACGTGCACACACACTCTAGCTCACCTCCATCTACTGATGGACAAAGACAATAAAAGCTATGTTACGGAATTGTGTTGATTAGGGTTGTTTAAAAAGAATTACTAAGGTCCGGACCTTGGTGACCTCATGGCCTCATGACCTTATGCTCATACGAAGAGAAAGTATCACGGAATGGAAAGGTGCTCTGCGTGTTGTTGTTGTCATTTGGGGAGGGGAATGTACTTAGAGGGCTTACAGAACCACCATAAGACTTTTGCGAAAGCCCAATAGCACATGTTCAGGAGATTTCTCAGCACACTACAATATTATACGTGAACGCAAACACAAAACTAAACAATGCATGTTTGTGATTTCTGATTATCTTTTAAATGGTAACTCCACACATGCAACTCCATCACGCACACTGTGAAAATTTCATTTTCTATTTTGGTTCTTGTGTGTTTTTCTATTTTTTTTGTTTCTATGTTAATCCACCGAAGCCATTGCTATGTATTTAAGCAATCAGACTTACATGACCACACACACAGGCACGCGCTAACACATGCATGTGCAAACAAACACAAACCCACACACACGTACACGCATGCACACAGACACAGACACAGACACACACACACACACACACAGACACACACACAGATGAAGCACTCGCACACATGCACACAAAAATTGCTTATATTTGGTGGAAGTCTGTCGTGTGTACTAATGACTTCCCCAGAGACCACAAGAGCTCACCCTGTCCCCTCTGACTAAATGTCTTACACAACCATAAATTAACTATTTCCCCTTCGCATGATACAACGCAGATGAGCAGCTCAGATGAGAGAGAACGACCAGTGAGTGGGCATGCTGTTCCGGGTGTCAGGTGACCCAAATGCCGCTCAGAGAGAATATCATGTACGCACAAGGTGCTCCTCATGGGTGTCAAGCAGTGGTAAAGATAGAGACGGCTGCGTGTCTTATTATAACCTCTTGGGAAAAAAAAAAGTCCCAACCAGGGGCAGTAGACGGTGAAAGGGGAGGGGGGATATGGTAACGAGGGTGACCCCATGCCTTCGTCAGGGTTACTCTGAGTCAGGATGTGCAAGGAGAACACATGTTGGACTGTAAGTGAGATGTGGCACAGGGGCGCAGGTCAGATTCAAACCTTTAACCCTGGGAAACCCATAGGTTGGAGGTGTATCGCCTGGAGGTGAGCGTACCAGTGAGCTGAGCCACCCTAACCACCCAGAAGATCGATATTTTAATAGTTATGATATATGTGGCGTCAATTGAATGATGTGATGATTTGATCTTTGTTACTTCATACATTATCTTCCAATGACAGGAAACCGCAGAGTTGTTCATTTTGCATTGTCTAGGAAACCTGTGGTCAGAAGATGTTTGTTAATGTTGGATTTGTAGCACATTGATTCGGAACTGTTAAAAGGCAGATATCTCCCGTCCCGTGACTGAAAACCAATTCGCACCTTTGGAATGTTATGGCACATTTCCACCGGAGGATGCGGGTCAGTTCAGTCTGTAAAGGTGCGGCACAGGTCGCGTTTCCACCGCAAAAAGTGGGCGTGACCCAGACTGAGCCATACTCGTCTCACAGTACTACTCCGTTGAGGTACTGAAATGCCTGAAAGGGTCCCGGCAAGTTTGAGCTACACACGCCGCCCGTTGATTGGTCGACAGAATTGTCCCTTCCGTGCAACAGGGGGATAACAAACAAACACGGTAGCCGCAAGGTATTTCTGGACAACGGCGAAAGCTTAGTTTATTGAAGAAAATGACGCACAAAAGTTTGCCGTCCTTCTTGGACATCCTACATTGTTGCTTGATCTTTGTTCAATGTGCGCGTTCTTCTTTTTCCTTGGATTTATTAGCAGGCTACACTGTGTCACACTGCTATGAGATCACAATGCTTACGTAGCTGCCGCGGCTGTCGCCGTCCGGCTTAAACCCCGCCCTACCATAAGGGTACTGGTGGCGGTGGAAACGTGAGCCGTAACTGAGCTGGGCTATACCACACCCTCACTGCTGGGCTGAGGCGTGCTGGGTCCGAAGCGTACCCGGCAGTGGAAATGCGCCATTAGTGGCCAATCAGGACTATCAGGACATCAAGGCTATTTCACAAGTCCCATAAAGAAGCAGAACTTAGGCCTCTGCCTTAAGATGCTTCCAGATTTGTTGTGGACATTGTGGATGGCGGCTCGTCCCTTTCCATTGGGAGTCGAACCACCCAGCCACTCCACTATCATCAAGCCCTTTCATTCAACTACATTCACATTTCATTTGGTCACTAGTTCATTAGTTCACCCTAGGCACTGCGTGGCACATGTGCCGATCCATCCCCAGGTAGTTTCACGTGCAGCCGGTTCTCTGGACTTCTCCTTGGAATCTCTCCCCGCCGCTCTGCCAACATCTCAACATCTAGGATACATTACCTGCTTGTTGTCTATGACAACAAGGACTCCTTGGAAACTCTGAATGGGAAAAAGAAGACAGATAGATAAAAAAAAACAATACGGCTTTCTGGACTGAGGACAATACTTAAGGTCAAACTGTGGTGTATCGAGGTGTATCGCCTGGAGGTGAGCGTACCAGTGAGCTGAGCCACCCTAACCACCCAGAAGATCGATATTTTAATAGTTATGATATATGTGGCGTCAATTGAATGATTTGATGATTTGATCTTTGTTACTTCATACATTATCTTCCAATGACGGGAAACCACAGAGTTGTTCATTTTGCATTGTCTAGGAAACCTGTGGTCAGAAGATGTTTGTTAATGTTGGATTTGTAGCACATTGATTCGGAACTGTTAAAAGGCAGATATCTCCCGTCCCGTTACTGAAAACCAATTCGCACCTTTGGAATGTTATGGCACATTTCCACCGGAGGGTGCGGGTCGGTTCAGTCTGTAAAGATGTGGCACAGGTCGCGTTTCCACCGCAAAAAGTGGGCGTGACCCAGACTGAGCCATACTCGTCTCACAGTACTACTCCGTTGAGGTACTGAAATGCCTGAAAGGGTCCCGGCAAGTTTGAGCTGCACACGCCGCTCGTTGATTGGTCGACAGAATTGTCCCTTCCATGCGACAGGGGGATAACAAACAAACACGGTAGCCGCAAGGTATTTCTGGACAACGGCGAAAGCTTAGTTTATTGAAGAAAATGACACACAAAAGTTTGCCGTCCTTCTTGGACGTCCTACATTGTTGCTTGCTCTTTGTTCAATGTGTGCGTTCTTCTTTTTCCTTGGATTTATTAGCAGGCTACACTGTGTCACGCTGCTATGAGATCACAATGCTTACGTAGCTGCCGCGGCTGTCGCCGTCCGGCTTAAACCCCGCCCTACCATAAGGGTACTGGTGGCGGTGGAAACGCGAGCCGTAACTGAGCTGGGCTATACCGCACCCTCACTGCTGGGCTGAGGCGTGCTGGGTCCGAAGCGTACCCGGCAGTGGAAATGCGCCATTAGTGGCCAATCAGGACAATCAGGACATCAAGGCTATTTCACAAGTCCCATAAAGAAGCAGAACTTAGGCCTCCGCCTTAAGATGCTTCCAGGTTTGTTGTGGACATTGTGGATGGCGGCTCGTCCCTTTCCATTGGGAGTCGAACCACCCAGCCACTCCACTATCATCAAGCCCCTTCATTCAACTACATTCACATTTCATTTGGTCACTAGTTCATTAGTTCACCCTTAGGCACTGCGTGGCACATGTGCCGATCCATCCCCAGGTAGTTTCACGTGCAGCCGGTTCTCTGTGGACTTCTCCTTGGAATTTCTCCCCGCCGCTCTGCCAACATCTCAACATCTAGGATACATTACCTGCTTGTTGTCTATGACAACAAGGACTCCTTGGAAACTCTGAATGGGAAAATGAAGACAGATAGATAGAACAATACGGCTTTCTGGACTGAGGACAATACTTAAGGTCAAACTGTGTGCGCTGTTGTTCCTGAGGCATGAGAAGCATCCAGTCGTTCATAAGAGGGGCCGAGAGATGAGACATCTGTTTGATGAATACAGACACAAAGACACAAGAAAACACATGCCCACACACGTGTGTGTGTGTGTGTGTGTTCGTGTTTGCGTATGTGTAAGTGTGTGTGTATTGTGGTGTTGTGTGTGTGTGTGTGTGTGTGTGTGTGTGTGTGTGTGTGTGTGTGTGTGTGTGTGCACGTGTGTGTGTGTGTGTGTGTGTGTGTGTGTGTATTGTGTATGTGTGTGTGGGTCTGGGTGTATAGTGTATGGGTGTGGGAGTATAGTGTGTGTGTGTGTGTGTGTGTGTGCATATAGTGTGTGTGTGTATTGTGTGTTCTGTGTGTGTGTGTGTGTGTGTGTGTGCATATAGTGTGTGTATTGTGTGTTCTGTGTGTGTGTGTGTGTGTGTGTGTGTGTGTGTGGGTGTGTATGTACAGTATGTATGTGTGTGTGTGTGTGTGTGTGTGTGTATAGTGTGTGTATGTGTGTGTGTGTGTGTGTGTGTGTGTGTGTGGAGAGAACGAGAGAGAGAGGGAGGGAGAGCTGTTACCAGATAGGCGGACCAGTGTGGCGTGATATTCTGTCCGTCCTCCAGATGGCCAGGCCTGCGTACTGTAATACCTCCTATCCTCCACGTGTCCCCAACTCGTACTTTTTCTCTTCCCTTTCCCAGAATTTTTCATCCATTTTAATTTCCGGAATAATCCTATATTTCTCAGACACACACACTAAAATGTGCCTCGGCAACGTCTCTCATGTTCAAAGTATCTCAACAGTTTGCATTCCTTTCTGTACTTAATGCAGGTTATGTAAGCACAGACATGCCATGGAAAATGTCAATAGGCTACATTCTCCCGTCTCTACTCATGCCATACACGTGTAGGTGTTTGTTGACATTCACAGCTATTCGTTGCTATAATTAACATTATTTTAGCATGAAGCATGAACTTCTATGGGTCACTTTTTATGGTTTTCAATCTTGTGGGGTTTATTTCTTGGTTTGTTCAGAAACATGCATCTATGTGACATTTCTATTAGATTTGACTAAATCAGTTAGCTTTTCCTCATGAAATAATGCTATGCCTCTTTTCAAAAATAATCAAGCAGTGAAAGGCATTACTCTAATAGGTTTAGGACTGTGTTTAGAACACTTTGTGTAACTTTAATTATAGTTTAATTAAGCTGCATATATTTAAGATTTAGGTATAACCTCACCATTGTTTGTTTCTAACCTGTTATTAACACTTAATGCACGGAGTTACAAGAGAATGATGATGGAATGAAGAATTGCAATGCCTGAATAACAACCAATAATCCAGTCAATGCGTAAGACCTCGTTAACACAATCTTAGCCAATTAGACAACCAAAAGCCTTCTACCTACTTAAACCTATCTGTATCAGCAGATGTGGTTTTTGGAGTACTATATTCTGGTGGACACAATAAAAACCAAAGTTGAGTATGGATCCAACAAACAAAAAAAACGATTTATTCTCCGGTGTTAATATGACTTACTTCAAGGATTAGGAGTGCATGAACCGTGCGG
This sequence comes from Micromesistius poutassou, assembly GCF_964030765.1. Taxonomy (NCBI): domain Eukaryota; kingdom Metazoa; phylum Chordata; class Actinopteri; order Gadiformes; family Gadidae; genus Micromesistius; species Micromesistius poutassou. The sequence goes on along the minus strand of NC_140275.1, from coordinate 13,972,716 downwards.
CTTTAGCTACCTTCAATGTTAAGACGAGAGCTGTTCTACTAGCAGTTTTCCGACAGAGACAATGTGTCACAGCATGTCAGATCTTTAAGTGTGTGAGGAATTATTCATGAATGCAGCTGTGCTTACTTTTTTCGGGGTGTGAACCGAAAAAGTTGACGGCTCGTTGCTTGCAGTGGAGACAGGGCACGTAATCGATCAGCCGCAGTAAAAGGCAGCATAGGACTGGTTGTTTATATCCAAATGGAGGTGTTGAGTGGCTATAACATGTGTAATCAGTAGGTTATACGTTGGTGGTGAGGCATTGCGAACCACTGTGCTGATAGTGGGGCTCAGGGCTGGAAAATACACTGCAGTGCTCAGGTAACCCAAGTACCACACGCTGCTGTGACTCGCTTTGGTCCATAGGATTCCTGGAATGAAGGATCCAACGCTTTTGTTATATTTGCTTTAGTATCATCCGTTTCATGTCATGGGGCGTGTAAGCGTGAGAAATAGGGTGTGTGCTCTAGTGGTTGGAATGCAATTCAATACCCATGTGCATGTGTGTGTGGGTGTGTGTGTATGTGCGTGTGGGAAATGAGCATACACATAACCATATGCCAAATGTGGGGTTTACATCTGGACACCACACTGTAGATACAGACATACTCCTCCTCCTCCTCCTCCTCCTCCTCCTCCTCCTTCTCTTCCTCTTCCTTCTCCTCCTCTTCCTCTTCCTTCTCCAGCTGCTCCTACCCTTCCTCCTCATCCTCTTCCTCAGCCGTCTCCACCTCAAGCTAGTCCTCGTCCTCCTCATCCTCTTCCTCCATCTCTTCCTCCTCCTCCTCCTCCTCCTCCTCCTCCTCCTGAGTGCGGATCACACCATTGAAATCACAGTTCATCATCATACACCCCCAAACAGGCAGCAGTCCCGTCCCTCCGGTGGGAGTGTGTAGGGTGTACGACACAGCGCGATGTCGGACGTGACTAAAGCTGGTCACACCTGTCTCTCAAACCGTCCGACCTCTTCATACGTCCTCACTCAGCTCCACATCGTGAACCTGAACGACCCGCCGAGCGACTCAAGGACTCAAAGACCCAAGGCTGATGTCATCCTTTCTATTGATGTGGCGGAAAAAACAATGAGACAGCAGTTTTAATAAGGGAGAGAGAGCGAAACGTTATGTAATTAACGGTGGATAAACAGAACCTGAACCCCCATCCGTTGTCGAGAAAACACAAGATCACCAAGATCAATACACAATTGATAAGGGAGTGCTTGTAGTCAGTGGGAATGGTTAGCGGAGCACAGATGTTCAGTGTGTGTAGGCCCGGACCCCAGCTGTTCAGACCGGCCCACGCCGTAGAGTACGTTGAAGCCGCACTCCTGATGTGACCCCCATGCCTTTGGGTTCTGCTCACCTCTGCCCCAGAGATGCTGACTTTGGATCAGGTTTGTGTCTTTAGACTCGAAATGTTGAGCTCAGCGCGGTGACTGAGTGTATCAGGTTCTTTGTACGTGTGTTTGTGTTTGTGTTGTGTATGTGTGTGTTGTGTGTGTATGTGTTGTGTGTGCGTGTATGTTGGCAACATGGAGTCTGCACCATAATCTCCAACTCAAACATGTTATTCCGGGCTCCATTTATATGTATAGGCAGGTGATATTTAGAGGTAACCTATCAGAACAAAGGCTTCCTTTATCGTGCCGTCACTGACCCTTTTAGTATTGATTCACTAATTGACTAATTGTTTCGTTGGGTCTGGTGTTTATTGTGCTGAATAAAATGTTGAATATGGCAGACAAAGTGGGAAAAAGTAGTTTTCTTGTCAGGGCAATAAGGTTTGTCTCATCTGCACTCTGTCAGACAAGGTTGACTCGGTGCTCAGGGAGTTATGAGAGGAGAACTCTGTGAACCCCATGTGACATTAGTCCCTGGTCCATCGCTCAGCATTCCGACTCTGCATCCTCTCCAGAGAAGTTGCTGCATCCATTTTAGATCTAAAGCTAATCTAACTACTTGAATGCCTGCCTTTATTCTATGATTACCTACAGAACAATTACATTCATTCTGATCTGTAACGTGACTTCTTCTTAAAGGTGTACGGCTGCACGTCACCTGAGGTCGGGGGTCGAGAGCAGGTGAGGTGAGGAAATAACCCATCACAGCCATTTTACCTCCAACTCCTGCAGTGTTGGCTCACAGTCTAAGGATGAGGGCCTTATAAAGGCTAGTAGCAGTGTGTGTGTGTGTTTGTACTTCATCGTAAGTGGCTTGAATTCTGTTCTGAATGCAGATTCTACTAGATGGATGATGGATGGATCAGTCTACCAGCCTACCCAGTGGACTGTACCAACTGCTAGGCTAGGTGGACACACCCAGTTGTGATGTCACTATATCACAGGTGTTAGATTTCAACGTATTTCTAAGCTGTTCGTATAGACATTGCAATGAGTAGTTTCTTCGTAATAGTAATTATTGAAGTGGAAATCAAGGCAGCTTAGGTTGGTTCAGAGGGTAGAATATATGGTTTATTAGAGGATGTCATGCAGCAGGATGTCATACAGACACAGGTGGAATAGTCTATAGTGTAGGTGGGTGAGGAGCAGTCTCCAGACGTGCTCCTTGGCTGTCGATCCAAAAATAAAGCGTGAATCACAAAAGAACAGATGCAGTGGCTAATCACACTCCTGGGGGTAGAATAGGTTCCCTTTAAAATGCACATTTTAGTTAGAACGTTATTTAGAATCCTGAATCATCTGGAATACCTAAGAATGCTGATTCAAGTAGGAATATTCTAGGTAACATTGAATCAGCATTATATAGTACATCTTATTCAAATGAGAATGCCATTTAGAATGCTGATTATGCTTAGCATGTTGTTTGGAATGCCACCGCTTAGGTTACAATGGCTCTCAAAATGCAGAAGCTATTCATGTGAAAAATGGAAAACGCTAATACACACAAGTCCACTCTAATAACATAAAAAGGCGTTGCTCCAGTAGGCGACTGTTAAGTACCACACCACGAGTCTTGCATGTGGCACCGATTGCACCTTGGTTTAATGCAAGTCTGGCTGGTAGTGTTTTTTACAATGGGTGCTATGCCATGTGATTGAGGTTTTTGCAACAGTGAAAAATGTAGTGCAGTTCAGAAGCCCAAGAGATCCCCCCCCCCCCCCCCCCCACCTCCTCTACCCCCCCACCCTACCCCCCCGCCCCCAACTAGATCATTAAATCGCTCACACGGGGGAACAAAGATAGCCGGCGCATGCGTATCTGTGAGCGGCACAACCCACATGCACACTATGACAATGAGCCCTGAGCCACCGCAACACATGCAAAACACACAGAAAACTCAATGAATGTCATTGAACTGGAGTAACCCTATTTTAAGGTGACACCATACCATTCAGCCAATCACAATGGGCTGCCTAGAATCAGGCAGTGTGCCTGGACCAATCAACACGTTTGTATTCTTCTCTCCCCCCCACGCCCCCTCTCCCCCTCCATCCTGTCTCTTCTTTCCCACAATCCTCTGTGGCTTCTGAAATACTATGTGAGTAACCAACCACTCCAGACGCAGACGTGGCTTTGTGACTCCTGCAGTCTATGCCAGTGCTGGCTGTTATCCACCACACTCTATCTCATCTGTTTAGGCTGCCATACGGCTGTGTATCCGTCACTTCCTTCAGTCCGTCACTCACTGAGTGTCATGGAATCTAGTTAGTCTGAGGAACTACCTCCACTGAAAGATAAACATTTCAAGATTGCAAAACAATTATTTTGGTTTTCTTTCCGTTTTGGTATTCTTTCCGTTTTACGATAACGGGGAGGCCCCGTTATCGTAAAGGCAGTAAATGATTCAATAAATACTACAACCCCCAACATTCGTGTGTTGCCTGTGGGCTTCCATCACACTTGTTTGCAAGATAAACATTTCAAGATTGCAAAATAATTGTTTTGGTATTCTTTCCGTTTTGGTATTGCATTCTTTCCGTTTGGGGCCCCGTTATCAAGATTGAAAAACAATTGTTTTGGTATTCTTTCCGTTTGTGCATTCTTTCCGTTTGTTCTCCCCGGGGAGACCCCGGGGAGGGAGGCCCCGTTATCGTAAAGGCAGTAAATGATTCAATAAATACTACAACCCCCAACATTCGTGTGTCGCCTGTGGGCTTCCATCACACTTGTTTGCATGTTGTGAAAGATATGTGTGCGGCTGAACCCGGGTTGGTATGTGTTGTGATGTGTGCGTTCGTGCCTCGCTCAGCGTGTTATTTAAGGGGAAGGACGGCGATTTGCCCCCAAGGAGTTGCATAATATTTGCACGGCAAGACAGAGCTCGTCCTGTCTGCTCCTTCCCTCGGAGATTCCCACCTGGTATGCGCACCGGAAGCGCGGTGATCGTTGATGTCAGGGAAAAGGGAAAAAAAGCACATTCCATTCCAAAGATGATGCATTGATGACGATGTTTCCGTGAGATTAACTACCCTCTGAGAGGAGACTAGTTATGACTAGCCATATGAACAAAGGTACTTGTGTAAATACAGTGGTATCTGTGTCCAAAACCCTGGTATCTGTGTAGATGCAGTGGTATCTGTGTCCAAAACCCTGGTATCTGCGTACATAGATAGGTACCTGTGTATGTATTATAAATACTGTACATATTGATATGTAAATCTAAAGTAGTTCATATGACCACAGACTATAACTACGTCAGCAAGCTAGTGTTCTCCAAAGGGTGTTAGAACCAGGCACGTTAGATGTAGGTTCCCTCTCTTTGTGACCATAATACAAGGAAACAACCCTAAATTAGAAAAAGGAATAAGTGACACACAAAACAAGCTTAGCGTGAAAAACAAGCAGCGTAAAAACGCCTCTACCGGCAGTCTGTTAATCCTTTTTCCAGTAGTTTATGAGCTTAAGCAAATTATTTCTGCTTGTTTTACGAAGTAAACACGAACGCCCACTGAAATAGACGGCAGGAGAGGCTGCCGTCGGGTTGGATGGCGTGATGGGCTTCGGGGCTCAAGGATTTTGTAACCTTTATCTAACTGTTAGCTAGGACACGTTGGTATTATACAATATTTTTTGTAAGGGTGATTAGGCCACCTGCCAACACTCTGGTCTGGTCTCAAGGTGACCTCCGGAGCTGACTACCACACCACCAAATAATTCATACAGTATATTTATCATTAAGTCAAGTTGATGTGTCTTCAAGGGGATTTATGCCCAAAGCATCGGCCTCCACCGACCTCTCTCATCTCTTCGTGTCAGGGGAGATCAATGCCCTCTAGCTCCATATTGCCCATGGTATATAAACTGTATTTCTTTTGGAAATTTTTGCGGGGGTATAAAGAGATTAACAGTAAATCCACATTCCACGAGGACGGCCGTGGTCCTGATGAAATGCGAAGGCTTCCTTTGAGGTGAGGTCGGTGTGACATGCAGGCCGAGGGGCCGGAGGTTCAGGGAGAGAGCTTCTATGGTTTTTTGATCCACTCAGACACGACATAATCTTCAAATCGTAAGAGAAAAAAGAAGAAAAAAAAACATGTGACTCCAAAGCTTAATACCTCATACTTAATGGTGGCATAGGCAGTTTTTTTTTGTCATATAACACACCAGGAATTATTTGTATTTCCCCAAATTTCCCAATTTCCCAATACAATTTTATGTTAGCTAAGGTGTTTGAACCACAATAAAGGGTCGGTTGTATTGTTGATTTAATTTTAATGATCAAGTATTATGAACCTAACTCGACGAGGGCCCGAAATATCTGGGGGTTATAGATTAGGGAGGTGTTACTTTCTGCTAATAATAAACTGCTTTGTGCAAATAAACTGCTGGCTATCGCTGTGTTCAGATGTTTGTAGAGAGTTTAGCATGCCTTCATTAATTATTACCCTTTGTTATTGCTTCTGAGAAGGCCCATAAAAACGTGCAATTTTATCAATGGTTTGTAAATCCACCTGAGAATAATGTTTTTATCTACTTCCGCTATGTGGTAATCGTGACGTGTAAGCGCTTAGTTTTAAACAGCGACACGAAAATAAACATGGCAGAGCACATAAACCCCATCGGCCAAAGCATGTGACAGGAAGACTCACTGTTCTCTGCAGCACGTTCAAGAACAGGCAGCGCCAGAGAGAAACATGAAGGCCAGCGATTCAACCTCAAACATGAGATCCTTCTATAAGCAGTTCCTGGTCTACTAATACAAACACATACTGCATGGGTTAGGATCAAGCAAATAAATGGTTAGTTCTCTCTCTCTCTCTCTGTTTCTCTCTCTCTCCCTCTCTCTCTCTCTCTCTGTGGTTCTTATTAGCTAAACACATGACCTAGGGAATAAGGGGGCTTGTTATTTTCCTTCCTCAAGGACCGAGTTGGTCAGTAAAACGTGTTCACGAGTTCACCTCAATGATGTTCCTTGAATGCTCCATTCTTAGATTATTACACTGTCAGTTCCACTGTTTTAAAACCAAAACTTTTGATAGCCTTTGCCTTGATATTCCACCAGACGATGGACATTCTCAACACTGTTATTTAATCGGTGTGCAGTGTGATTGTTACTCCCTACCATTACTGTTAATTGTATTTTACTTTTGGGACAGACCCAACAGCAAAGACATTTCATTTCTGGGATGGTGGCAAATATTTCCTTCCCTCTCAGCCCACCTACTAAAGAAGCCTCTGCTTTAAATCAACAGCCCGGCTGTGATGTGGCGTTTACTGTATCCTTTAATTATATTTGCAGACTTACATAAATCCATTTCTCAGCAGATTATGCACCCCTCCTTCTTTTCCATCTCTTTCAGCCTACAAGAGCATTTCTTCCTCTGAATTCCTCCTAATTCTTTGACCCTTTCCCACGAGAAAGCCGCGGCCCACGCCTCGGAGATCGGCGGAAGGGAAGCAACCACAAACAATACGCCGGTCAAAAAATGCAACCTCTGTTTGGCGGGAATGGGGAGGTTTATAAGGTGCAGGAGGGGAGGGAGAGGGAGGGACGGAGGGACGCGTTTGAATCCGTTATTGTTCCGTTAACAGAGAGGTCCTGTGTTACTGTTGTGGGAACGCGCCCTTTGGGGGTCTGTGGGGCATTTTGAAACGCAGGGGTGCTGAGGGTGTAGGGCCTCATGCAACAACACACCACCACCACGCCGCAACACGACGGCCCTCCATCCGCACTGCATTGTAAGCAAAGCTGGGGGGGAGGGGCAATATCCATCCAATGCTGTGCATCCTAAAAACTCCAAAGGTCAGGAAGCACACCTATAATTGGCCGCACGTTGCGCATTAGTTGGCCTGTTGTTGTTGTTGTTGTTATTTTGGTTTGGTTTTTCTCCTCATCTGACACACCTCATTAGGTGTGGGTTTGTGTCACACCATGTGTGGCAACAACTGTGATAGAAAGATCAGTTTTACTTACACTTACACACAGGATACCTTTGGAGGCGTGTCTGTAACAGCCGCACGTTGCGCATTAGTTGGCCTGTTGTTGTTATTTTGGTTTGGTTTTTCTCCTCATCTGACACACCTCATTAGGCGTGGGTTTGTGTCACACCATGTGTGGCAACAGCTGATGAAAGTGATAGAAAGTTCACAGTTTTACTTACACTTTGTGGCAACCCGCCTCGGGGAGTGAACCACCTTGCTTGAATCAGCACGCAAATCGATTGGGTGTTACGCCACAAAGGCTTGTTTAATCAAACATAAAGTCTCTTTTATAAAAGAACTAAGAGATGATCGCGTGGCGCAGCCACAACGGCTGGACTCTCCGTCCACCCCAGCCACGAGAGACCCACGAATGGGTGTGGAAGCTTGCCTTTTAAGCAGGCTTCCTCAGGTGCTCTGCATCATGTTGATTGGGACCGGGCCGGGTTGCCACAACTTATATTATATACACACAGGATACCTTTGGAGGCGTGTCTGTAACAACCACTAAAACACAGGCCATAACAACTGAGTAACCTGAGTAGATGGACGAGGTCAGGGATCTAACACCTGCTAGTTGTCTTGACTTTTGAACCCAAGAGGAAATGCAGTGCCTAGAGAATGACCGAAGGTGTCAAGTATAAAAAATAGAAAAGCACTTCCCTTTGTGTTTTTTAAAGTGCGTAGTTCAAGGCTGTGTTGCATCACAACAAATTAATTCTCTGGAAAAAGCAATAAGGTTCTTCCAGACAGAGACAAACTGACACACAGACCACACACACACACACACACACACACACACACACACACACACACACACACACACACACACACACACACTGCTACTAACCTTTATTCGGCCCTCATCCTTAGATGAGCCAACCCTGCAGGAGTTGGAGGTAAAGTGGCTGTGATCGGTTATTTCGTCACTTCACCTGCTCTCCACACCCAACCTCACACACACACACACACACACACACACGCACACACACACACACACACACACACACACACGCACACGCACACGCACACACAGACTCTAAGCTTTGAAGGCCTACTAGAAGTTACCATCCTAAAGGCTCGATTTACACTTTATTTTAATTCTTTAATTCACCTACAAATCTCTCCATGGACTCTCACCCCAATATCTCACAGATCTCCTCCACCCCTACCCTGGCTATTGCCAAACCAAGCTTAATCATAGATTGCACGTTGGTCTGGTGAGGCTGTCGTCCCGGTTATTTCGTCCCTGTCGTCATTGTGTTAAACCAGCCAATAGCGTGCCAGGGGGAAAAGCCAGTTTGGTGATTGGCTCCTGCCAAAACGTATCGGAAGCAGAAAGAAATATATTGCTCTTCCCCAGACCCTTCTGCAGGGCAAATTCAAATCGCCGGCAGAACGGGCTGGGGATGCCCAGTCTACTCCACCCCTACACTGAGTCACGCTCCCTGCGGTCCTCTGACAAGGACCTGCTGGCCATCCCCTGCACCAGATTGTAGACCTTTGGTGTCAGGGCATTCTCTTCCAATGCTCCCACACTCAGGAACAGCCTACCACTCCACATCCTCTCTGCCCCACCCCTCCCCATGTTAAATTTTCACCAAGTCCTTTGACCCCTAACTTGGCCTTACCCTGATCGATAAAGCCCTTCCACTTTTTGTTATGCTGGCTTTTTGCCAACAGCAATGCTTTAGTTTAGTTTACCAATGTCTGGTTTCTAATACAATGGTTTCATAGACCTTCTGTACTAAGAAAGGCGCTATATAAAGTTATTACCATTATTATTATTTGAGTATTTTGTTGGTGTTACAAACTTTAATCAAAGTATCATATCTGCTGGGGGATTAACTACAAGTGCATTCACTACCAACCATTTGTTGTCTCTCTCCAGCTGAATCAGCAAACAAATACACCTGACCACTGTCCTGCACAGAACATTATCTGCCCAAAACACTGCGTCATACAGACGGACGCATCATGGGTCTGACGTGAGTCCGAATCCGTCCCTGAACACCTTGTGTGTCTCTTCTTGGAAACACACAGAGCGCATGTGACTCCCGAGCTTTGATCCCAGATGCCAGACTGAGCGTGGTATTCCACACCAGCCTCGTTTGGCATCACAAGGCTACAGTAAAAGGAAAATGTTGGAACAGTTTCCACTGTGACCACCGATGTCATCCAGCCTATTGGGACTTGTTGCTCAGTGCATTGCTGGCAGGGCTGCAATCCTCTCTCTTCTTCTTCTTTGGTGGGCGCAGCATGAGTTACATGAGCAGTTGTTTGGGATTAGGGATCAGGTGATCTCTCACACAGAAACACACACACACACACACCCCTCTCCTACACCGGAGGGCATTGGTGGTTTCATCAGCCAACGTCTTACATGTGGTATTGTGTGTATACAGTTTATAATCAGTGAGGCACGTGGACCTACAGGCTTTCCAAGTACACAACCTGTGTGTTTGTGGTGGAGGCAGTGACGCAGGGTTGATGTTGTAACACCAGGACCTGCAAATAGGGAGCTAAAGTGCTTAAAACTGGGAGACCGGCTGACCCTATTGATCAGCCACAGACCCTCAATGCTTGTTGAGTCATTTCAAGGGGATTGTAATTTGACATTTCGGAACCATGGCCTGAATGTTTTCCTAGCTTAATTCAGGATCCAAAAATGAATCCGTTTTTAAGACTTATTCATCTTATTAATCAAAACTGTTTTGCATTGTATTGCGTATTTGATTGTAAATAACCTCCAGAGTTATGTAGTGAGCGTCAAGACTTACACTACACTTACACACACTTACTCTACACTGCCTGACTTTATTACACCAGGAGCGGTTTCTGGTGCTTCCTGTTCTAGCACACAGATAATTACAGTGGGCCGGTGTGTCATGCTACACAACTAACGTATGCTGCACTCGAGTGTGTGATTGTCAATGCTGTTGAATCCCCTTTTTCTATGTGAATGCATGGAGCGTTATAGAACATTCAGCATGACCCTTTTAAATGTTATCCCAGCACTGATTCCACCTGTGGGCGAAGCTCCTTTCATTAGCACTACTTCTGCAATTTCTTGGCTTTGTGCCAACAGTAATGCCAAGTTTACCAATGTCTGGTTGCTAATATAACGGTTTCACTTTGTCCTTTAATTTTCATATCATTTCCAACCAACAGATGGAAGGTCGTTGCAATAGACCTGTCTCAACCGATTAGCCCAAGTAGGTTACGTCGGTTGCCAAAATTGACGCCTTCAGCTTTTAATTTTTTTTATTGGTTCCCCTGTAGCATTTCAGTCAACCGATACCGCACTCATCCATGGTGCACCGTGCCTGACATCAACATGAGCTCCTTCAGAGAGGGCTAGCAGGGCTCGGTAGACACACGTTGGTCATAATTATAAAACAAAAAATGCACTGCTTTTGACAAGCTGTATTCACCGCTTATGCCACTTTATTACAGGTTGAGCTTCACAGAGACATTGCTAGTTTGAACGAGCCTTTTCTCTGACTCACTGTGGTTGCTTTCTGAGCAGGGCGTACAACCCTCGGCTTACGTGAGCTTTCCTATATTAAATTTGAACATTTAGAAAATACATAAACTCAAAGTTGAAATGCATGAACTTCTGCAACTGCAAAAAAACTAAACAAATTGAGCTACGGCCAGTTTATATATAAACACTCAAAATTACTCCCAACTACTTCCGCATAATACAGTTTGAGTACGAGATTGGCCACTGCACTAACAAAACCAGCTACCTAAGAGGAAATACTACAATACTTGTATTACCATGTCAAGTGCTCCCCCTCCCAAAACAACTGAAGAGCATAATGCTAAATCTATGTTCAGATTATATAAAAGCCCTTTGAAAGTAAAGTCATTACAGCAAGAGTTAGTACAAATAAGTTTAATTTATGAAAATTGAATATACACATCCCCTAATACACATAACATCACACACAATTCACATCATTTACAGTGTATCGATAATCTCGCTCAGCAGAAAACACACACACACACACACACACACACACACACACACACACACACACACACACACACACACACACACACACACACACACACACACACACACACACACACACACACACACACACACACACACACACACACACACACACACACACACACGTGTGCATTTGATAAATACTTGGTCTTGCAGTTTTCAACCTGCATAAATAAATATTAAAAAGATTACACAGTAAAGCGACTACATTTCCGGTGAATGTCCTCTTGACACTGATCTGTACTACTTCCCCGATGCGAAGTTGACACTAGTTCATTTAAAAAGGAAAGATCTTGAAAGCCCCTTCCAGGCCAAACCAAACCCGTTTGGCCTGCATTAACTGCTGTTGTCTGGCTGCAACGCTGGAAAAAAGCCCCGAGTTGTTATGACCAGCAACCAATGGAAACTATCCAGGCGTGTTCACAGTCCAGGAGCCAGTACGGCCCCTGCCACAGTTTGCTGATCCTCCTCCTCCTCCTCCTCCTCCGAAAGTGCTCAAATAAAGAGACGGAAGTGCTCAAATAAAGAGACGGAAGTCCTCCTTGCTGTTCCATGTTGGGTCCCCTTATGACGCTGCAGTGCTTATTGGAAGAGCAGAGTTCTTTACACAACCAGCCTATCAAAAGGAACAAAAAAGGAAAAACAGTTTGAGTCAGTCAGCCAAAATAGGCAAGTAGAATAGGCTAGAAGTGTAACCAATGCAACATCTGGGATAACCGTAAAAAATAAATAAACCAAGCTGCACCTTTTCTTCGGTTTCACTTCCCAGCCATCACGACATTTTCCGAAGCTCACCGATTCCCCCGGGGATATTTCCGTCTTGTCGTGGGCACAGAAGGTGAACCTATGACAAACAAAGATTTCAATTAAACATACAATACCCAATAATATAAAATCTGTATAGTGCAACATCTCAACTAGCTCAAAATAACATTGACATAGTCAGCGCTGATCAACATCGATTTCAATGACTGCATCAATAACATCACTAATATAATTATTCGTAATAAATTCTACGAATAAATGCTGGCCAGCACGTACCTAATTTTTTCTTACAATAATTGTACTAGTGACGCTCCCAAAACCCTTCCCACTCACTCCCCCAGCCAGCAGAGCTACGCTCCTTTGCGTCACACAGCCAGTCAGAGGCCAGAAAACAGTTAGAGATTATTAAATTGAGTTTATTAAATTATGAGAGTCTCCTGCCTATTAAATGAGGGGATCAATCCCACACACATGACGATTGCTTCACATCGAATGCCAAGTCTTGGTAAGGTTTCAAAGTAAGACAAAAGAGGACCCAATTCCCTAATGTAATGTTTTATAGCGTCCACGCCAGGCTTACATTTTCTGAGTTTCTCCAGCTTTCACACGGATCCGTCGTACTTCAAGAACGGGCGTGGCGGTCTTATTCGAAAAGGACTGTTTGAGGGACTTCCAGAAAGAGTTCCAGGAGTCAGACGGTGCTTCCCAGCTCAAAGTGATGTTCAGCAGGTCTCCGATCTCCTCCTCAGTGAACACCAGGAAGGTGTTGGTCAGGTTCAGACCCACACCATTAGGGCTGGTTGGAGGAAAAGAACCGGCAAAGTCAGACCTGCAGAACAAATACGGACAGCAGACAACCAAAACAAGGAAGGCCGCAATGGGCTGGGAGAAGAGCCTAGATACTCACACGTCAACATAGAGTTTTTCTGTGTCGGTGTGAGCCCCGTACAACTTGACGTGGAATGTGGGGTCAGCGCTGTCCGAATGGTTCCTGTTGAAAATGTGCATCTTCATCTGGTAGTGGTAACCTTAAGAGTATAAACGATATTAGTTAGTGTTAGCCACGTAAAAATAAACAAGGGAAAGCAAGCGCATCCCAGTACGAGCGAATCAAAAGCGGCCCCCCTCGGCTGGTACCGGCTCACCTCCGAACGGCGTGTCGGCGCGGGTCTTCAGGTACATCTTGCTGTTGCGCCTCTTGCGCATCTTCTTGGCGTTGTAGCCAATGTTGTTGCAGCGGTTCTTGCGGCAGCTGAGGCAGATGCCCTTCTTGAAGCGGTCGGGCCCGGTGCACTGGAAGGCAAAGCTCATGTGGTCCTTGTTCATCAGGGAGTCCACGAACAGGTGCACGGCGCGCTCGTGCTCACACTTCATCACCGCCATGAAATCTGTACGTTCAAAAACAAAAAACAAGGGAGGAGGGTTAAAGTCGGTTTAACCGGCCGAGCAACAGGAGCGCCGTTAAAACCATGCATTGAACAGGGCAGTGAAGTTATACCTGCCGTTGACAAGCAACAGACAAACATGACCACGTCACTCAAACCAAACCGAGGGCTGGTTCGGGCTTAAACGATTCTCCCGTAACAATACAACGGGCGGATACTAGTATCTGCCAACGGTCCGCAGCACTCACTTCCTGCCACCGCCAGCACGTCACCGAGGCTGCAGCCGGGCTGCACGTCCCCGCCGTTCGGGTAGATATCGATGTCGCCGATTGGCTGCTGGATCCCGATGCTCACGCCCAACGCCTCCCGGGTGTACGTGTGCAGGACGTCCACGAAGTCTGCGTCGTCCGGAGAGAGCCGGTTCCCTTCCCCGACCCCCTCAAACATAGGTCCTGCCGGGTCGAGCCCTGGAGCGGGTCAACACACATCAGCGTTACATATTTGACCACAACAATGGCAATAATTATTATTCGAAACATACTAATTCTTGTCACCTTTGTCCATCTCTTACCTGTGATCCGGCCGAGGGTGCCCCGTACATTTGTCCCCGCGTAGCCGGCCACATGTGCTCCCAGGCTGTAGCCAATCAGATGCACGTTGCTCAAGGGCAGCTGGTGCTCATCCTATCAGAAAACATAACAATTAGTGATCCGCCCGGTCCCAATCAGCAGCCGTCACCGTGAGTGCCAACCCTGACAGAGATAGTGCCGGACGGTAGCCAATTGGGAGCGGTCCGTGACCGAAAGCCGAGCCAATCTCAGTCTGGGTAATTATGTGAGCCGAATATCTATTCGCTCTTCCTTCCGTGCAACAGCACCTCCACCATCTGTCAGTTTGTGGCCATGAAACACATTCTTTGTTTATGCTTACAACTGGGTGGCAACATGCCCAAATCACCCTTCACTAACATTGGTGCCCTGGCCCATTTCCGTGGCTACTGAATGGAGCCGTTGGCCTGAACCCAGTACTGCTAAGTAGCCTACTTCCCCAACCAGGGCCTGATTCGTGGATAAATGTAGGGTAAGAGGTGTGACAACAGATGCAGGTTTGTCGTGTTCACCCTAAAATAATCCACGCAAGACGCTTGTGGTGTAAATGAACACCTTGTACAGTACGAGTGTTGACCATCACCAATGACTACACTGCAAATGATGGCTGAGGCTCTACTAATAACCAGTTATACCACCTACACACTACCTTTTGAGCACCTTGAGATGGAATTAACACCAAAGAAGGGCCCCTTCAGGCTTCTGTGCTAAGGGCTGGCAGAACACGGCTTTGCAATTTTCTGCCAATAACCAAGTGTGTCACGCAACATGTTTTAACAGACAGATGCAGGTGAACCAGAGTGTTCTGACACTAGCAAAAAGGGGAGGGGGGGGGGGGGGGGTACCTGAAGCCAGTTGAGCATGTGTGCGATGCTGAGGCCCACGCGTTGGGTGTGGTTAACAGCGTCTGGGTACAGCTGGTGAGCAAACGAGATCCAGTCCACGATGATCACGTTCGCTTCTGTCTCTCGCTGAATCACAGCAGAGACCAGTTCGGTCATCCAGCTCTCAAACAGTCCGCTCATCTGGGAACATAAAAAAAAAAAAAAAAACATTCAAGGATCCGTTCACACAAACCTGTCCGACCACTAAATTAATCATATCTTACAGACATTTACTGCTTTCCATAGATACAAGCAACAATATGTATAGCGCAGGACACAAAAATGGGAAAAGATGGTCATGTTGCTCGATTCATTTTTTTGTATTTACCGTCCAGCCATGAATGATGAAGATGGTTTTGGCTGTGGCGTTGAAGCCACACTCCTGGAGAGATTCCTTGCTGCCGACCTGCAGGTAGCAACCGTCCATGTCCAGATCCAAACTATTGCGCATGTTGTACTTTATGAGGTAATGGAGGGATACGTTTGACGTTGACATTTCCCCAAATGCGTCTTCCCCATCTGAAACAGCGCACATAGTGGGGTTGGGTTATTTGACAATCGGGCTGAACAATGCACCTGCTACCCTCAACTCATCAGCGCCTTCACCCACATCGGTAATTAATGCAAATATTTGCCTTGCACTTTATATACACACCCCAATTTGCATGTTTGAAAGATAAACAAATTACCTTTTTCAAACATTTAAACAAACAGCTTCCCTGCGTGAGCGCCTCAGTGCTACTACTGCCAATGTAACGTAACCTTCCGTATCCGCAAGTGCACGGAAAAAGCTGTCACGACGACCCCTCCTGAGATCATTTTCACAGCTGAAGCCAGCGCTATAAATTACACATTGAAATGTCACTTCAGGTGTCACACTGGTCTACAAAACACCATTGCGCCTGGTGGACGTTTCGTTGGCCAAACATTAAAAACCACCATGGCCACACCAAATTATAAAACCACATATAAATAGGCTATAATACAGTATATAGGCCTGATAGTATACACGTATATCTTCCTAAACGAGTCCCAGAGAGTCCTGATTCATTGTGCCGGCCGGGTAGTGCAGCATGTGAGCGGTAACCGCGGATTCAGCGGATCTAAATGGAACATAGACGTGGCGTTGTGTCCATGCGTCTTGGCGGGTCGGCTGGCATTTCAATGACACGTAATCGGTATAAAGACGCCTCTTTTAACTTTCGATCATTCATCTACAAGCGTTCACATGTGCTGTATAGCAATCCAGTAGCAGCGGCATATATAAAGAGAATTCACCACCCATGCTAGCCGGGTATACAATACATTTTCATTCAAAGTGTGAGCAACGCAAGTCATTCTGTCCCTTGATTTGAAATCCATCCAATGCAGAAGAAAGATTAGTGTTTTCTTACCTTTAATAACTGCATTTTCTCCATGTCCACACGCAACTAACGTTAGACAATTGATAAAAATCCAAAATGAAAGCATAATGTAACTCGTTTCTTCAACACCAATGGGTATGGAAAAAGGAGTTCCGTAAGATAATGACTTGGACTTTCAAAATGTGTCGGAAGGTGGCTGAGATCCGCAGCCGGAAACCGTTTGCCGGTTGAGTGTTTGGTGGGCGCTTCAGTGCTACTCGTTTGTATGAGAGTGGCTCATTAGAGTTTTAAATAGTTACTCCTTGCAGTCATCTGATCATCGGCTGATGTTTCTTGACTGCCATTGGTCAAACCCCCATTTGTTTACGTTCAGGGCGGGGCAAACCTTGAATGAATTCGTAGTAAAGGCGTCACCTCAAAGACTGTTTAGACTGGGTGTGCTCGCTCGGTATCTTTATGTGCTGAAGTATATTCTTCAAATGAATCATTTGAAGAATATCAATCAACTAATGTATATGCTTAATATTAGCCTACTTATATATTTACAACAGTAAACTCTAGGTGATGTGATCCATATCTATTTTCCCTATTCAATTGTTCTTCTCTTCAATGTCTTGTTTATGCCGAAAAAACGTCTTTTATATTTACACTTTTCCGATTAGCACATTTTTCGGGAAACCTGCGTTTTACAGCGCAGTAAAATAATAATGTGCACTTGTCCATTGTCATAAGTGGGAAACATGTAGGCCTACGCCTCCTCGCTTTCATGAGAATATTTAAAAGGCTCCGAGCCCGTGTGTGTTTGTGCAGTGGCGATTTGAGAGTCTGTTGGGGCCCTAGGCAAAATTCCTAGGGGGCCCCTCCAACCAACGTTCATCAGCATTATGCTATATTAATACTGACCAAAACAGTATAAGGCCAGTGTTCATCCATGCATAAAGCATTTATTTTGCAAATGCTGTTTTACATGCCATGGTAGTGCAAATGCTATGTACTCACATTACAAAAGACATTGAATATTGCACTCCACTGAAAAAGAGTCAGTGTTCACATTAATTGGATAGCACGATATTAATACAAATGTAGAACAATTAAACTAAAATAAATAGATATAAACATAGTATAAATGCACACCTAACAGGTGTGAAGTGACATAGTATTAATTATCTCAAATTAGTTACAGCAATTGAGTACTTGTGAATAGTTTTCTTAATAATGTGGTAATTAAACCCACATTACAATTCCAGTGCTCATCAACCCCCTTAAAGGTGCTACATATGATATTCTGAACATTAATATAACAGAAAACAAACTACAAATGCTGTTTACTGGCCTTTGCTTGGGCAAATGCTTGCCCTAGCTCAGGGGTGCCCACACTTTTTCGGCCTGCAAGCTACTTTCAAAATGACCAGGTCAAAATGATCTACCTAGATGAAAAAATGCTAGACATATATTTATTTATATAAACTGAGTACATACTCTGATGACTTCCACTGAATGGAGTCAACCAGGGTTTCATAGCCCAGAGAGTGGCTGTTGGAAGCTAGTCTCAAGCAGGCTTCCAAATGACCATCAGTGATGGTGGAACAGTATTTGGACTTACTAATTATCATGTGGGAAAAGGCTGACTGGCATAAAGAAGTAGAGCCAAATAATGTGGTAAAGGAGGTAGCACATTTCCTCATGTTTGGATACTTTTCCTTTGTGAGCAAGTTCCCAAATCGTCCATTAGCCCTGAACTTAAGCTCAATATCAGCTTGTACTGTCAAAATCTCATCTTCCACTGCAGACGTGTTCAGGTGAAACAGTGCTGCCAAATACATTTTTTTAGCACATAAATGTAGCAATTGGCTCGACTAAAGCGAAGTCTTGAACCATTTGTCAAAGTCTGGCAGATAATTTGCGTCAAACAAGTGGTAAATCCCATAGGGATGATACTTAAAACAACAAAAAAATTATAATTCTTTATATAATTCTATAACTTTTTTTCTTGGGGGCCCCCTGGCGGCCCGGGGCCCCAAGCAGTTGCCTGCCTTGCCTGTTCACAAGCTGCGCCTGTGTGTGTGTGTGTGTATGGGGGGAAGGTTACCTCACTCCAAACACTGCGTCAGAAAGCACTGTCCCCTCGCCCTGGCACTCTGCCAAGCCAAGGGCTTATGTTCTCTAGGACCCATTTCAATTGATGAGGGAAAGAATAGGTTCGCTCACGCAGGATCTCGACAGCTACAATAACACCACTGTTTGTGTACACACACACACACACACACACACACACACACACACACACACACACACACACACACACACACACACACAACACACGGACAGGAACACTACTCACGCCACAGGAAGTGTCACCTACCTCACTCCTCCATATTCTTCACTTAATTTATCAATTGTACTGTTTAGCCTAAACAACAGTATCATTTCAAAATACGTGTTCTCCCTATACTTTCTCTACTGAGTTACATGTTTTTATTGCTACAATTTTGTATTTGTTTGTGTGTTTTGCCTGGATGTGGTGGGTTTAACTGGCATGTAGGACAGTAGCCTAACATGATAAAATGAGTTTCCCCGGAGGCTAATGTGTGCATAAGTTGTATAAATGAACCATAAGTTGTTGCCTTAGAGTGTTGCTGCCTAAGGGTTTTGGTGTTCTAAGTGGGTGTTCTTTCATACACTATATAGAAAAAAAGGTTTGTTTAGGTTTCTTTATTTGGGATAATGGACAGTGCAAATTAATAAATCCACATGATATGACAAATTCCAGAATATGCAAGAGGCTAATTTTCATCAACACACAAAACACATCGAAGCAAAAGCAGGACAGGAGATGCCATTAAAAGATTGGAAAATGACCCACATTTTTAACAGTAAAAGCAGTAATGACAAATATACATATATAACAACATTGGTAAACAACTTTGCTTACCAATCACACATTTGCATATTTATTAGGTTTTATTGTTGGTAGCATTCAACCCCTTATTGACTAATATATTTAAAACTATATATTTTAGCAATGTACCACAGAATGTATCACTCACATGATGATAATGAGAGTATAATGGATTCTTCATTATAGGGCACGTGGTCATAGGCAACTGTGTGTATATGCACTGAACTGGAAATGATAGTTTTCTAATCAAGTCTAGCGTGTAATGTGTTGAAAAAAAGCTAAAAGGGTTACGATGTTCTATTATTAGCACATGATCAAGCAACCATGCATTTACAGCAGATATACACATATATATATATATATATATATATGTATATATGTATGTATATATATGTGTGAGTGTGTGTGCATGCGTGCATGTGTGTGTGTGTGTGTGTGTGTGTGTGTGTGTGTGTGTGTTTGTGTGTGTGTGTGTGAGAACAGAACAGAAGGTGCATCGTTTTGCATCCTACCGGCGTACCCGAGATCAGAGGCTGAAATACAACAAAACAGACTCCATTCTTCCATTCTTATGTCCCCATGGAAACGGAAGAGACTGACGGATATGTATTGTGGAAGGCAGAGATTACATAGACAATTGGAGCCTTATTGTTGTGATAATTTA
Source organism: Micromesistius poutassou (assembly GCF_964030765.1). NCBI lineage: Eukaryota > Metazoa > Chordata > Actinopteri > Gadiformes > Gadidae > Micromesistius > Micromesistius poutassou. The sequence goes on along the minus strand of NC_140275.1, from coordinate 13,952,709 downwards.
ACATTTTGCTTAGTTTAATTTAAACTTTGTGAAATGGCATCTTTAAACACTAAAAGCACTTAAACTTCAGTAGTGGTTGTGCTTGTATGTCTGTGCTCCTATCAGGTATTTCTTGTAAAAGCGGTGCACAACCTCAAAGAGACTTAAAGAGAAAATAAAGTGGGTGTCCTTTCATGAATCAGAATGACAGAGCCTATTTATTTGACTGCACACTACAACCATGCAAGTAGTCATGTTTAAACTTGTTAAGGTGTGTTTCGAGTCCTTTTGAAGTTTGAGAGAAAGAGTAGATGCATAATTTAGCATGTATTAACATTTGTAGACATGCATTCTTTTAATCATTGTGCCTTATTCATGTAACACTGATGAAAAATAATATTCAACAAAGGATGACTAACTTTTTGCATGCGTGTCATAATATTCAATACATTATGTCACCCATTGCATTTCATAACTCTCTGTTGAGAAATGTAAATTTTAGAGGCAAATAAGTACACAACACACAAAATATAGACTATAAATATATATACACTGTATATGTATATCAGTGTTGTGCATGAACTAGTTCGAAATAACTAGTTAATTGAACAAGTTCATTTTTCTATGAACTTTGAACTGAACTTAACATATTTCTAACTAAAGAACTTGAACTTGAACTAGTTCAGATTTTGTGACATTCTGAATTGATGCTTAGGTCCAGATGACATGTTTATTAAATATAGTTACTGCCTTAGTTGTGATGAATGACAAAGGTGTACAAATAATATCTACAACAATTTGAGATGGTAGTGATAATGGCAGCTGATAATGGAGAGGATTCATTTTAAAAGATAAGCACAGAAATACTCACTCCCACAGTTTTTCATCGGCTTCTAAAATAACTGTTAATGAACTTAACATGAACTAGTTCAAAACTGAATTGATGAACTATGAACATGAATTTATTCATTTTCTTTTGTATGAACTGAACTTTGAACTTGTTCATGTGAAGTGTGAACTTGCACAACACTGATGTATATATATATATATATATATATATATATATATATATATATATACGTATATATAGTCTATATTTTGTGTGTCAATATCCATATTCATTTTCTATATTTTGTGTGTGTTGTATACTTATCTGCCTCTAAAATGTACATTTCTCAGCCCCTGCAGCGGAACATCCTCAGAACATTAAAATAGCTAAGAGATGTTAGTTATTTGACCGCTAAAGCTGACTGAACTATTCTCATATCCTTTGTATTAAGGGGAAGTACGTATGTTTATCTGGCCTGCTGTATGAGGAAGTAACTGAATTTCTGCCAAGTCTGTACCACTAAATACCACTGAATTCTACACATAACACATTCTAACACATTCTACACCTGTAGGTCAGAGTGAAAGAAAGACTGACTGACAAAAAAAATGGCCACTTGGTTTCAGTTTGGACTGTAAGACATTTAGTCAGGTGGCTTACTCTGCATTTACGTCTACAGAATGCAGACTTCTCCTGATTTTGTCTGTTCAGGCTTGCTTGGCAGACCCAACAATGAGGCACTGTTAAATACTGAAACAATCATGTGGGCCTATCTGGACAACCTAATGAGCACAGTAGATTTAGAAGAGAGAGAAAGACTCCAGTCTTCTCACGCTCTCAATGCAGTTCAGCGCATGTCCTTTGGATTAAATCAATATTACTATGGAGTAAAATGCTCCACGTCTGTGTCAAATTTGCATGTTCAAACTATACTTGTCGCCGCCTGTGCATTTCCTGAAGAAAAAGCTTGGGGTTGCGTCAGCCAACTCGTCGTGTGCAATATTCTTTTTTTTTTAAGATTTATTTTTGCAGTTTTATTATAGAGAGATATAGAGAGGAAAGTGTGGAAGCCAGAGGGGAGGACATGCAGTAAATGACCCATGCCGAATTCCATCCTGGGTCTCTGCGATTAGGACTGTGCCTATATGGTATGTGGCTTAGCCCAGTGCACCACCAGGGTGCCCCGTGTGAGCAATATTCTGTGAGCAGGCCGACATGCTAGCTAGGCTAATGAACGAGCACGCCAAGTTTCATGTGCCTGGCCCATCTGAAGCAGACTTTTGATTGGTTGAATAATGGGCCTGATCGTTTGTTTCTGAGATCTGCCTAAGCGGAGTTTCTATGCGTACACCAACTTTGACAAGTTACTCTCCTTCGGAATGGTCGAAGTCAGTGTTTTATCCCCATTGGCTTTATTATTTAAAAAAATTGCTTGCTGAGCACCTGCTACAGTGGTCATTTGAAATGGACCCTGTGACGTCATTTTGTTAGCTATCAAAACAAAACTTTCCACAGTACCTGAGGTCCTTGATGGGCACACCAAATGTGAGGCCTCTGGGTTTCTCTGAAACAGACTTCGGATTGGTTGAATAACTGGAGCTCATTTGCACAAGTTTATTTTCTCATTAATCGGCCATAACTCGGCCATTTATGACATAATCAAAACCAAAATAATACCATAAGGTTGGGCAATATTAAGGGGTATGTGGACCAACTTTTGGGTTTGCGGGTCGGTTTTCACAATATTTTCAAGGTTTTCCAAAACTACTACTAAGGTAGCCTACAGAAAAAAACTTTCCAGGCGGACATTATGGGTCCTTGAGGCAAAAATATTAAAATAGTCAAATAAGGCGATAGAATATAGCCTTATAGAAGTTCCAGATTAAAAAAAAAAACGGGGAGCGACCAAATTCTAAAAATCGTAGTAATGGGGCACTGTACCGATATATGTACAATTCTTTACAAATGACAAACGACATAACAATAGTGTGGTATACATATTTGTTCTGTACTCTTGAGAACGGTGGGAACAATGTTGAAGCAGCGCAACTAACAACGTGCAAATAGGCTCTGGCTGGAATGACGTACGTACATCCTAAAAAGCGGGCGACTACTCCCTCTAGTGTTCAGAGCGTGTCAGTGCTGTGGACAGTGACACAGCAGGAGGCGGAGGGGGCAGTGTGCCAGACCGGATCCTTCATGAGGGAAGGAGCCAGGGACAACCAGCCATCCCCGGCTTCTCTTTTCCTTAGCAAACATAATTATTACACTGTTTTGCAAGCCAAGAAGCCCGAACAAGGGCCTGTGATAGTGCTCGTAGGATGTCCCGTCATGAAGGTAAGCGCACGTTTAGCAACGAAATGAGTTCAAGCAAGTCAAGGTGCGCAGTAACGTTTGTTAGACGGAAGCTAACGTCGCTAGTGGAGCATTTGGTTTTTTAGCTACCGTGTAGCTGGCGATAGCGTTAGCTGCTAAGGGCTGGGTGTCTATTGCAATCCATTACTGTGGCCACAGTATGGTGGCCATAGCAATGTGTTTGTAAACCAGCGGTCCTTGCAGATCACAATAACGATCAAGAATAGTCTTATATGCTCCGTGGGGGGGCGGGACAACCGATAGTAGTAATAGTCGGCCTGCGGCTGCTGTGTAGCCAGCCACTCGAGCTAACATTTAGCCAGTTTTAACATCGTTAACCTCGTCCTTGTGACCCAACCTTGTTGACCATTAAGTCCGTGGTTGGTGACACACTGAGTGGCCAACACTGCTGTAAAACGCTAAACCTATAAAGTTTAAAAGCGTGCGTTGAGCGAGTTACAAGCTGTCAGGGTGGAGTAGACGCTTATTAGCTCAGACGGCTAAGTTGGTAAGTGGCTAGCATTTGAGCCAATGTTTCGGTGACAGGGGTTAGGCCCATGCGGCCTGTTTCCCCACGTCCGTGTTATGGTCGACCGTACTGTCAGCATAAGTTAACCCGGCTAGTGTGTGCTGCAGTAGGCAGGGTTGGTCACCTCTAGTGACACCGCTGCCACGGCTCTCTACTACTAGTGGTCAGGTGGACAGTCTCACCATAATGGGTTGGAATCGTGAACTGGCTTTATTACATGCTGGACACGGAATAGCTTTAATTTGTTTCCCTCTTTCTTCAGGAGTTAAACTTGTATACATGTATACATGATGTTCGATGTTGTTTTGTTCACGATGTGCGGACATGTGTATTTATTTTTTACTTTGAGGCATTAGTGTTGACAGTGAGTTGGATAATTCGTAAGAAAAAAAATTACTATTGTCTATGACTGAGGCATATCGACACATTTTTACAGTGCATATAAGGAAGTCAAACGTAGAACGACAACTAAATGTCATATGATTTTGCTTCCTCTTGTGTAGTCTGTATAAGAGCGGGTACTTTATTTCTCCTCTTGGCTTATCAGTCCAACTAAAACATACATGCATTCATAAGATGAATGGATGTAGTTTGACTTGAAAATGTATGACATATATATATTTATGAAATGTATAAGCAAAGTAAACAAATATATTCATGTGTGTGTGTGTCTCTCTCTCTCTCTACAGGAGTGAGCTGTGATGCGTGTTTAAAAGGCAACTTTAGAGGACGGCGATACAAATGCTTAATTTGCTATGACTACGACCTGTGTGCATCATGCTATGAGAGTGGAGCCACGACAACGAGACACACTACGGAGCATCCCATGCAGTGTATTTTGACCCGGGTTGACTTTGGTATGTTGGAACCATATGCTCTTGGTACACAGCAGCATTCTGCGGCTGTATAGCCATTGAGAATGAGTGTACGATTCCCAATCCAAATCATGCAGATGCATTTCCCTAACAATTAACAATATGTGCTTTCTCCTCCATTAAATTTTTTTTAGCTTTCTCTTGACTAACTAAATGTAATGCGGTGCCTTTAACACTGGAATGTATGCAAACCAACCTCTATTATGGCATTGACAACATGTAATGTTAATTTTACCTGTTCAAATTAAACAAAGCCTAAAAATGATTTACCCTGGAATATTGGTTAAGTATTATTTTAATCAAAAAATTATAGAATGTGTCTGCTTCCACAAAGAATAACGGTTGGCAAAAAGTCACCCTGAACCTCGTCCTAAGGCCTCGCCCCTGACCCCGACTGAACGTCCCCGTGTGCTCCCCCCTCTGCAGATTTGTACTATGGTGGAGAGGCCTTCTCAGTAGAGCAGCCGCAGGCCTTCACGTGCCCCTACTGTGGCAGGATGGGCTACACAGAGATCTCGCTGCAGGAGCACGTGGCCGCCGAACACACGGAAACGTCCACAGAAGTGGTGGGTCCGTCCTCTGCTCTGCGTCCGGTCAAAGGCGGTCTGTCAGACTCCCCTCAAAATGTAGCCTCGCCAAGCTGAGTAAGAAACCTGGGGAAGTTCCTGCGCAAGAGCGGAATTTCCAAAGGTTGGGGACACAGGGATTTGGTCGATTGGATGTAAAACTAGTCAAACTAAGTAAAAATATAACGAGAAGCGATGTCTGTGCATTTTCTGTATCACCGAATGCATGGCAAGTGTTTAAGTCTGATTCTTAGTGGTAAAATGACACAGAAACACAAAATGGCAATTAAAGATAATCAATAGCCCAGTAATGAACAAATACTTTAAAAAGTTGATGGACAACAACAACAGTAAACGATCAATCACTATCTATAGACCATCTATTACTTTAGAGTCTGTTTTTTTTTGAGTGAGAGATGCTCTGGACACACCCGTTTAGTTTCCTATGCTCCATACAATGCAATGCATGGTATCGGTGTCCGTTCCCTGCCGTTTTCCATGGAAGTGGGGTGTTGATGTTTCCATGCTTCGGTCTCCCCCTGCTTTCCAGATCTGTCCCATATGTGCAGCCCTGCCGGGCGGGGACCCTAATCATGTGACAGACGACTTTGCAGCTCATCTCACACTGGAACACAGAGCACCAAGGGACCTGATATCCTTTCTAATGTTTTTCTGCATTGCACAAGCATTACACAAGCATTACACATGTTATTTTGTATTGGCATCGCTGACTACATTAACTACATCTTAACTGTTTAATTTATTTTGCCTCTTCAATGATGTGGTTGATATTGCAATATTCAATACAATGCCAGCAAATGTGCTGCTTCTGGTATTTGCTAATATTATTGACTGGACTATCTCATAGGTTGCTGAACTGGTTCAAAATTGACCCGGGTAAACTGCGAGTCCAGGTAGCTTTGATGGTGGTAACAATAGGAGAACCACAGGATTATCTGAATTATAAACCGGGACATGACAAATAAGGAAACTCTTGCTTTATTCCAGCAGCTGTAAGAATAAGTGTGGGGGGTTGGGTTAATTGGGATAAAATCTGTTGGAGAATCTAAGCTTTAGATTAATCAGTTCCTGCTTGCGTAGTATTAAACATTTTTCCCTATGCACAAAATGAAATAATTACATTTTATATGTCTGGGCCTGTGTCTGCTTATAAGCTCTTGCTGCCCATGAGTATTTTGTCTCTATTCAGTCAAGGTAACAAATCCATTACAGGACCACGCTCCTGTAATGGATTTCCAAAGTCAACCAGAGAAAGAGTACAGGGTATCTCTCAGGGTCAAAGTGCGGGATAGGTGTTTTCTTTCCTCAACGGAAAGCTTGCAACATCGTTTTTCTTTCCACGTGCAGGTTACTGTCAACAAAATCTGAAGGTCTGTAAAAAAATGACTTCTTTGGGCAGATAATCAAGGGCTAAGTGGTAGACACGGAAGTGAAGTCTGCTTACTATTGCACTTACTGCATTGCTTTTGTAACTCTGACACAGCCATGTAAAGACATCCTGCAGGTTATTTAGGCCAAGAACGATTGGCTTCGCTAGCCATAATTCTGTTGCACCCTGGGAGATGAAGTTTTTGTTTTCCTTAACCGCACGCCTCACGACGAGTCGAGTGGGGTGCGGCACGTGAGGAGGATGTTCCACCCGGGTCGCGGTCTGGGCGGGCCCCGGGGCCGACGCTCCAACATGCACTTCACCAGCAGCACCACAGGGGGGCTGTCCAGCAACCAGAGCTCCACGCAGAGCTCCAACTACAGCAGAGAGGCCATGGATCCCATAGCAGGTCAGCACACTCACACAAGAGGATATAAAACGTACACACACACACACACACACACACACACACACACACACACACACACACACACACACACACACACACACACACACACACACACACACACACACACACACACACACGATGTGTTCTGATCACATGATATAAAACATACTCATCACGTGGCTGAAAAAGACGGGTTGCAGAGGTGGATGAGTGCCGATACACTGGGCTGTTGTACCGCATCACTTCTCTTGTGATGATTCCTTTACACTGTAGGCCTCTTATGGCTGCGGACGACACAACCCTCGGTGGCTCATAAAAAATGCAAATGCTCAGAAATAATGGAAATGAGCTTTGTCAACTGCGCGACTGCCATTCTAAAACGTCAACCTTTTTTTTTTTAAAGTTTTTTTAACGATACAGTTTCACACACCTGGAGCGTACATTAAGGTTTGTTTAACCGGGAGGATTATGAATACTGGCTGTGTGTTTTTAAATGTTCGACATGCTTAATATGCCTTCATTCCCAATACGTGTTTTTGTTGTTAACTATGAATCAATGTGTGCGTAGCGATGCTGCTATGGCAATCCCTTGTTTATTCTGTTCCCAATTATAAAGCGGTTCAGTGGCCTTCAGTCCCGATGTCAACTCCAGCTGTGTTCTACAAGTTGCTCTATTCCAGTCCTGTCCAACAAACAAGACACCAGCCAATGCCCCCCCTGAACCACTAATGGCAGCTTGGATTGACCTGAATATTAGGTGGGGAGATCCCAAAAGGACTCCCAAGGACCATTTAAAAACAATGCCCAGAGACCGGCAGTTTCGGCTGGTTGCTCAGCTATAGATATTGTATGCGACCCCACAGATGTTAAGTGGAAGTAAATAAAGATGGTGCGATGCTGGGCCGGCAAGTTGCCTGACCGGTGTCTATTCACGGTTCCTCCGTCCAGATGGAATTACCTTCTTGTTAAAACTCAGCGTTACCATTCCGAGCACAGGTCTTCATGCTGTCCAAGTCCAAATAGGTGTCATACGCCATGCGGCACTATGTGTCTCATTACCAGCCTCGCAGAGTGTCTTCCATCCTCGCTCACCTCTCCCCTCCCGTCTCCCCAGAGCTCCTGTCCCAGCTGTCCGGGGTGCGTCGCTCGGCGGGCGGCCAGCTGAGCTCGGGCCCCTCGGCCTCCCAGCTGCAGCAGCTCCAGATGCAGTTGCAGCTGGAGCGCCAGCAGGCCCAGGCCGCGCGCCAGCAGCTGGAGACGGCCCGCAACGCCACGCGGGGCAGCGGCCGCACCAACGCCATCCTCAACACCAACTCCGCCGCCAACCCGGGCAACAGCGCCAACCACAACCCCAACCCCAGCCCCAACCCGGGGCCCCCGGAGCCCAGCGTGCAGCACACCACACACAGCTCCCAGTTCCTACTCAGCAGGTGGGTGCCCTCTGCTGCGACCTGGCCGACGTGTTCAAGGTTATCCGTCGCATTGAGAGTAATTAATGAGGAGTCAGTCCTGGCCGTGAAATGCTTGAATTCCACTCCATTTTTACTGTGCCACATAGCAAATAAATTGGATATTTGTTAAAGGTGAGATATTATACCATGCCCACATCACCAAGTGGTTGTGTCCCCATAGATGTATGACGGATGGATGAGCAACTTTTGCTACAGTCCACTGGCCGGTCTATCCAGCACACATCTGGGTGAACACGCCCACTCATGATGTCAGAAGATCAGCAGATTTTCTAACGGCTTGTAACGGCTAATCACACTCACACCTGGTGGTATAATATGTCACCTTTTTAAAGATATATATCTTTTAAAGATAGATTTTTTTTTTTATCAATCTTTTATTGAGAGTCTCCTGAGCTTTTCTTTTATCTGCTGGCTGCACAGCCTTACAGTAAAAGACAGCAGCCTGAACAGCATCGTTACCATCTGTTCCAGGATCACAGGAGTGAAACAAAGGGACTTGAGTTCCTTTTGCAATCGGCAAATCCTTCAAAAAGCAGCAGGCATTTTGGCTTCTTCTGGTCATGTTCTTAGAAGTGAATTTTGTCTGTTGCCATCAGGGCGTCGTTATGCTCTACCTGCTTGCAAAACGAACCGCCACTCAAAGTCGTTTATCCCAGAAGTCGCAATTCGACTACTAAATGCTCAATAGTTGTGTATTTGTTGTTTGTATGTTTGTATGTATAACAAGCTGCTCAAACTAATTGCCCCTAGTGGGATTAATAAAGTTGTTGTATTTTATTGTAATCCCGTCCCCCCCTCCTCCTCCTCCTCCCCCCCCCCGGCGGCGGCCAGGCTGAGCGAACCGCGGCTCTCGGAGGCGGAGCGGCAGGCGTGCGAGGCGCAGTGGGCGGACCGGAGCCTGTTTGTGACGGAGCTGCTGCTGTCCACGCTGCTGGCGGACCAGGACGCCTCGGCCTCCTCCTCGGAGGAGGACGACGAGGACGACGACGGCCGCCACCACCGCCACCAGCGCCACGCCGGGCCCTTGCGGAACTTCAGCGACTTCCAGGCCATGGGCTGCGTGGAGGTCATGACCCTGGACGTGGCGCTGGAGAACCTCAACCTGAAGGAGACGGCGCCCGCCGCCGCCACCAAGACGTCGAAAAGCACGACGAAGGCCACGGCCACCAAGAAAGAGCCCCCCGCCCCGCCGCTTTGATGACATGGCCGCCGGAAAAGTCTCTCCTCCCCCTCCCCCCCCCCCCCCCCGGAACGCACCTGACCCCGACCTCGCCCCCCCTCTCCCCCCCCCCCCAAACACCCCCACGCCCCCCCCCCCCCAAAACGACCATTGTAACTGGCCGGCCGACGTGTTTGACCAACTGCCAATGGATGATATATATATATATATTAAAAAAAAAAGACTGCGGCTCTTTACGGCTTTTTTTTTTTTTTCTCAGTGATTGTCATTTCAGCTGTCGCTCCCGGTTCACCCCCCCATCCCCCCCCCCCCCCCCCCTCACTTTTATTACGTTTGTGTACATTGACTTACAAAAGTAGCGAGACGCGAGAATGTGTTAAAAGTGTGTAAGCGAGGCAGGTGAGAGCGAGCGAAGGGGGTGGGTGGGGGGGAGAAAATTTAAACTATATATGAATATATTATAGAAAATCTATATGAACCGTTGATAATCAATTCCACGTAACCCATGTTTCCTCCAGCAGATGAGCGAGCAAAGTCATGGCGACGACACACACACACACACACACACACACACACACACACACACACACACACACACACACACACACACACACACACACACACACACACACACACACACACACACACACACACACACAACCTCTCCCACCTAAAAAAAAAAAAAAACAGACGCTGCTGTGTATTTATAGTTATTAATAAAGTAAATGCTTGGTTGGTTGGTTTACCAAAACGTCAGCATGTGCTTAAATCACCCATGTGCCCATTCTTAACCGCACAGTCACCAGACAGGAGAGGTCTCGCTCCACTCGTTACCTCCCCAAGCAAATCTTTAAAAAGGGTGTTGAAAGCCACATCAGTGACCATTCTGCCGCACAAACACACACACACACATGCTCGGACTCTTGGTCGAGTTTGGTTCCAGTCATATCAAGTCCCGATCCCAAAGTCCCTGCCCTGTGACGTATGTATTTGGTCAGGCGACCTTGCTTTGTATCAGCCGTTGGGCACCTTTTTGAATTGCATATTCACTCACGTGTTCATCCTGTATACACTACAAACGCTTAGGAAAAAAAGGCAACTATACACCCAAGGCAGAGGAGAGATCCGTAGTGCGTTAACATAAACCTCCTTCGGTGTGACTGTTTTCAGGCCTTTTATAATATGGAGGAGCAACAACCTGGTTGTGATACAGTAGTTGTTTTTTTCTGTTCATTTTTGTTTTGTTTTTCTTTCTTAAGACCAGATGCTAGTCTCCAGCTTCCTGTGATCTGAAATTAACCCTCTCTCTCCATTGCTCATGAATGCAAAGATAATGAAACATGTGACTTAATGGAGAGAACCCTGTATGCTCTTTCCATTAATTTCTGAGTTTAAAAAAAAGACCTTTGTACGCCTCCACTGCTACCTTAAGAAATGCAATGTTTTTGGCCTGGGACACAAGCCAAATGACAGGGTAAACCTTTCAAGTTGGAGGACAATAAAAACGTTTTGGATGGAAATTAACGAACAATCCAGATTGTATTGAGTCGTTTTTGATTATAAAAGGCTTTATGCCCCACAAAAAACTATTTGAAGAAAATCCCTACACAAACTGAAATAATATTTCTGTATTCTTTACCATAAATTCAAGGGTTGATGATTTAATGTTCTGTATCTGTAATCAAAGCTCTCAAAAGTTATTGGAAAGCGAATACAAATTAAATGTTATGCCAAACTAAAATGCTTAGTACAAAAATTGACAGAACAACCATAACGGATAAGATCAATAAGCTAGATCTTTATACATCTGGAAGCGATACTTGAATATATATTAAACAGAAGCTAACGAAAGTGTGAATTTATGCAAATATACATATGCAGTTGGTATTGGTGCGTCATAATGTAGGCCTGCGACAGTAACGTAGGGTGCACGTGCACCCTACGTGCACATTTAGCAGAGTCAGAGTCAGACCTCGACGTCATGAAATCCTCAGTTGGTTCCAGCTGGTTGCTGGCATCAGCAGATCCATCCATCAGAATCCATCGTGGGATTTTTTTTGTTGGCGATTTTGTTGCCTTTTTGAGAGTGGTCAAGAGAGCTATATTTATGTAAAATCCAAAATAAACTCATATAGCGTATCCTAATCAAAACTCTGTTTTGCCACGTCTTGCGTTAGAAACACTGCCATTGACATTCTTAATTATTAATGCTCCTATACTTCGGAAATGGAGGCAGTCATTGCGATGTGACGACACGATGTAAAAGCCCTATTGACATTTATCTCTAAAAGGCAATCAGACACAGTATGAGCCTATATGAAGAAATTAATGAATAACATTCAGGGCTTCACTGTCAAATATTTTTTATTGTTTATTTTATATTGAAGTCATTTACAATTATTTTTGAGGTTACCTGTCAATCCAATTATGCGAGTTGGTGATTGACAGCTTCTTTCGGGAGAATCAACTCCCTACATCACTTACAAGTTAATTGGTTTGCATTAGGTGACTCCAACACGGGCTATTGCAAGCATAACTTTGGTGGTTGCCCGGTCGACCTGCTAATTAAGGTGAGATGCGACACACCTGTCCTCCACTTAATGAGACTGAATTGAAGGGTAGATGATAAGGGACCCGAATGAAAATAACCTGAAGCATTTTTATATAGGCTAACCTTTTTAGGTTAAAAAAAAAAGTCATAAAAAGCCACACAATCAAAGGGAACCACAAGGACACAATAAATGACTCTACAGCAATAAAGTATTCTTTGTAATTTTAATTCCCATAATTTAATTAGTTTAAATGCAGACATTTCATCACTAAAATTTAAATAAAACATTACAGTACGATATATGCAAATCAGACGAGCTTCAAGATCTTGCTGAAGCCCAGGCAATTTTTTCGACTTTTTATTTTTGTACTTTTTTTTGTTGTTTAAATCTGAGGACTGAACAGGTTAATAGCGAACAGTAAAGAGACAACACAGAGCTGTAAAGCCTGCAGACCAGCCAAGGAGCACATTCTAGAACAAAACATACCAGAATACTAGCTAGAGACAGCACACAACAACCCTGCTAGGTGTTGCTACCTTTTACATGAAGGTCAAAATGGACGCTCCTCCACTACATTGACCACTGTGGTGATCTAGCCACGCGTAATGGAGACACTACCGCGTTTAAAGTGGACACAACCTCAAAGAGATGGAAGTGGCATTGCACCTTCACAAGAAAAAATGCTTTTGTTGCACCTTCAGGAAGAGGGAATTAAAATCAAGGAAGCAATGGCGTGTTCTGCTCCTATACAGTGAACTAAAACAGAGTACGGCTACAGGGCAACAGAAGCATGCCACCTCCTTTACCGGCAGATCCAACCAACCACGTATATACTGATTTACACTTTATGAGTTGGATTATTGGTCTGAGATGCTGTCCCTCGTACTCGATCCATTTTGGCCTATCAGCACTGAGAATGCATGGGAAGAATGACAAGAGCATGTTAGCAAGGGGGGCGTCTGCAGAGCACAGTGATGGATGCATGACCCTGACCATGGTATGGTTTAGAGATAACCCGTCTGGTGGGCGAGTGTCTAGGGAGTGGAGGGGGGCCGAATTGAATCACTACTTTACCCTGACATGTCTGCCACGGAAACCCATGCAGAATATATTCCAATCGATGCATACCTGGTTTTGTTTTCACCATTGTAAGATGGTGGTGGTACAGTGAACCTGAACTAGCACTCGTCGATGAGGTTATATGGCAACAGTTATATGGCATGAATTTAATTCGCAAAGGCTATGTTTAATCGACCGCAAAGTTGAGTCAATCATGAGTTTTCATCATGGGCCCCAACAGCATGCAGGTTTCGTAGCGAGACTAAATTGGCAGGCTGGCTGCTTCACTTTAGGGCCTGTGTCTCTCTGGGTTAGTTAGGTCACCAGGGACGTCAGCCGGCTGTGTTTTACAGCGATGGAAACCCTCAATACCTTCAGCTCCTCCGTTGCATAACTGACCCTCTACCCGGTGACCCTTACAGAAAAGTCGTGAGTTTAACGTGTAAAGATGGATCTCTAACACAGAGTCAATGCATCCTCCACTGGATAACACACTTGCTCTTGAAAAAGAAGAAGAAAAAAGGTATGAGCTTTAAGACTGAGGTCGGCCCTTCGGAAAGATGGGGGGGGGGGGGGGGGGGGGGGGGAACTATGCTGATGGGCGGGGAAACGGATGCTGGTGACAAGGCCTCGTAATGAGCATTCTTTTATCTTGGAAAACAATAAGAAGGCCCAGATGATGATTAAGTCCCACTCTAGGAAGGCATGCCGCCCCAGTCTCACTGCTCATAACCAAAGCAGTATAGGGAAACAAAATTACAAAGTGTTTTCATCTAAAAGTTCAAAAAATAAAAATGGTAATTTCAAAATTCTGATCTATTGGCAACAGACACGTGAGCACAGTCTACAGGTTAATAGAGCCCGCTGGGTTAAGCGCTGCCGCCGCCGCAGCAACGGTTGCCACGGTCGCCCACAATCTTGCCCACACAGTTTGGTTGTTTTCCTAGTGTTGTGGTGACATTCACAGTCTGCAAGAGAGCTGTACCGCGTGTCCTCCGAAAGCTCGCCCAGGTTAAAACTCAGATATGGTAGAAAAATATATATAGTTTTGATGAAATTTTCTCTATTCTCTTCATTATTGAATTGCACCCACACAAACGTGTTAACATGGTATAGTAGCAGTGCAAAGTGACTGGTACCATGATTAGCACTACTACTACAAACAAAAGAAAAACAAGCCAAAGAAAAGTAAGAAACCCCAAAAGAAAAAGCATGTGTCACTACACATACATACACTCTTTCTCTAGACACTTCGGTTATTTTGTCTTGTACTTGGTAATTAATGTTTAATAGTTTCTTTCATTGGCTTCATTAGGCAATTATTTATTTACCCCCCCCACCACCCTCCCCCAGATACTTTACGATATGGTTACGATGTAAACACCACAGCACTTAGTCATTTACCAGTTGTTGTTTTTTCACACAGTAAAACACAATGTTACAAGGCAAGTGGCCACTCAAGCATGGATTTGTTCATCTGGAAGATGGAAAATAACAACAAACAAAAAAAAGAATGAATAAACACACCACAAGCATGACAAACCGAGAACAGAAAAAGCTTTTGACTTCCTTCAGCTACAGGTCACATACCTCTGGGCGCACTGGTGCTGATTAATGCTAACTCCTTGGACCTTAGTGTCGTCCTGGGCTACGTCTAGTCATGTACATCGACACAGGCGCCGTGTTACGCTAACCCAAAGGGATTGTTAGATTCACATGAAAATACGTTAACCTCTTCTATACGTTCATATGCTCCAGGTATCGCTAGCGTAATCACCGGTGACTACACCCGTGAACTTGGGCTCAGCATTTAACCCCAACTTCGGGTCAACCCTGTTTAGGTGTCTGTGGGAAAACGGGATCCAGGCGTCTTGATAGAATGTGGCCTAAAGCGCTCTCGTTGAGAGGAGCATCCTGTTCAAGCTGTACGGCTAAGTCAGGACTAGAGGAAACCTCAGGGCACAACACAGTTCAGGAGATCACAGAGGGCCGTCTCAACCAGTCACCTTTTACACACTAGACGGTATGAATTGGCATCCATCGCTTTACCATTTCGTGTTCTCGTTTCTCGAGTACAAAAGGCATACGTTGATACAGGTCCAAATATATGTCATTTTAAAGACCAAGATCACTATGTGTGTGTGTGTGTTAGTCTGCCTGTAGTGTGAGTGTTTTGGCTACTGTTGTAACTATTCAACTCAACATGAGGATTGGCATTTTGATAAACTGTATATATATTGACAGGTATTGCGGTACACTTTGGCATTGTGTGGCTCACCGCAACAGAATCCTTTCTTGAGCAGGTAGATATGGTTTAGTCCCCTAATACTATTTAACTCCTTGATAATAATTGAAATAGAGAAGAGCTCCAAGATTGGCTACAAAAGACGGTTTGTTGACTCTTATTCATCGAAAGGCAGATCCTATAAAATTTCACTATCAGAGTTGCTTTCAGATCAGATGTTCTTGGCGAGACATGACAGCTGTGATCCAAATCACCAGTAAACCATGTTCAAATTGTGGTCAGTCTGCGCTTTTGACCTAATCTTTGTCTGCCAAGGGCCACGAGCCATGTATATGACATGATAAAGAGGCCCTCCCATGAGAACAAACGAAAAAAATAAACATAATCCCCAGAACTGGTGAAGACAGTATTTACAGTACAAATTACAGTATAATACATCATTAAAAAATATGATATCCATCTTTCAAAAACATACAGGGGCTCTTGTTAAAAATGACTTAGATGCAAAGTAAAACTGCTCTGGTATTGCGTAGAAAATATTTCGTTTTCATCCTACCTGGGGCATTCTCTGTACTGGGTTCAGATAGCGATAGCTTCCTGGCTAGCACGCCGAGGTGAGATGAGGGATGGGCTGACCACACGCCAGTAGGTTATTGCGTTTTCACCGTAAAGCAAGCCGCAGTACAACGATTCACACTCAAAATAATCCCAATATTACAATATTTACAGGTTTTGTTTCGCTTTTTTCCCCCTCCCTCGCTGTCGTTCCCTCTTTTCGCGGTTGCTGGTATTTAAAGAGTAGATTTATTTTGGACCCCGACTGCATTAGGTAAGCAGGCAGTGGTGACAGGCGCAGAGCCTGCAGGAGCTAGTGTGTGTGTGTGTGTGTGTGTGTGTGTGTGTGCCACACAAATGTGCAAAACCAAACTGTTGTTTCTATCATGTGTGTGTATGCGTGTGTTTGGTAATATCTTATAATTCGCCGTGTGTTAGGTCTTATAGGCTCCTCCACGGTGCGTGGCAGAAGTCGGGAAAACTCCTACGTATTTTCTTATGTACAGCAGTTTGATTGCTCAGGTGAAAGTATTGGTTACCCGCGTGCTGACGCAAAAAATAATAAATATATATATAAAAAAAACAAAAGAAATCAAATTGGAAACTCAAAACGAGTCAGATTTCTGGACTACTGAGCCAGGCAGCATGTGAACCAACCCTTCACTAACCCTCCTCCTCCTCCTCCTCCTCATCACCCTCATAATCATCAATCAGACAAAGTCCTATACCCAAACCACTAGCGTCGCACCATTCATTCATCTACCTCAAGGATGCCCCCATTTTGTTTTTAGTTTACCGCAGCTAACCATCATGTCCTATTTTGTAATCATCTTTTCACCCATATTCCACCGAGACAGCGGCACTGTGGTTCTCTTCTGCGCCTCTCTCTCTCTCTTTCTCTCTACCTCGCTCTACCCGGCTCCCCCCCCCCCCCCCCCCTCCACCCCTCAGACGTAGGGCAGGATCCCGTAGACGAACACTGCCATGACGGCGGCGCTGAACAGGCCCGCCACGGGCACCGTGACGAACCAAGCCAGGAAGATGTTCCTGAACAGCCGCCAGTCCACCGCCTTCTTGGAGCGGATCCAGCCCACCGCCACCACCGAGCCCACCTGGCGTCAGGAGAGAGAGAGGACGGTCACGCAGGGCAGCACAAAACAGGGGCGCCACACCTTACCCCGAGACTCTGAGCGATGAGTTGTCCCGGCTTTGACCCTTTTTTTTATTTAGTTTCGTTTTGTTTTTTTCATTTTTGAACTCCAAATGATGATCATAGAAGAACTAGCAAATTATTGAGCTTAATATTTAAATCTAGTATCGATTTAAATAGTATAGTCAATAATAAATATTATTAGTATAGTATCTAATAGTCAGGGAGATGGGGTCACACCGATGGGAATTATTATGGGGGACAAAGCCTGAAGATCTCATTGACTCTTAATGCCACTTCTAACCACTTCTTGGTTAGGTCAATCACAGCCTATGTCAGTGTCTAATGTTAATACGATGAGGTCTGAGGTCTGACGATGAGTGTTTCAGTTTTAACTGTCATGAAAGTGAACAGAACTTTTACCAAAAATGTAGACAAAACATCTGAAAACTACAGAAGTCAGACCACATTGCATTTATCACCACTCACCTTATTTCAGAATTGTACATCAAATAAATCATGCATTAGGAAATCATACCAGAATGAAATACTCTTGTCCTTTGCGGACCCAAGTGTGTTGGAGTGGCAGCTCCAACGTCATGTGACCAGCATGAGCAGTGACTGGTTATAGCACGGGGGAGGTGGGGGTCTCTGGGACCATCTGTTTGTTCTTATAAGGCCAGGGTAACCGAACACGCCTTGTGTCTCGACGCGGCTAATTCTGGACGCACTGGTCGAGACGGCCTGTTCACGGCCGCCAGAGCCCTACTCTTCCTCGAGCCCAAAGCTAAATCGGGTCCTGGAATAACAAAATACAGCTCTTCATTAAAACAGAGGTATTTATTGGCTGTTGGCCAACGCCAGAGGTCTGCATGTTCTGCTCTCAGATAGTGTGGGGCCACTTCAATAGGGCTTCTAAATAGATACTCTGAAATAGCCAATTTTACATATTGTTGTGTTACCAACCCTCAATCTCATGGTAATAGAATGTAATCTTTTGTAATTGAACTCTGCGAATGAAAAAATGTGTGGCATTCTGGGCATGCATCTTAGTGATTGAATTTGCTGTGGCCTTTAACCGTAAGTTATTCAATATCCCTCATAAACAACCAGTCACTGTTCATCACCACACCCCATACACGCATCACCATGTCTGGACATCCATTCAGTTTCCACTCCACTGAAATGAACCAAACCGGAATGCTGGGTTTGAACGGTCATTTTCAGCTGAACGGGCTGGAAACTGAATGTATGTGCACTTGTTAACAACCACACACCTGGGGTAAAACAGAGGTTGTCGACTTAAATGTTTTAAAATTACGATTTCTTAAATCAGCCTTGTGTGTCGGACAACCTCTGCGCTCTCCAAGTCACAATCACCACCATAAGTGATTAATCAGCAGATTTAGCATATAGGCATAACTTATGATTATTGAGTTTTAGAGGAAGAGTTTTGGGCAGGAAAGAAGGGAAGGGTGAAATAAAACAAAAAAATCTAAAATAAAAGATTTGATTCAAATCATATGTCCGTTTTGGTTCTCGTGCAGCTTTTACTCAGGGCAGCATAACCCTAACCCCTTAATTCAATAACCAAAACCAAAATGTACACTTCACTCAAAATATTGTGTTTTAAAAATAGTGTTGTTTATTTCTATATGCTCTGCACCAATAAAACAGGCAATACTTTATACTAATAAGTCATGTCTTCAAAGACTGGCAGACTGTTTGAAGGACGTGTGCGAAACTCGCATTTGTATAAAACATTATATATAGTATATTGTATATAGTATATAGTATATATATATAGTATGTTTATCTTTATTCTAAAAGTTTTTTATTATATTTTATTTTCAAATTGGTAAATTTTATTTGTATATATATAATCTTGTTTCGCACTCTCTTGTCCCACTGTACTGCTAGTCACTTGCAAATTTCTCCTAAGGGGGATTAATAAAGCACTATCTTATCTTATCTTATTATTTACATTGTTTAGTCATTCTGAACGAGGCTGCTTACAGAGTTATTTAAAGTATTTTACAGGCACATTCAAGTGGCTACTCAGCTTGGAGGACGTTTCTGAACAGGACATGCTGAACTTCAGACATTCTCCACAGGCACTAGTGGTGGTAGTATTATTTGGTTCAACATTTGCTGATGTTTGCTCTGCGTGGGCAGGTTTCCCTTTTAACCTCCCTAATCTCTGATTGCAGGGGGACCCTGACAGGAGGAGAGGGGCCTCTGACAGAAAAAGTGCACGAGAGGTCAAAACTGTGAGACCGGGGAGTTATTGTGATTGGCTCAGTTTTGTTGGACTGTTAAAACAATAAAATTCAAATGATTAAAACAGGAAGAGCGAGGATGTAATAGAGCATGGAGAGGGCTCTCTAAAAGGCTCTGCTACCACGACACTGATACCTTGCAATGGGTGGAGCTTATGGGGCAGCCCACATTTGATGCAACAAGCACTGTTAGCGCACTCATTACTTCAATGCAAAATCCGCTGTGAACACAGATGGGGAGGAGGGGGAGGGAGAGACAGAGGGGAAGGAGGGAGAAAGAGAGAGAGAGAGAGAGAGAGAGAGAGAGAGAGAGAAAAACAGAGGTGTGGGGTAAAACAGTGCGAGAAACAAAAAGTAGTGAGCCGAGAGAGATGGAGGGGTTGGTCGTAGGGAAGGACTTGCAGCCAAACACAGTGGGGGGGGGGGGGGGGGCGGTGGTGGGGGGCCACACACCAGACCATGCCGTCGTTCTGAGAGGGGTGGGGGGGTATGGAATACACAACAGAGCTTGGAGGAGATTAAACAAGAGGAAAACACGACAGGTTGATGGGGTTGGGTCGGGACAAGCCGACAGTGAGGGGGGGGGGGGGGGTGGGGGGGGGTCCACGACTTGTCCCGATCGGGGTTCTGTTGCTCCTGTAAAGTTCAGGGGAGAGGGATCGCACACTGCTGCCCTTCCCCCTAGGGACACGGCTTCAGTCTGATATTGTCCTCATAACGTCGATCAGAGGCTGGATAGCTTTGTCTTGCTGGTCACTGTGGTCCCAAAATCGATGGCCCAAATCGTGCCATCGATGTAGACTGACTTCAGCCTGTGTGCCCTGGGGGTGGCGGGGCAGTGTGCATACCCTGACCCCTGGATACGCCAGCTGTGGGGCGGGGGGCCCGAGAGGACCAGTGGGGTGGTCTCTCCTCACAGTCATACCTTGCAGTGCGTCGTACTGACAGGGATTCCGATATTGGAAGCCAACACGACAGTGAGTGCAGAAGCCAGCTCAATAGTAAACCCGCTGTGGAGGAAGGTAGGAGTGAGAGAGACAGAGAGACAGGGAGAGAGAGGGAGAGAGAGAGAGAAAGAGAGAGAGAGAGAGAGAGAGAGACATTCTTCGTTTATAAGAAGGTTTGAGATTGACTCGTTTGGACGCCGAGCTCCAACCATCGCCTCACAGCGTGCATCACTTACCATGTACTGAAGAGGCTGACGTCAGCCTGTGTGCAAACACACACACACACACACACACACACACACACACACTCAGGCACACAGACACAGTCTGCGGTGTGTACGCACAACATGCAAAAACACACAAAAGCATGTGACACAAACACACACACACGTTAGCACACACATCTCTTGAACAAACCGACGCTATACACGCTATACATAGTTCTAGTCTGTATCCATAACGACCACATTCAGTGTTTCCCATACATAGACCAATGTGTGGCGCAGCGCCACAGATTCAACAATGAGCGCCACAAATTGATTCTGCTTTTCTTCACGGGCGAAGCTGCATTACAGGGGGGGGCGGAAGAAAAAAACACGAGAAAAAAAATGATCAGGCGCATTTTCTATTATCGATAATACCCCCCCTCCCCAAATCACAGCATACAGCACCTTATTGGGGTTTGGGTGGTGTACAATTTGTCAAACCGCTACCCACACAGATCCATAGCGGTATATCAATCCTTACCACCAGATGGCGCGCACGTGTCCAGAACAGAGCTGCTGACATGAGATGAAGATAAATGTAATGTTTTTGGATGTTAATGTATGTGGATGGTAACGATTTTGCCAACACAGCACATCCCACAACAATCGATTCCATTCCCCAACAACTCTGTCCTTTCTCAAAACCGGAACTCTTGCAAAAAGCTTCATAGATCAAAAACGTGATCTAAGTGTTGGTGGACATTGACCATGGTATTATAGCTATTCTAGCTTTTGCACTTGTTTCTTTGGAGCATCCTATGGAAGTTTGACTCCTATTTGGCAAACCACCTCACTTTTGCTCGCCATTGATTTTGTGTTGGTTATCAGGCCTTACACCTTAGAAACTCCCCCTCGACCCAAGCAAGCAGGTGATGTTCATCAAGCAAAGCCAAGTCTGGCAAGTCAACCACAGCGATCTGTCGCTGTGTTGGCCAATCAATAATGAGAAAACAAACAGGTGTTTGAAGATGATTATCCATCTTATCTCATGGTCCTGCCAGTGAACCATGTCAACAGGGGGTTTGGTATTTAACAACGTGTATTTAACACCAGACACAAGCTATCCCACAGTTCTGTTATGCACCCTGTTTTTCCTCCAGGCCCAGACACAGAGAGCGACAGAGACAGAGAAAGAAAGGGCAACAGAGAGAGAGACGCAGAGACAGACAGGCAGGTAGAGAGAGAGAAAGAGGGGAAGTGATAGAGAGACAGAGAGCGAGGAGAGGCAGACAGAGAGAGAGAGAGCGAGACAGAGAGAACAACCGAGTCATAGAGGGGCCGACAGAGGGAGAGGGAGAAAGAGGAGAACTACAGCGTCAGGATGAAAAATGCAAGTGGACAGTTGAGGAGGGGGAGTTTGCGGGGCACAGCGGATTCCTCTTTGTGTCCTGGAAACAGGCTGAGAGGGTGATGGAGAGCGTGAAGCCACAAGAAAGGAAGGAAGCCAGGGAGGACAGGGGGAAGGAACCGGTCGTAATGGCAAAATAAAGAGCAGCCGAGGAAGGAAGAGTGGAGGAGAGAAAAGGAAAGTGATGGTGTGGAGCGTGAGAAAGACAGCCGGGCAGAGAGGGATAAAGGAGGGTACGATTTAGTGGCAACACGCCTACAAGACGGAGAGAAAAAGGAAGGGGCATTGAGGGGAGGGAAACCAAACCGCTCGGATCAGGGGGAAAAAGCAAACATGCCGGTGGGTGAGGGAATTAGTCGAGAACG
Source organism: Micromesistius poutassou (assembly GCF_964030765.1). Lineage (NCBI taxonomy): Eukaryota > Metazoa > Chordata > Actinopteri > Gadiformes > Gadidae > Micromesistius > Micromesistius poutassou. The sequence continues at coordinate 13,930,359 of NC_140275.1, read as the reverse complement.
GTGAATGAAAAGGAGAAAATAAGAAGCGAGTGTGGTTGGGTGGAGAAATAAAAGAAAAAACAAGGGAAGAAGGGAGTGAGAGCGAGGAGATGCTGTTGGCGTTCTTCCCTGTGGTCGGGGACAAGAGGCCAGGGCTCGTGCTCTCCCTGCCAAACAACTTCCACACTCCCACTGTGATCTGTTCCTGTCAAGCCACAGGGTTCTGTCTTTCTGGCCCGCAAACCCATCCACCCAACAGCACAACACACACATCAAACACACACACACACACACACACACACACACAAGACGGCTTCATGCTGTATGCGATCAACACTGAAGAAGACACGCACTTGTGCATACGTGTGTGTGTGTTGGTGCATCACCTCCCCTGCTGGCGTGTGTGGGGCAATACCATGACAGGGTAGAAACTGAGATGGCCAGGGATCGATAAGAGGCCTTGGGACCGAGTGGTTCAGCATGTGTGAGCGGACGTGTGGTAAATTGAGTTTAGTGTCAGCTAACTACGTAGGGCGGAAGAGCCATCCCTAGGGGCCATTGTCTGGATGAGACCAAACAGCTATTGGGCTATTTATGAAGGGGTTGTTCTATAAAAAGCAAGAGCATGTGTATTAATCACATTTCTGTGATTATTCCTGATTTATATAATTTTTACAAACATAGTTTTTGTATATAGTTTTTACGAACACCAGGTTTGCATTGATAGATGGCAATAAAAATATATATATTAAAAATATATATATATATTCCTAAGGATGGGTTTTGGTCTTTAATGTATGTAGGATCTTACTTCACACTATGTGACATTACAAAACAGGACCATGCCATTATTTACAATGCTCAAGGGATTCACCAACTGTGCAGAATCCTCTTACATGTAGAAACATGCACAGGTAGCTGCTTCTATAGGGGCTATACGGGGAGCGTGTGAACTAGCAGGCAATGTTCTCATGTTAGACACACACACACACACACACAGCAGCTTTACCTTGAGGGAGTGATGGGGGTCAGGTCTTTCCCCATGGTCTGGATCACGCGGCGCCCCCACACCCACAGGCCAGCACAGATGCCCAGGCCCCCGTAGAAGAGCAGCCATATGGGGGTTGCGGCGTCCTGCATCACGCCACCCTGGTCGTAGATCATCCACAGTGCCACCAGTGGCCCGATGGCGTTACTGCGGAGAGGAGATGGGGGTGGGGGTGGGGGACACTTGATATGATTTCACTGCTCTATCCATTTGTCTGCTCTATGGAGCAGCTCTATTGTACATAGACATATTGTGGTTCATAATATTAAACATAATAAACCCTCTAGTTACAATCAGACTATGGGAGTCATTTGCGGAGGCAGAATATCTCAGAATATCTCTTAAAACGTCTCCGACTGCACTGCGGTGACGTGAAGCATCACGTCACCGGCTTGAGACGCATCAACGGCCGGCTGAGACGGCTGAGACACCGGGGCTCCTCGTCGCCGCCGGCGGGGGGGGGGGGGGGGGCGCACCTGACGTCGTTGCCGCCGTGCGCGAAGGAGCCGAAGCAGGCGGTGAGGATCTGCAGGAAGTGGAAGAGCAGGAACACCTCGGCCTTGTCCTTCTCGTCGGGCTCCTCCTCCACGTCGTCCAGGGGCACCGGCCCCGGCGGGCCGCCGCCGCCGCCGCCGCCGGCCTCCTCCGGGCCGCCCTCCAGCTCCGTGGCCAGCTTCATCTCCACGCCGCCCTCCTCCGCCTCGATCTCCGCCTCCGCCACCGCGTTGCAGTACGACGAGTAGCTGTCGTAGCGCACGCGCTTCTTGGAGTACGACACGCTGTTGCTGCGCCCGCCACCCCCGTTGCTGCCGCCCTCGCCCACCAGCTTCTCGTTGTCCTCGCGGGACTCGGAGCGCGGCGTGGGCTGCACGGGCATGCCGCAGATGGCCGCCGTGTAGCAGGTGTAGCTGTTGTTGCGGCGCAGCAGGCGGTAGTTGTTGTCGGCGGGCGCGGCGCCGGCGCGCTCGCCGTCGTCCAGGCGCCCCAGGTGGATCTTGTGCAGCAGGTCCTTGTACAGGCCCGAGTCCTTGTGCACCGTGTGGTACACCTGGCCGTCGCTGCGCATGTGGCCGCTGTCGAAGCTGAAGGCGCCGTTGGAGATGGGCGACTTGAGGCAGCCGTTGGTCATGGAGTGGGTCCGGCCTGCGCGAGGGGAGACGGACACGGAGAGAGAGAGGCAGAGAGACAGAGGCAGAGAGACAGAGGCAGAGAGACAGAGGCAGAGAGACAGAGGCAGAGAGACAGAGGCAAAGATATTAAAGATATTATTTATTTGCCTGAGATACACTTTTGAGTATTAAGAATGATGGGTGGTGTGCTGTATTGGCAAAATCGTTGCCTTCCCCATACTAAAAGACCAAAAGGGTTAAATTTTTCTTTATCTATTGATAGATGTGTTGTCTCTCACGCTTTATTAAACATCGCTTAATGTGCCCCAGGCCATATAACATGTTATGTTTTATTGTGTGCAGCTGCGTCATGGAATCTTTGCTATTTGGGGTGAAACATTAAAACACCGGTACAATTTGTTATTTGACTAAATTTCAAAGCGGTTTTGAAAACTGTACACTGGCGCCAACCCTTAGATTCCTGCTATACTTTCAAGAAAGAAAAAGCCATACGCCTACATCCTCAACCTTCAGCCACAAAGAACAAGTCAGACAACAGCTCCAACTCTTTTCAAGCGTTTTTCCCTCTATTTGAAATGCTGTGTTGCGGGGCCATCAGCACGGCGGCACCTCACCGCTACAGCTGCTCCACAGGGAGAGACACAAACCGGCTCTTTGTCGGGGAAAAAAAATAAATAAAAAATCGCTGCACAAAGACTGACAACACCCTTCATGAGAGAAAGGGGTGAGTTGAGGCTAGCGTTTGCCCTCGAGAATTACAGCTTGTTTTTCAGTGTGGACGGGGACCTCGAGTCCTCCGTACCGAAGTGAATATAAGGCAGCGCTTCCCAGGCCTACCTTAAAGAAACAGAGCCCTCTGAGCAGCGCTTACCGTACACCCTGCCGTTGGGCAGCACGGTGCCCCCGTTGGCCAGGCTGTTCAGCTCCCCGGTGGAGTCACGGGTGCCTCTCTCGCTGCCTGCAGTGAGCGGCACCACCGCCTCGTCCGTGCCCTTCGCCCCCGGCAGCTCCTTGAACACGGGACTCTCCTCCTCCTCCTCGGGGATCTTGTCCAGACTCTCGTCCGAGATGCGGGAGAGGGCCTGCTCCTTCTTCAGACGACCTGCGGGGCGCGCTCGGAGGGGTTAGCTGGTGGGCAGACCCTCCTCAAAAGCAACCGAATAAGCGTGTGGGTAACCACTACCGATCCAGAAAACATTTTTTCCCACAACATTGATCTCCTTTAGGTTTAGGATCTACATTCTTTACATGGCAAACTTGCGTTGTTGTTTTTTTTTTACGATGAGCAAGGAGTGTAGTAAGTAAACAAAGCCTGAAAGGGAGGAAGTTTATCAGCTGAACTCAAGTGATAAAATTCCAGCATTGACAGATCCAGCCGACCACTACCTACTAACAATGGAGACACCTTTGACATACACCTTTGACTCAGGTTTTTATGGTTGAGAAATCGCTGCAGGTCAATTGCCTTTGTGAAGCTGAATAATGAAAACCACCCCTCCCCTCTCCAACATGTGATTGGATTAGATAGATCTTAGATAGCACTTTGCTTGTAAACGATGTAACTCATACACCTGGATAAATCAGATTTACCGCATGACTTCAGAGTACTGCACCAATGAATACTCATCCATCTAAAAATATAACAAGTCAGCATCTAAACTATGACTGTTCTCCAAGTTATTTTTATTTGAATCAGCCAGAAAATACAATCTGAAGGAAGCATTCATCCAAGTACAGGCAAAAGTTTATAAAAAATTTAAATTGTGTAAAGTTTTATCATCTTCCAAACAGTATACACATAACCAGTTTTGCCATGTCACACTAAACACAACGGGCTAGTATTATGGGAGCAGTCAGGTTCAGCTCACGACATGCTGAATGCTTATTACCCCTCTATTGACTGAGCAGTTCAACTAATGAGCCATGCTCTAAAAGTCTCTTGACTTCTTGACTCCAACAGGACACGTTTAAACTTCTGTGTTCATAAAAACATGCGTGATGAAGCTGCTTAGTGCAGAACCTAGACTATGAGAACCTAGACACATACACTCATGAGCAAAATGTCTTTCCACTATAGCAGGTAAAAAGACAACATTTGTACTAGACCCTGCATCTCTTTGTTTGTTGTCTTGTGTTTGCAATGTCTCACATGTCTTCCTCCACACACGCTATTCCCGACGGAAAATTCCACTCCTTTCAAGTTCTATTGAAATGCTTGTGAGTGGGAAAAGGAGTGTCCACACATCCCCCGCCATCTCGGAGAGTACAAAGCAGAGAGGACAGGGTGTGCCGAGGCTGGGAGTCTTGAGGGGAGGGGTGTCGTCGACTCACAGGGCCGAGCCCTGGGAACCTTGTGGTCGAAGACGGGGCCCGCCAATGAGCCCTACCCAAAGGTACACATACTTGACATTTCACAGACATACCTGCTATCTTTCTCCTCATCCAGGGACAGACGAAGAACCACACCACCCCAGCGCAGACCACCGACCCGGCCAGGGTGATTAGAAATATGGCCCAGACCGGTAACAGCTCCAGCCCTAGCACTGGAACAAACAAACACAGAATGGTTATATATATATATATATATTTATTTATTTATTTGTTTTTTACACATGAGTCTTTTGTTGTATAATTAAGTATTGTGTACTGTGTATATGTACTATGTTTGAAAGTGCACACCAGTGGTGAACTTAATTTCCTCTTTGAGGAATATCTCCATCTATCTCTCCATCTATGCACACATACACTTTGATCAGTGGCATGCGCAGACTCATTTAGAAGGGGTGGCTTAGGAGTGCCACCGAATAACCGGCCCACAACTCCTTTTGCAAAGCAGTGTGTACCTCACAAGGGACGGAGACATACACAGAGACGGATGGAGAGAGAGAGAGAGAGCGTTGCTTACGAGGAGCTCCGGTGTACATGATGGAGAAGGTGTTTATCCCGATTGTAGTGGCGTAGAAGAGGGGCAGCGCCCGCAGGCCATTGGGGACAGAGTCAACCTGGGGACAGAGCATACACACCCAGGGTTAAAGTCCCCTTAAGCCAAGCTAGCCCCAGCTAACCCCCTGGCATGCATGCCACTTCTTTGGAAGGCTGTGCATTATTAATGGTTAATCTGCATTATCCTGTGAGAGGCAACAAGGAAACATTTCTTAATAGCATACTACTATGTATGGGGTGACCCTGACCTGACTTTGACCTGGCTATAAAGCCAATTCTGTCATGCACATAAAGTAGCAAATAAAACCCAACCTCAAGATGATCTGCAACACTCCTCTCTTCCGGATCATTTAGAGGGCCTTTCCCCGTTACATAACCACATCTACTGGTGTTGCCAAATCAAAATTGAATTTTATCTGTGGCTGTAAAGCCTTTGGATAATCTGTCTATGTCAGGAAATAAATGTCTGAAGCGTAGTGTGAATTTGTGCCAGATAACCAATGCTATGCAGTGTAGGAGTCTTCGACATCACACAAATGAAAAGAGTGAATGTTTTGATTAAAAAACGATTTCCAGATTTGTCAACTAAATTACAGTGACATTGCATAATAATTACATGGCTTAAAAATGACACCAGGCACCTCCCAGGTGCAGATGCTGATATAAGCTCATTGCAATATGTTCACAAATTGGTCACACTGTAAGTCAGCCCACCTTGTTCAGAATGAAGTGTCTGATGAGGAGGAAGAGGAGTCCGGACATCAGCCCAGAGAGGAGGGGAGAGATGAACCAAGAGGACACTAGAATAGAGGAAACATGGCTTGATGAGAACACACATACATACATACACACACACACACACACACACACACACACAACCACAAACAACTAGGTCAGGTTAAGGAGAAACATTGCAAATTATTTTTCAGATACACACATGCAATATAAATCATGCATGTTAATATAAGCATGGGACTATTAGAAGTGCACAAACTCACGCACGTTTTTCACACGCACACACACACATACACACACACACACACACACACACACACACACACACACATAAACACACTACATTACCAATGTAAACAAGCTGCATCCACTGTACGCCCTTGGCTCCTATGGCGACCATGGAGAAGCCGATGGTGGAGCCAACAATGCAATGGGTCCCCGAGATGGGCAGTTTGAGGAAGGAGGCGATGAGCTGCCAGGCGGCTGAGCCTGTGGACACACAACAGAGGCATTCATCCACAGCTTGGATCTGGCTTGAGTCCTCCAAAAGCGCAACCAGCAGAGTGGGCTCACTCTGCTGTTGACAAACAATGGAGGACGCAGGAACGTGAGAGGAGCAGGTCCGCTCTACATTAAAACGGCATGCATCTCTTGGATGTCACACGTCGTGGTGGAAGTTGAACCCTGCCGAGGCCCTCACCCTACGGAGGTCCAGACACTCACACCCGGGTGATGACAAACAATGGAGGAAAGGGAAGTGCAGGAGGAGGGTCCCAATGCCGCGCATGTACAATGCAGCAACTAAATATACCGGAGGTCCACCGATTAATTGGCTGATTAATCAGCGACGATAGAGGTCATGTTACAAACTATGGTGGTTGGTGGAACTTGGGTCCGAAGGCGGCCGATTGCTGCGCAGCCTCCACTGGTCACACAGGAAAGTGCATCACTGTTTTGCATGGAGGCTCAGAACACGAAGTCAAGGTAATTTCATTGTATGCCTGAGGACATGTTTTGGGTAGTTGTTGACCTGACCGGGAGAGAGGGCGGCCCTTAAATTAAGTTTACTACATCAGAGATATCGAAAGAAATACTCTGTGGGCTAAACGTTGGGGTCCTAGGGTAAACATTGGAATAGCTGACTAGCTTGGGCGCGAACATCGAAATCAACAGCTATCCAGAACGAGCTCCGAAACATCAGCGTCAACAAAAAAACACCCACAACAACAACTTGGTAAAACACCAAATCCCCAAATCAAAATGGTTGAAAAGCGTTGATGTGTTAAAGGAAACCCTTAAATTCCGTCGGACGAGTCATTCTTGTCAGTTATGTCCACTTTATGAAGTTATGTCAACTTAAATAAATGACTCCCCTCCACTGAGTCACCAAACAGATACTTTCAGTGTCCGTGAGCTACTAAGAGTGTAAAAACCAGCGCAGACACTTCAACACCATTCCTCTCGAGGGGGGGAGGAGGCAGAGCCAAAGTGCAGCCGCGTTAAGAGGGCAGGGGGCGAGTTCCAAACTTACCGACCATGGCGCTGACCTCCCCCGCCATCAGCACGGGCACCGTCTCGTTGTACAGGTTCACGTCGATGATGCCCTTCCGTATGGTCTCGCCCACCTTGGCCCCCAGCAGCATGGAGCCCAGCGTCTCGAAGATGGACGCCAGGATGCAGGCCTGCTTCAGCGTCACCACGCCGGAGCCCACCGCCGTGCCGAACGAGTTGGCCACGTCGTTGGCCCCCACGGAGAACGCCAGGATGAAGGCTATGACGAATCCGAGGATGACCATCCACAGGTACGGTTCCATATCCATCTTGACTGCGTTTTTTTTTTTTCTCACTCCACACACTCAATTAAAAATAAGTCGAGGCTCTGTTTAGTGGTAAACCGAGGTGCTTCGTGCGCTTGACTTTTCCTGCCGAGGAGGCGGAGCGCTCAGACACTCGCTATTTGTGTTCGTCCCCTGTGTGTGTGAAGAGTCGAAGGGGAGAAGCACAGTTGCTAACTGAGCGTCTGGAGCTCAGTCCAGTGAGTGGAGACTAGTGACGTTGGCTGCGAGGAGCATTCCATAGCTTATTGCTGGGACAGACAGTCTGCGCGTTCCTTCACCTGCCAGGGACAAAACGTGCAAAGTTAGTTTGATGATCAATGATCAATCACTTGCCTTTGCAGGACCTTAAACATTCACCATGCACGAGCCCCATTCAGACTCCCTTGATGCCCAATACGTCGCTGTTTGTGTAAGGATCTGAATAGATGGGGATGCTACACACTCTTAAAACCTTTGCGATAAACAGATCATTAGACCATATGTTAGATGGTTGGCTATGGGGGAGAGCAGCTGTATCTGTGCTATCAAATGTAGCACAGACGCCAACGCGTGGATGCACACAGAGCTGTTCATGTATGAGGAAGCAGTCAATTATAGCTTAATGCTTTTACATACACTTAATAAAACCCATCTAAAATGGTTGGATATTAATGTAAATGTGTGTGGTAGCCGTTTTAACCATTTCAATGAGCCACTGAGACAGCGACACTGTGATCAAGTGGTGCGATAGGATAAAAATAATAATTGCCCACAAAACCTCTGGGTGACTTCAGAGAGATAACGAGATAGTTTTGATCAGAGACAGGCAGAGAGAATCAAATCTGTAGCGCAAGAGTGAAGATAGCCACAATAGAAAATCATAGTACACACTGCACTTCACAGGAATCAGATCAGGCCTTTCGGAAAGGCTTACTGGGGCTATAAAAAGACCACTGTGAACAGAGTTCATGTGGGTGAAGCCCACGGAATTTGAGCAGACTGTTAACACCTTCCCGCCCCCTTCAGCACCATCATGGAGCAGAGGTGAGGTGGGCTGGGGCCACCGGCCCCTTTCTCAGGTGTGTCAGACATCCAGATAACCCCCCCTGAAACAGGCTGCCTGGTTCACTATATAAGAAGACAAGCCATTCCTGCTGTCCCTTTTCTTCAAACCTACTTCAAGCCTGCCTATGCACTTCTTACCCTGAAAATTCTGGAATTACCAAGCAACCAAGTGTATATTATTTGTTTATAATAAGTGTGTGACATCAAGTTAGAGCCATTTATGTTATTATTACAAAAACAAATGACTAAGAGTAAGAAATAATGTAATCTCTGAAAACAGCTTCTCTCTTCCGGAGTGTGATGAGGAAGGAGGAAGGAGGAAGGAGGAATAGCAGTAGCACAACACAGGTTCTATTAAAACCTTAATAGTGCCTAATGTCATCTTTATGTTACCATTTCATTTGGAAAACATCAGCAGATAATAATCATAACCCTATCATAACAATTACAAATGGGGCAAAATAACCACAATGAACTGTTCAAAATGACTAATCAACCAATAATATCCAGTCAACAAGCCAATTTTATTACAAAAAGGAAATTACTTTCATGGTTCCCTCCAACTTAGCAAGAAGAGTCTAAAGTTTAAAGTAATAAACTACTTGATTAAGTTATATCCAAGAGATAGATAGATAGATAGATAATAGATAATAGATAATATACATATTTGTCAGACAGGTCTGAAATTTGTTTTGCGTCCATTTGGTTGCTCCACTGTGACTTAACACATACATGTAACATTAATTAAAAGAGCCTGTGAATGGACCAGGATTAGCATCAGGGTTAAACACAAACCCTGTTTCACATGAAAAAGGTCAAGTGGGATCGACAGCACACACCCGAAACCCTCATCCCAAGATCCACTAGCTTGACCTGGAACAGTTCTAGGGCTCCTCCTCTTTAACCTGTTCCAGGTGATCAAAAGCCACCATATTTATATTAGAGTTATTTTCCCTTGGTAGAGTTAGCGTGCTGTTGCTCATGAGGGGGAGGTATTAACGGTGAACAGCTTTGAGGCCAGACTGCAACATTCTCGGGGCATTAACTGATGCCGTGCTCCTGCCTTCTCTCCCAGCACGTGAGGTCCGGACTGTTCCCTTTCTAAACAGCTTCGGGCCAGTTCCAGCTCCCTCCTCTGTACGACATGAGATCCATCTGGAACAGCTGAGGTCGCACAGACCTGACCTCTATGCAGCTAGCCTTTGGCCAAGCACCGCATGCACGCGCACGCACGCGTACGCACGCGCACACACGCACGCACGCACGCACGCACAAAACACACACACACGTACGCACGCACGCAACACACACACACACACACACACACACACACACACACACACACACACACACACACACACACACACAAACACAAACACACACACACCAGCCAGGGCAGGATTTAATTCAGTCGGTGTCAAGAGGGCAATTATTCATGTGTATTCCAGGGATGCTATATTTTCATGTATAGACTACTAATAGACTTTTATAGCCATTTTGACAGAACTCCGGTTGTGTCTGGAAAACATTGCAGATAGAAGGTTCACTTACAACGGTAGGATGTCGTGTCTCTTCAGAAGGCTGTCAATACCGATGAAGGTTATAAATTGACAGCACAAGGTGATGATTTCACCATGTCCGCTTAAAAGCAACTGCAAAAATCCTTTATGTGGGAAATACTAGCCGTATAAATAAAACACTCAAGCATCTGATTTTGGCTCCCCTACTGCCTAAACACAGAATGACACTGTGAAAATCACTTTGCCGCTAAAGCCCTGGCTGTTAAAATACACCATGACAGCAAGGTCATACTGCGTAGAGCGTTGAAAAGGTGGACATGGATGGCAGTGGGGAAAGTGTGTGTGTGGGTTGGGGCGGCTGGAGCAGTCCAAGACCTTGATCATTGCAGTAATCTTCTATAAAGGGAAACCTGACATGACAGCTGTGGCCCGAACGCAGCCAGCCAGTGCTACGATGACACACGCAGGTTCGCTCGCATGCCATCACTTTGTTCCATTCACACTGTTCCTGAAATGTTTTTTTTCCTCCCCCTGCCGGCTTACGTGTTTGTGTTTAATGTGTGTGGGTTGATTTGGTTCCAAGTGAACGACTTATGTCGTAGTTGTGACATAACTTGGCTTGCAGTCGGGACGTGTTATTATTCTGTGCGTGGAAATGTGCGATGATGAGGATGCTGGGTGTCCAAGGTTAGAAATAAACCCTGTGCAACCACCTGGGCAAACAAAAGGCTTTTACCAGAGCATTTCACTGTGATGTTGTTGCCATAATTAGCTATTTATGCAATAGGTCAGATTAATTCGATTCAATTCAACTGAAAGACCAATTCAGCTCAGCTCATTTTTATACAGATTTGAGGAAACACAAAAAACAAGCATATAGTTCATGCTATGAATGACAATTAGCATTTTGGAAAATGGGATATTCAACAATGACCTCCTCCCACATCCCTGGAGGCAGACACCCTTTTACCGTAACCGTTAATTAATGTAGCAGAGATGCCACTGCACCACTGCCTCAGCTGGTGCACACTGCCTTGTCACGATCAACAGTCTGCATTGACACGCAGCTCCACAACCCGATGCCTCACAGTCCTCCCCCCTGCCTTCAAACTTTCCCTCCTGTCCTCCCAGCCCTTCCTTCTCCAGAACACATCCAACCCATCCCAGGGCACGCTAAGCACATACAACAAACCAGGCCAGCCTATACATGCGCGCCACAAGATAACGAATCGCAAGTGTTGATGACCTGACGCGTTCGCATACCGACAGGTACACACGGACACAGGCGAACATCTAACACGCCTCTATACTTCCAAGGACATCGAAGTGCACACACACACACACACACACACACACACACACACACACACATCTGCAAATGGGTTGCTCAGTGAAAGAACAACAAGATGGACATGCATGCAGACATACAATCAGCCGTCCGCCGCGATCGAGATTCTTTTGAGGTGAACCACACTCACCTTTATGCCATGCATGCCTCGCCACATCATTAGAGAGTGTGAAGGTGGCGGAGCCTCAACGCCAGAGACAGACTGACAGGGCTGAAGGGAAAGGAAAAAGGGAACAGGGCAGAGGAATGCGAGATTCAGGAGGAGGAGGAGGATGGAAGCGGGTATAAAATGGGGATGACCATGTGACTGACAGGAAAGGAGACGCCAAAGGGGATGAGAAGGAGAGAGAGCAAGAGGCTGGTGGTAGAGCGAGACGGTGAGGGAGAACGGAGCGACGCTCTGCCACGGCAAAGAGGAATCAGCAGGTTGTGGCGGTGTTGCAGACAAGAGGGAGAGAGAGGCAAGGGAGAGAGGGGAAAAAGAGAGAGAGAGGCAGAGAGAGAGGCAGAGAGAGGTAGAAAGAGGCAATAAGAGAGAGAGAGATGCAGAGAGAGAGAGACAAGGAGAGGCAGTGAGAGAGAGAGAGAGAGAGAGAGAGAGGCGGCGTGAGAGAGAGGTGGAGAGAGCATGAGCACAGCTAGTCTAGACTGGCTCTTAGAAGAAAACCATCCGCATCTGCATCACAGCGACCTTCAGCCAATGAAAAGCATCGGAGGAGCCAGCAGGCGACTTAATTGGCTGCCTGGAGAGCAGAGAGGACGGACGAATGGAGGGCTAGCCAACGGTTGTCGAGGAGGCAGAGGAAGAAGGATAAGAGGTGTATCGTGTGCATTGTGTACATTCCACATACTAAGAGGAAAGTATGCATGCAAATGACATTCAAAGCTGTTTTTTTTGCCATTGCTCCAGTCAAAGCTATACATTGTTACGAACAGGGACATTTACTTGAACATTAGCATGGCTAGTACGTGTACAGCAGCACAATATGTGCATAGCAATTTAACTGCCAATGTCAATGTGATTTGGGCATTTCTTATATATTGATGGCACTATTTGGATGTGCTTATTATGATTATCCTATTTTCTAATCATTTGTCCATCCGAGCGAAATTCTGTTTGTCTCTCACCACTGTTCACTTTCCTCAAAACAAATCAAATGCATGAATAAATAATGTACCACAAACTGAAGAGAGATTAATACAAAAATTGTGAAAGGCAGTATTGTAAAAGGCAGTATTTTTGACGAAAAGATTTGTAAGGGCAAGGATAAAGCTATTACAAAAGACACTACAAAGCACACCTCTTTTTCTCACTATTCTTCAATAGTTGCCATTTTGAGTTGAGCCTCAATGGAAAAGAGCTGAAGTAATAATCAGGTTGATTGTAAATGTTCCATTACTGTCAGCTATAACAACTGGCCTTACACTTGAAAAGTCCTGCAAATTAAACATTTTGTAAGTGCCACGTCTCTCAAAACCAGTTTCTTTCAACTTTGACACCCGCTTTTTGAACCAGCCACAGGGTGGAATAACGAAGCACTCCTCAGCCATTGCATAATCCAATGTGATTTAGCGTTGCCACACAGAATTTAGTATCCATTTGTTAAGTGTGAGCAAAAGTATTGTAACAGCTCATCCAATCACATATTCAAAATGTCCACACATCCTTTAGTGGCTTTCAGCCAACTTGGTTTCTATACAGTGTTCTCTCGCTGCCGAGCAGGAGGAAGCCCAAATGAATGCCTTCATTTTATTAGGTGGCAGTTTCAATAGAACAGCAAGACTACAACCTGACCAATTGAAAATCAACCAGCCCTGCAGCGGATACTCACACTGTTGCGTGCTACCCTCGTCTTTGCCTTTCCTGCCGCTCTGTTTCCATAACAAGGATAGGGTCTGGACCGTTAATAACACAGATGCCAAGTCAGATATCTGAGTGGCGACAAAAGTCATGCCTAGGTGGTGTCTGTCTTACTGAACAAATCCGGGCCGTCATTGTGAGGCGTGTGACACAGAGAAGAGGGAACATTGTCGCCTCGTCAAAGTAATCTGATCATCACACGCTGTTTCACTCTTGCGTCCCTGGCAACTTTCAAAAACCCCCACACACACACACACACACACACACACACACACACCGATGATTACTCACGTCCACCATGGAACTCAAGCCGTTCCTGTTGCAGTGCAGGCCATGAGCTCCTCTCCTCCTCTGGCACATGGTGTTTGCTGGAAGGGTACTCAAAGAGTGTGTGTGATAAAACTGTAGCGTACAGTACAGTACAGAAGCCCTGATCTTGTGACCATCCAGTCACTGATAAAAAAAAGAAAAAAAAAGAAAGAAAGCACGTTCTTTCTGCGTCAGCTGCACCTGCTGCCTCTAGACCCTGCCCTGCAGCAGGGAGGCGCTGTCTCCTATAACCCCGACACACACACACACACACACACACCACCGGTCTGTCACCACATGAGGAACAAGGGGGAGGTCCCCGGAGAACCACAACAGCACACACTCCAGCAAAGAGCGCCCCTAGCTCTCTCCAAGGCGTCTTTGAAGACCTCCGACCTACGACCTCTATGCAGCTAGCCTAGCACCACACACACACGCACACACTCACACACAAACATACATACATACATACATACATACATACATAAATACATACATACATACACACACACATGCACACACACACACCTTCATACATACAGTACATATCCACATACACATACAAATATACATACACACACACACACACACACACAAACACACACCAAAGTTCTGCATTGCACCACAAGGTTAGCTTTAGATCTCAGCCTCTAAAACAACATCAGAAGAAAAAACTGCAACTCTTATACTTAAAAATTAAAGCACCCTATTGGGCCAATCAATACCCCTTGTGGTGTACAGTGAATCGTGCTTGAAGTCAAACAATTGAATGAAGCAATTCAAATGATGCCGGATGAAGCCAAACAGTTGGCCAAGGCAACTACATTGTGCACCACCAATGAGCCCCTTGGGCACTATTCAGCTCAATATATAAAAAAAAATTAAGTGGTCTCCAAGTGTTGGCAAACTTGACTATGGATTAATATTTACTGCTTTACTGATCACTCAAAAGGTCCTTTGACGTAATGTGAGGCTATCGGGAGCTTTTATTGATAGGTTGCTCTATAGAAGTTGGCTCCCAACCAAAACGCAATGGGCTTCCGACCGGCACTGGGAGTTTTAAAATAGAAACATACTCCAAAGAGTTGTCCCCCGTGGAGCACCATCATTCTTCGACCGACACCCGAAAGATTATGATCCAGATTTAATGGTGAACTATGAGAGGCCGACGTTTGCTATGATACCAATGATAGGATTCATATGCTGTAAGTGCCCTTCGTTCTCTTTATTGCCATTGTAAAGCGCTGAACCCCAATTGCAGTTCCCACATAGCACACAGCATCGTGGAAGCAGGAAACATTATTTCGAATGGCATTCCTGCCTCTTTTATTCCACGTTATGTCCACAACACACATTTTCTATATGATTTCTTGTATTGATAAAAAGGTAAAATATGTAACCTCGACAACACACTTTTAAAGTGGGTACTGCAATCAAAATTCAAATCCACAATTATTCAGTTTCTCTATTCACCAAAATTATGCTCTTAAGATTTTCTTGTATTGATAAAAAGGTAGAATATGTAACCTTGACACTGCACATTTAAAATGGGTACTGCAATCCAAATTCACATCCGCAAGTGTTCAGTTTCCATTCCTATTACCGGCTCAGGTCATAGAGCTTTTTTTCGAAAGAGGAGGAGGCTTTTTAAGTCATGGAGAATCTTATACTATCTCAGTGAGTTGATGCAATTTGTTTGCTTGCCTCTATGGGTGCAGCTCACTATGTTTGCATGCCAAATAGTTTCATATCTGGCAACTTGGGCTACTCAGTCAGTCATCATTGACCAAAACAGAACAGTTTTAAACCGACAAATGTGATCGAGGTTTAGTTACTCAGTAAGTTTTCAGGAATGCATTCTTGCAAACTGATCTGCACAATGCTGCTTTTATTATCCCCGTCATTAGAAAGCAGTCTGCGTTATGACAACAAACAATCTAGCGTCCCCTGTTGGGTTTTTGGTATCAGGCTAGCCTCATGATCTTCCACTACTCTGTTAAAGGTCAACCCAGCTCTGATTTCAGGAGGGGGCCAAGAAAAGCTTCACTCTACCATGAATCCCCTAAATAGCGTCTCTTCCCAAATGTTTTATCTGGGCTGAGTGATGTTTGTATTGTAACGAACACAACAACATGGGACAAACATACAGATTTGTTAGGAACGATAACCAGAAATAGCAGAAACAAAAAAGGTCACATGTTGGCAAGTTGTGATCCACAGTTGTAACAGTTTAGGCATGTGGTGAAATGGGATTATGAAAGAAATCCACAGGTTTATTACACATGTAAGGGATTATCTATAGAAATGAACCTGAGAACATGTTAAACAGTAGTAATTATCTTAAGCAAATGGCATGATATCAAGTATGCCCTGGAAACCTCATCCGATAGACAAAATTATTTTCTATCTAAAGACCTACACTACAGAACACAAACCACAAAATCCAATATAACAGTCACCAAAAAAACCAACATATTTTAAATAGTGGTGGTTTAAACTATAAGTCACACCACAGAAAAGACCAAACACCCAAAGGGTATCCAGATTGAATCTAAACTAAGCTTCCAACAAGTTCAAAGAAAAGAATAACATAGTCGGTGGCATAGTGGTGGCATGACGCTGCTTCATAATACTGTCCGCATGAGTAAGCACAGTCTGTTTTGGTCCTTACAATCAGTGTGACCAATTTGTCCCTCCTTTGTATCTCATCTTCTTGAATGCAGTGATTTGTTTTTCCAATGCTTCAACTTGCTCACATTTGTGTTTTAACCAGCAGTCTTAGCGGGGCCCTGCCTCCATCCCTCACTGTTGTTGAAGGCAGTAATCTGTTTGGTTTGGCAGGACCGACTCTATTATGCATTACTGGGGCATGGACTGTGCTTGTATTAGTGATTGTTAGATCCAGCCTAATAAAAGCCTCATTTGTAAGATGAGGACAGTAGCCGAATACAATACAGTGTTCTTTTTATAATTTGTCATTAGACGGACATACCTTTTGTCACGTACACATGATGTATCCCTTTATCATGTTACAATAAGATAAACGTGCAACAACAATGATTAATTGTGACACATGGGCCATGCCTTGAGAAAAATATAGCTCATGACATGTAAATAAAAGTCAGTAAACGGGAGGGAGAACGAGAGCGAGAATGTGTTCCCCTAATCTGGATCGAGTGGCCTGTGCCCTCCTGCTCTTAATCCCAGCCCCCGGCACATGACCCAGCTAACAGCATTATGCAGCGCCTTTGATTAGGCCTGCTGCTGTGTGCACAAGTAACGCGGGATTCTCTGAGGACCACCGCCACTTTGCAGGAATGCCTACACACACCCACACACCCACACACACACACTTAGGGCCAGAGAGATTAGGCCGGCGAATCAGTGGATTACCGCCAAATGGTTATTCGAGGTAAAGGAAATTACAAGAAAAACGAAAATAAGATTAATACTCAAAAACATGTCCAGCTCTAGTTGCCGTAGAATTAAAGCTGTCGGAAGAATGCCGTTTGGAGCAGTCTCAATAAGGAAGGGAATTTCACATGACAACTAGAGCAGCAGCAGCAGCAGCAGCAGCAGCAGCAGCAGGCGAGTGGACAATGTGACTGGTTGGCTGCTAATCGCATCAGGGGCACGTGCAGAGGGGACACTGCTCTACATTTTTATGAATTATCCGGAAGAGGAAAGCAAAACCTAAGAGTTTAACCGTAAGAGCAACGTTAACCTTTTTAATCATCACCTTAACTACCCGGAACTTAAATAGTGTTGACCACTCATTGTGGTCAATTGACCATAGTCCCTGATTAATGACGCCACAAAGATGCATTTTAGTGAGACATTTTTAATATGTATGTGGAAAGTACCATATGAGACTATTAATAGCTTTGGCTATAATTTAATACAAAACATTCTCTTCAAGGTCAAAAATGATCTTCAAAATAAAATGAAATTCCTCAGAATATACTAATTAAAGTAAACATTGTCTCAAAAGACATTCATAAAGATAGCGGGGCATCAGAGCGATGTGGGCTGCTGTACTTTTGTTTGTGTTCTAGGTCTGTCGCAGCAGGTTGACCTGTGAGGGAGACTGTCTGTGACAGGTGGTCCTGGAGTGTTCCGGACTCTATGGTGGGGGGGAGGGGGGGGGGGGGAGAAATGCTTGGGTCATCTTTAATCCTGTGGGGCCTAATTAATTCCAACAGATTTTCCCCCTAACCTTCAGATCAAATGAAAGCAGAATTCTGCAACCGTATGGGGTACAATTAAAACTTGATTTTTTTCCTTATCCTGTCACACACAAATGAATGGTTCAGAGATGATTGTTAATGGATTTGACAAGCCTTGCTGACAACACGACTGGACTGGCTTAATGCTTGTGCAAATAGGTAAATATAATAATAGTTATTATAACAATAATAATTATAACAGTATTTTATGACTTATTACATTATAACAGGACAGCCGTTGACATACTTAAAGCTCCTTCTACCAAACGGTGACCAACCCGCCAATAATGACTGGGCCGATAGAGGGAAGGATCCTGGCTGAGGTCAGCTCTGACTGTGTAGTGTGGGGGGGGGTCTCAAGACACCTGATAATGCCACCCCCCCGTGGAGTCAGGAGGGCGACAATCTTTCAAATCCGTTTGGTGTTATGGGGCACGGCTCACGTTGTGTGGGGAGGTGGAACGATACTGAAATCTGTGATTACGGTGGCAACAGCTACAGAAAGATACAAACAGCCAGATCCTCAATACCCGCATTGTTTACAAATCACACATTATTTTTGACCTTTGTAATATAAATGGCCAAAAGCTGCTGCTTAACTAAGGGAGCAACAAGTCCTTTTGTATAAACCTGCAATAACGCAGGCTTGACATGGCGCTTGAAATGTTAGCTTCATGTGGGAATGAGTGCGACGTGCATTGGGGAGGGAGTCAATAAATCCATATTCCGTTGTTAGTTTCTTCTATTTCTGTTTTTACTGTGGCTTTAGAATTATAGACCTGCCGTCTCTGGAATACCACATCCCTACAGAAGTGCTGCTACAGTGAATGTATGACGGAACAGAGTATCATGTATCCCAGGTGAAAGGAACTTATAATGAAACACCCATCTACAGAAGTGGACGTGTTCCCGCGGGATTTGACGAGTTTTCAGAGAAAACGTGAAGAATCTGCACTGGGAATCTGCATAACCAAATGTTCCCAGTGTTCTAGTGTAGACCACCGACCGATCGACAAGGCAAGACTGTTCAAGACCAGTCGTGTGATGTGCACTGATGAAGTCGGGCCCGACTTTAAAGTCGCCTTCTGGGTAGAAGGCTGTACACATCTGATTGAATATCTTAAATTCTTGTTATTCTAAACTTAAAAATAGATCTCATATAAAGTACCACATTCTAAGTACAGCCACTGCATCATGACCAACTAAAATGTGGTTACAAATTAAAAATGACAAATTACACCCTCCCCAGGGTGTTAATAATGGACAGATTTGTGAGATCAGCGCAAGTATTGTGGAAACTAAGCCTGTTCTTCTATAAAGTTCGAGGGTCATATCAACATGTATCAACATGTTGATGTTGACTAAACCACATGTACTGCCCATCGTGGCAGTTTGCTTTCAGGGGGGTTGGCGAGCAAACACACACGTGTAGCCAGAATGGACACGGGTTGGGGGGGGGGGGGTGGTGGAATGTGTGAAATTCTATGAAGATGTCATCACCTGGTCAGCAAATGGCACCATGGGTTTTTTTAAAGAGGCAACCCATAATAACCTCCGTTGGTTCACACCGCAGACATGCGCTTAGAGAAACACCTTTGCTCTCATTTTGGAAACCGGTTCCCTTGTCTGGCTCAGCAGCATTTTCTTATTTACCTTATGTTGCAAGTGTTTTTTGGACATGGTCATATCCGTCTTTTACGATGTTAAATACAAAAGGTCACTTTTCAATGCATTTGCTCGCTTTTCTAAAGGAATGAAACAAAATATGAGACAAATAATGACCTACTAAAGAAATCTGAATCAACACATTAATATGAACAAGATTCACTGATTAAATTAGGAAAGTCTGTACTTTGTGATTGTTCATACTAGCCAAATTGTCTCACAACCGGAGACTGTAAGATAGAATTTTACCATCATCGGTCTGCTCTATGAAGGAACCAATCCAGTTGCCAAAAGCATGTGTTCACAAAAACAACTATGTTCTTCCTTGCAAACCCTGGACAACACTGTGTTTAAAAAACAAAATATGAAAAATGACTAAACAAAACTGTAAACACTCTGTAATTTTGTATTGAAACAAACTGGTTGAAATTGCTCCAGCTGCCTCCACAGCACTATTATGGCTTGAACACACCATTGTTTGGCTTGAACACACCACACCACAGGTTGAAAGCAAACATAAGCCAGGTTTCGCAAATTCATACATCCTTAACTTGTGCTTTTGGCGTGTTGAGCCACCTGTACACTTGTCAGTGTGTGGGCCTCTCCCTGGTCTTACAGTCCTGCTAGTCCTCACCCTCTATATGCTCACCACCCCTAACCCCTCAGCTTTCAAAGTGTCACATATCCAGAGCTGGCCCTCTGTTGCTGAACGCAGTGGAGGGGGAAATGATTGAGCTAGAAATAGCCACGCCACATAACCTTGTCCAGTAATACATCTGCCATTTTAAGTCACCATTACATAATACCTTGCCAAACACATGACAATAAATTTAATTGTGTTCATTTTGCCCAGCACAAACATGCCTATGGAGCCAGACAGATTGTTGTAGATCGGTTTATACAACTTAAGAGACACACCTTCCATTTTGACACACCTTGAAAGAGCTGTAGCTTTGTGTGTGCCAACACAAACACCTGTTTGAACATTTAAATTCACAAGCTTAAGGGAAACTACCGTAATTGTGGTTTCCCTCTCTGGCCGTGTGTGACTTTAACTGCCAAGCCGAATTATCTTGGTCACGAGCACACGGCATTCTACGCACAATATAAACAATACGACTTTGTAAAACCAGAAGGCTACCATTTAATAGTGAATAAGCATGTCAATTAAATGTCGGTTAAAATAAAAACATGTAATTTGCTTATGCAACTTTAAAACTTTGTTCTACTTCCGATGCCCTTCTCCAACCCACCACCATGCTATAAGCAATCAACAACATTTTCCTCTATGACACAAGGTCAAGGCAGTTACAATAACGGCTTAAGTTGAAATATTTTAAGTTTCCCACAAATTTAATTTGATGCTGAATCACACGGTTTCGCGTGGGCAACCTCACCCAAGTAACATGAGTAGAAATTCGCTTCACTTTTGGTGTGAATTGACCTTTAGCATCTAAAGGTAAGCCTAGCTGTCCTCTCAACCTCAGCCTTATAGAAGGGAAAACATCCAGTAAGCATCTCAAAAATCAATGTTGCTTCTTAAATTTAGTGGCAACACATCTTTAAAGAAACTAGCAACAAACCGACTCATAGAAGAAAAAAAGGGAAACGCTTTTATACTGCTCTAATGAGCAGTTGGTATAAAATAGACACGGGTTATGCTAATAAGCAAGCACAGCTCTAGCCATTTCTTTTAGGAATGACTTAAGGTATAATATTTGTTGAACTTAGTATTATAGTGTTATTGTTCAGTTTGGCAAGTAGTGATTTGATTTGTGATTTGTTTAAAGCAGCAGAAAGAGACTCATTTGCAGACTCATCTTAATGCAGACATACGTCCAAGGTACTAATCAATATTGTTATTAACAGCATTTCTATTAGTTAATGTTCATTGTCAACTTAGAAATAAATCCACCCCAATACTCAATATACCAGTGTAATTACTGCAGGTATTAAGGAAACCAGTTTGGATGTTCCCATGTCAAGTTCTCACAAGCTCAGAAAACCCAGCTTGTTTTCTCAGCTCCAGTCTTGTGAATGACTACACATGGTGGAGTGTCATTAAACATGCTTCAGTTCATTTCAGGCAATAACGTTGCTTGAGACGCTCTGGAACAAGAGGCAAACAAGTAAAACAAACATTTTTACAGTGTGCACTTGTAGTTCACGTGCCAAAACACAGAGACACGCATACAAAGGACTCTCAATATCTTGTCCATGGCCAATCATGTGACGTTGCCATGGCAAAGAGGATCCGAGACATAACAGTGTGATTGTGTTCCAAGGGCGAGGTGGGCCGATCAGAGAGAAGGGGACTGTTCTCGGACTGCGGCACTGCCAGGCCCAGTACCAACTGCCATCCATACCACAGAGACAAAGACACACCCACACTAGTAAACTCAACAGGGCCCCCATCATCCAGGAAAGCAGTGGGGTGTTCCAGTAAGGGTGTTTTCCATACAGTCTTATTTTCCCACTATCACAGTGGCAAGGGCATAGGGAAAGGGTTTTTTTGTTCTGTTTGAGAGACACTGATAAGTGATAAACTGATAATGTACATACATACATACATTACATTTTGGTACTTAATAGGTTACTACATTTTTTTCTGTCTTTGAAAAAGATTCATGTATGTATCCTATAGACAGTGTTGCAAGTTCACACTTCACATGAACAAGTTCAAAGTTCAGTTCATACAAAAGAAAATGAATAAATTCATGTTCATAGTTCATCAATTCAGTTTTGAACTAGTTCATGTTCAGTTCATTAACAGTTATTTTAGAACCCAATGAAAAACTGTGGGAGTGAGTATTTCTGTGCTTATCTTTTAAAATGAATCCTCTCCATTATCAGCTGTCCATCACTACCATCTCAAATTGTTGTGGATATTATTTGTACACCTTTTTCATTAATCACAACTAAGGCAGTAACTATATTTAATAAACATGTCATCTGGACCTAAGCATCCATTCAGAATGTCACAAAATCTGAACTAGTTCAAGTTCAAGTTCTTTAGTTAGAAATATGTTAAGTTCAGTTCAAAGTTCATAGAAAAATGAACTTTTTCAATTAACTAGTTCATGCACAACACTGTCTATGGACACACATACACATGGAGAAAATTCTAATAGAGAAGATCCTTCTTTGTGCAGTGTGGTCTCAGGTAAACTAACTGGTGGTCTGAAACAAGCGGTGACGCTAGAGGTTGGTCAGGCCCTCACTACTGTGGAGGAACTATAGCAGATCAATGACGTGTACTTAACACAGACACAGACACACACACACACACACACACACACACACACACACACACACACACTTAGGAAACACCTGTCTAGGCTTTCTCAGCATCTTGTTTAACATGAAAGCAAGACACAGATACATACAGTGGACCACCACATCTCTCTCTGAAACGCCAGTCTTTAAGGTGTTACACTGATTACGTCCCGGCACTGCAGAAACCGCAATTCAATGTGAATCATTTGGTTTGTTTATTTTGTTTTATTTTTTGGGGTATTACACAATGGACAGTAAGGTCAAAGACCGGACAAACCCTAGAGTTGAATCAGCCTCAGCCTCATACAATATTTTGCGACCATACAACAACACTGCGCAAAAAATCACATAAAAAAAAAACACAAGTCTTCAAAAATAAAGGTTTGGTTGAACTCCCCTTGACATGGAGGTCTCTCAAGAGTAGGAACAAAATCTTAAAAAACATGAACATAAAAACACAGAGGTACAAGAGAACAAAGAACCAGTTGACACGTTTACATGCACTCTATAGGCCTCCCGTGGTTGCTTATTTTGTTCCGAGACCAAGGCCCTGTCCACACGAATACGCGGCTTCACCGAATCCGATCTTTTTCTTAATCGTTTTCAAAAAAATCTCCGTAAACACGGCATCGTTTTCAGAAATATCTGCGTCCACACGCACCCAGTGAAAACGATATGTTCAGACCCAAACGGTGTGTGTGGAGGGAAATAACATCTTCTGTGAGAGCTGGACCAGAGTGAATAGTATTTGAACCAATGTATATATGCATAGAACTAGCAACACAAGTCATGAAGCACACACAAGACTTTGTCATGGTTCTTTTTGTTTATTTTTCACAAGACACCATTCACAACTTGCAGGAGCATGCAACACTGCATTGTTGTACATTAATCCAAATATAGTCAAACCTTTTGATTTTTTTTTCAGCGGCTCAATCGATACCCTCATGTTCGTTGTTTGAGCTTCGATATACGGACGGAGTTCTTCGGTCAGGGCGACGAGAGAAGCCCTGGACATGCGGAAATTCTCCCTCCACTCATTATCCACAACCATACCAGCAACAAAGTTGTCCCACCAGCTGCTAGTTCATCCAGGTCTTGTCCAAAACTTTCTCCTGGTGGCCCTTCTGGTTACTCTGCGAGGTGGATCCAAGAGCGTGTGGCGTATGTTGTTCTCCATGGCCTTTTGTTGCTCGTCGCAGTAATATAGAAGCTGAAGGTTTTGCTGTAACAGCCCTAATAGACTGAGTAGTTTCTGTAGTACGAGCACAAGCATGTAGTCCGCCATTGCTGTTGTTGTTGTTATTATGATGCGTCTCGTTGCGGCGTCTGAGGTTAAAGGTTAGAGAGGCGGGGCTATGACGTCATCGTTTCAGAAAAAACCCGTTTTGGCCGTCCAGACGGATGCGCTGGGGCGGCGTTTTCAAATTTTCCCACTCTGGGACCCGTTTTCAAAAAATACCGTTTTCACCCCCTGAAAACGCCGGATCCGTGTGGACGCGAGGCCAATCCGATAAAGTATTTATCCGGATTCGAAAAAAACGGCTTCGTGTGGACAGGGCCCAAGTCTGTGTCATGAGTGGTCCAGGGGGGGGGGGGGGTTAATAAAGTTGTATCTAAGGCCTGCCCTGACACACACACACCAGTGCCTTTTCTGTATTCGTTATTTCTAAAGCCTATAGCTTGGGCGAAGGTTTTGCAGTCTAAGTAACTGTTAAGAGAGTCCTCTCACGAGTCACATATTACAGCAGTTAAAACCTTAAGATTACGTGCCATAAAGTAGCTATTCTATGGTATTGTGTAATGTTAAATGTTTGGAAAATATAGGACTAGTCGTAAAAAGTAATAAAAAATAAAAAAATAAGTAAAATAGGAAGTATTAAATCTGCCAATCTTATCATAATTTAGTATACTTGTCATATCTGTCTTTATAATATACTAATCTTTATGACTAGATAGGGAGAGATAATGAAATTAACGTCTAGTATCGTCTGACCTCTGTACATGTTTACTCTTCAGTAGTAACAGCGTAGTAACATAATGAATGTACTAGCATTATTGTAAATAATGAAGGCGCTTACCTCCCATATTACTGCATCTTATTGCAAAAATAAAATTAACCATTAACCCAATACAGTCCACTGCTCCCTTGTCTGTTACTAAGGCCATTGAATGAGATTCACCCCAAAGAGTCAGGAGCTGTATTACACTTAAGTACAGTAGAAACCGACATTACAAGTGTTGTTCTTGATACATTTTAAATGCTGCCTGCAGTGAATGGCGACGAAAGAAAGTCATCCTTCATCATGCAACAAAGTCCACGCTACAATATTGACTGAATTGCCTGAATTTGCCAGACGTGAACGGGGTTACTTGTCCCCTGTATACTCGTTTGCAACACATGGTCTAGAGTGCATGTCGTGACATCTAGGCTATATGTATATAGCCTACATGTACTTGAGCCCTGTTCGCATGGACTCCACCGAGCAGTGGCACATCATCGTTTCACCACATTTGGTGTGGCACTCGTGTACAGTAACTGCTTCTGCGCACGCCCAGCTGCCTCGGTTATAGCCACCTCCTGCTAGTCAACACTGTCGCACAAGAAAATGTCTCTCGACCGAATGAGAACAAAACAAACAAAAAAGAAGACAACTGAGATTTCAGCCTTACACCATGCGTGACCAATTGTAAGGCATCTTCTTTTGGCCCTTTGTGGCCCTCGGTCCCCCCGGCGGGTCGATGAGAATGGTGGACGAGCTCTAAAGGACAAAGCTAGTTTTCCTACCAGAGTAACGCACGTGCAGCTCTTCTCTGCCACATATGGCTCTCGCGGCAACATTGTTGCATGGCCACTTCCAAAAAAGCGTCTCAACATACACAGTGCCCATAATGACGTCTATACGTCATTTATCCAGATGTATTATTTAGTTAGTAGGCGATGCCACGCAATGCATAATATCGCCATAAGCAAGCCCCCGCTATTCAGTATCCATGTGCCAGTTACAATACCTTTTAGTTATGTGTTTTTTAAGGCCTGCTCGCCTAAATGTGTAAGCGCTTCTATACTCACTATTTCCGTAGTATACCTTTGTTTTAACGTGAATTCCGTAGACAGACAAGCAATGATAAGATTAGACTACGGGAATCAACAGTACTTACCAACAAGATAGCACAGCCAGGCAACGTGCTGTTCCTTCCTCCCCACGTTTTTTTTTACCTCCCTTAAGAAGGAGGTTGTTGCCTTCTGCCTGCCTTCTGGGTATAGTGAGTATGTAGAAAATATCAAGATTCCTACACTCCCCGCCCAGAAAGCTCCCCCTCGACTCGATTCTAGCTACTAAACATGTTGTCCTGCTATTTGCTCGCATTCATCATCCGGGCGCTTAGGAATCAGCGAGGCAGGCTTTGAATGAGAACGAGAAGCAAGCGCGTGGGTAAGAAACGAGTGTGGTGGTCAATCATCCCTGGGCGTTATGATGTTGACATGACGATTAGGACACACACACACACACACACACACACACACACACACACACACACACACACACACACACACACACACACACACACACACACACACACACACACACACACACACACACACACACTCCTTAATAAAGCATTTATTCCCAAAAATCCAAGAAGCCCTGTAATGTTAATTTATTCCAGATATTGCGGCAGTGATCACATACTTTAGATAATCTTGTTGGGATTCGGAATTACATATGTCCCTTATTTTGCGATTCAGTTATTATTAACACAGGTTGCTGGAGCTTATGCACTTACTCGTAATGAAACGTAGCCTAATGGCTGTATTAGGACGTTATAGGTAGGCTATATCTTAAAACCGTACCCCTTTCATGATGTTCGACTTGATAATAAGGCAATATCTTTTTAACTGTCTCCCTGTTTGTATATGGCCACATGCGAGGGCAGAACGGTGTTACGTAACGACAGTCAGTCGGTTAAGCGGTGCGTTGAAGAGAGCAGCCCTAGACAGGGGCGGTTATGAGTGAGTGGAAGAGGGGCGCGTACATGTAGACTCAGTGTCGCTGACCGGCGAATGACAGCAATCTCGGATTGGCTGGAAATTCGTCAACTTGTTAGAACATGAACATCTTTGTGTGCTCAAATGCGTACTCTTTGTCTGACTTATAATTGAACACACCAAAAAAGAAAGTCTTTGTTTGTTTGAACCGCGGCTGACCCATCGGCAGATAGACACGCCCCCTTTCGCTAAAGTGCGCAGAATGCAACAGTTTGTAATGTGTGTGGACTGGTTTCGACTAGCTTTAGTTTGTTGTTTGTAAATCTCGTATCTCTTCGTTCTTCATTTTGTTGTTGAAGAATTGTTGAAGCATGTTAGAAGTAGGGAAATTTAGGTCGAGAGATGGCCCAACCATAGACACAAAAAAACACACACACACACACACACACACACACACACACACACACACACACACACACACACACAAACGCACACACAGACAAATTCTCCTCCACAAAGGGACAACTACAACGAGCCATCTTAATAATATTTGACTTATTACATCGTATATCTGGTTTTCAATTGTTTTGCAACACACCCACAAGGGAAGGAAGCAGATAACGAGTTTCGCTGAATCAAAAACTGGCATTGATATAGATCATATAAGAGAACATATGAAGAGTTTTAGTACAGCTTGAATGTGATTTGGAATGGGCTGTATCAGCAGCCTCTCACATCAATTTACAATGCCACTTAGTGTTGCATTGTTGTTGTATTATTGTAGTGATATTTTTGCTTTATAGTGAATGTAGTCTACTGTCCTTGATTATGGTATGACCCCCCCCTGTTGGCAGGGGGAGGGACTTGCCTAATAAAGTTGTCGAGAAATGTGACTTACAAATAAAAATATCAAAGGGATAGCGACATCTCTGTTGAAACATAAGTTATCCAAATTCTTGGTTTCAGAATGGCAAAATGATCCCTCGAATTTGTCACGTGCCTAAATAACTTAATAACAATCTAGAAGCAATGCTTGTCTCTCTTTGATCTTAGTATGGTAACCCAATTTTAATGAAATGAAGATGATAATTTCCCAATAAAATAACTGATCATTTGTGATGGCTACTTAGGTTATAAGAGTCAGAAGCAGCCGGACAGACTATGTAGGCCTATTTATTTTGTTTATTTAATAAATGTATTTTGTTATGTGTTATGTTGGCTTGATATGGTTATGTGTTTATTGTTGGTATCTCTTCAGCAAGGGAATTATTTAGATTGTCATTCACATTCAGTCATCACAACTAGTTGCTTACTAGTTGACTGCACAGTTACATGTAATGATATTCTGATTATTATGGGATGGAATGATGTCAACGAGGCAGCCTCAGCTCTGTGGTGAAGCAGGTTTCCTTATCTGCCTCAGTACATCACATGATGTGTGTGTGTGTGTGTGTGTGTGTGTGTGTGTGTGTGTGTGTGTGTGTGTGTGTGTGTGTGTGTCCCTCACCATGTCAAAGAACTGCTCGTCTTTTATGCTGATGTCATTTCCGACCAGACTGTAGTGTAGAGCAACCTATAAGCTTGCAAACGCACACACACACACACAAACTCTGCATAATTATAATAATAATGTATAGTTTCATAACAGTTACCTTGTCGATTATGCAAAATGTATCTGTTCAACCACCGTAAAAAAAATCTTCTCCAGTGGGACCTAAGGAACTTTGTGCTGAAAGGAAGCTGAATTTGATCAAGTTTCTATCATGTGAATAGATATTCAAACGTATGATGAGACTTGTAAAGTGCCATGGTTTAGTTTAGCTTTTTCCACCCACCTTTGTTGAGTATATTTGTCAAGATTGTGAGATGAGGTTGAGGTTTGGAAAACATATTACCTGTCAAACAGGAGTGCGTTAAAATGTGAAAACCCAGCACTAACAATCATCTTTGAGTCCATTCATTCTCCATCTCGTATTACATACATATACATATGCATACAACATGCTGGACTCTATTTGAACGGCTTTTTGCACATGCAAGGGAAGCTTTAACAACAAAACAATTTTTTTGAGGGAGGATGTATAGGGTGGGGAGTGAGAATTCCCTTCAGATTTTCAGCATGGACTCAGTCCATGACTAAATTCGTAAAACAATCACTCATTTGAGATAGAACCCCTATATTGGTGCGGCTCAGAAATTAAAATAAACTTATTTGGGCAATGTTTTATTTTTAGAAAGGTTGCCCTGCAGTAGGCCTACACATGGGTCAGATGATGGTTTATTGTTATGATCAACAAATAGATATATTAAAATATATATAAAATGTAGGCTTATAGTAGCCTAAATAATGCTTTAGTGTTTCAATAGGAGCCACTCTCTTGTGTGTGGCCCAAACACACACGCGCACACACACGCACGCCGCGTGCATACTCACTGGCACAGCGACGCTATATACTGTACGATGCACACAAACATGGCGGCCTCTGTTTCACCGCTACGCTCCTCCTTCAGGATTTGTAACGGTTTCGTGTTACACCATCACTGCTGCCGAGGCAAACTACGGGTTCACAGAAAATACGAAAATCAGAGAAGGCATTTACACCAAACCGTTACAAGGTAGGATATAATAAATGATTCCCGATAGATTTTTCGCTTGACGAGATGCGATTTTGTGCCGGTGTACGAGCCAGCGTCACGTGTTAGAAGGGATGGAAGTGACAGATTAGGCTGAGAGAGGATACTGATTTCTAGCGTTATCCCGGGCAACCGCGTCGCAATGTCCGGTCTCTTACTTCCTATACGGCAGGTAACGAAGAAAAAAAAGAACATGACAATAATGTTAATATAAGAAGAAGAAGAACAACAACAACAACATAACACGGAGAATAATTATGAAGTTTTAACAACTAGTTTGATAAAGCCATATCTGAAATATGCATCGGATATCCCCTCTATTAAAAGTACATCCCCCTCGCCACTGATGCAACTGATAGTCCCGCCCTCTCTCTTCCAAATAACGCTCATTTGGAGCATCCCGTTCCAGGATGCCGTGTTGAGATGAAAAGCCTGGGAACCAGGTTAGTGACAGATAGTTGCACCACATCCCCGAGCAGGCGCAGGTTCAGCAGAAAGATAAGCTTCGCTTCTCAGCCCGATCACACATTTGACAGTTGTGTCAACAAAGCTCTTCACATTGCGTAACCAACTGCAGGTTCAATGTACTATACATACACGTTGTCGAGGCTGTGGAAAAATCATATATGTGAAGACCATATACAGCATTTGCTGAGGACAGCGTGTGAATCTGTCAAGGTGAAGGGGTGGAGGATGACAGGCATGTCCTCGATGTGTAGCCTAACGTCACGGACACCGCTGTGTGTTAGGTTTTTGCTTTAAACGTTACACGTGTGTTAATTGGTCATTGTTTCAATTGTCTGTTCATACCAAACACATAAACAATAATTACATTAAGTACTAAACGTGAAATAAACATGTTCACATTTTAACCCAAATTACAAAAATGTGTTTATTCAAATGTGTATTTTGATAATGGTTTGTTTAGTAACAATCCTGTGTGTGTGTGTGTGTGTGTGTGTGTGTGTGTGTGTGTGTGTGTGTGTGTGTGTGTTTCTCCATGCAGACATGCGGCTGTGGTGATTTCAGGGACGGAGATGGCTCGCCAACTTCACAGGGAGATCCAGCGCGACGTGGAGGAGCTGGTCACCCAGGGCAACATGAGGCCCCACCTGGGGGTCATCCTGGTGGGGGATGACCCTGCCAGTCGAACCTATGTGAAGAACAAGACCCGGGCCGCCAGTATACTGGGTCAGTGTTAAACGCAACAACTGCACCTATTATTCCCCTAGTGGCCATCTTGGTTTTAATCGCTCGCTGTTTAGGAGGACCTGAATGTGAAATATATATATATATATATATATAAAATAATAATATATATATATATATAACATCCACACTCAGTTCCCCCCACCCAGCTGGCCTTTAGAACCATTTCGCACAAGATTTCGCACAAAGATTAAAAAAAAACAGTTTCAGCCGTTTCAAAACCTCACACATGAACGAACACATACACAAAAACACAAACTCAGCTCCCACGGTGACATGCTTGACCGTGTGTGTTTGTGTGTGTGTGAGCGCGCACACACATACACACCTACCTCCTCGGTGTGTGTATGCGTGTGTCTGCGTATGTATGTGTGGGCTTGTGTGCGCGTCCGTCCGTGTGTGTGTGTGTGTGTGTGTGTGTGTGTGTGTGTGTGTGTACTGCAGGTATCTCCAGTGACACGGTGGTGCGGCCGGGCAACGTGTCGCAGAAGGAGCTGCTGGGCCTCATCGACCAGATGAACCGCGACTGGAGGGTGAGCGGGCTGCTGGTGCAGCTGCCCCTCCCAGGTAAACACACCCGCCCACCGCCTCACCTGCTGGGTCACATGACAGGACAGACACACAATGACATCACATTCATCTGACCTTCCTATAGCTGTTCTGCCATGAATAGTAAATGGTAAATGGACTGCGTTTATATACAGCGCTTTTATCCAAAGCGCTTCACAATATTGCCTGACGTTCACCCATTCATGCACACATTCGCACACCGACGGCGGAGTCGGCAATGCAAGGCAGACAGCCAGCTCGTCTGGAGCAGTTAGGGTGAGGCACCTTGCTCAGGGACACACCTCCAGACTCAGCTAGGACTAGCCGGGGATCAAACTAGCAACCTTGCGGTTACCAGCCAACCCGCTCTACCTCCTGAGCTACTGCTGTCAGGGGCGGGGAGCCTTTTAGTTGGCGATTAAACAATCAACATTTCTTTAAGTTGTGCCTGGATGAGTCAAAGACGAGTAAACAAAGTTATCGTTTAAGCTTTTTAGGTTGCAAGCAAAGTTAAAAAGGTACGGCAATGCAGAGAGTTGGACATAAGCAGTCTGAGAGCAGACAGTCAAATCTGGGTGAACGTGACGTTACTATTTATAGTAAGGATCAAAGATTAGTGACAACACAACACACACTACAATGTAGTCACTCTTTCTCCAGCCAATTTCAAGTAGTTCATAGAAACAACGAATAAATGGTGTAGTTTCAGAATGGAGGCAGTGGGAGAGGGAGAGGGAAAGGTAGCCTTCCGGAGATGCCCTCTAGTGGTAGTGTTTGTTGTGGCAACCAGAGGGGGCAGTTGGGAGAAGCACGGTGGGGCTGTCGGTGGTGGTGGTGGTGGTGGTTGTGGTGAAGGTGTGTCAGATAGAACCCAGGCTTTCTGGTTCTTCCCCTCAATAAGTGAGTAGCTCTGTGCCCATTCCCCACTGGACTTCTAGATACAACAGATTATGGGAGGTGGGAGTGCACTACTTTTTGGAGCACAGTAAACATCCGTGATCCTGATTTAGCTGACATGGGGTGGCTGGGTGACTGTGTGGAGTGTGTTCACCACATGACCACATACAGCATCTACCACAGACAAATATCGGATTCAGCACTAACCTTTTGTCTCCTGCCCCCCCTCCTCCCCCCCCTCACTTCCTTTGGCTGTAGCCCACATAAACGAGCGGGCGGTGTGCAACGCCATCGCCCCAGAGAAGGATGTGGACGGCTTCCACATCGTCAACATCGGCAAGCTGTGCCTGGACCAGCGGTCCATGATCCCCGCCACCCCGGCAGCCGTCTGGGAGATCATCAAAAGGGCAGGTAAACGCTCACACATGGCCGAATGGGTTATTTTCATGCATGCAATACACATGCATGCAACAATTGACGTTGTGATTGATCACATCGTAAACAACATTTTCTTCCTTATTTTTTTATCATGAATAAGTGGTCATATTTGTGTGCCAACATTGCCCATGGCTACCTTTGCTTCATTCTAGCTATGTGCAAGAGTATGATTGCACATGTAGTTTACGTACAAGTGTTTTGGTCCGAAATATAGCTAGTCCTTTTCCTTCGTTGATGCACTTTACCCTCTGGAAATATGGAGATCAAATTCCCGTTATGTTGGCTCACACGTGCAAGATGACAATTTCTCATCATCCTGTAATATTCACAAGATTTGGTAAATCGGTTCTGAGTTTTCTGACTCCCTAAACTTGGAGACACTGACTCTACTGCTCAGTAATGGACACCATGTCCTGTCCTACCATTGCTCTTCCACTAGATGGGGCTCAACCATAAACCTTTCAGCACTCACTAGCTCTGCTCTAGATGAAGTAAACCCTTACAGGAGGACGCCTGTGCGTGAATTCTTTTAACGTGGGGAGACTGGTGCACTGACAGCCACGACACGATCCTTGACAGAGGCAGGCCTATAACCAACGGCATGGACTCCATGACGGCTGGAGATCCCTCGCATCTCTGCTGCAGCCTTCTTCCACCTTTGCAGCCGTTGTAGTGATCCACTCAGACACCATCCTCCGCCTGCTTTGCTGTTGAGGTCTTTTCTTGAGTCGCGCTTTGTCTGGCATCTCCCCCTCGACCTTACCGCCAAGGGTGACCCTACCAGGAGCTCAGCTCCAGACGGCATTGCTCTTGGGATCTTAGGTACACACAAGCCTCTCCACCACGACAAGGTGGCGACTCTCTGGAGAGGGGATGAAGTAGGGCTTTAGTGAAGGAGTCCCACATGCCACTCTTTTATTTAATTCAAACTGTATTGTCAAGTCTTACATTCATGTAGAATCATGTTGCTCATCGTTCACTCAATTGTAGCAATTCCAAAAACGCTTTCACAATTAATATTTACGAGTGTTGGAGAAATCCACCCCATCAAGAGAGCATAAATTCTCTTCATCCAGCCGACAGTGAAGAGAGTAATTAGGAGGGGCGAGACATTGTGGTGCCGCACTTTGCTGCAGGTCATAGTCTAAAAACCCTAATTTGACATGCCTCGAATTAAGACATAACTCAGTCCATGCTCTTTGTGACTAAGACGGCAGTACCCATCCACCTTCATTCTGCTACTGAATGACATTCAACCCCCTGTCAATCAAGGTCTTCTTTTTGAAAAACAGAAACAAATATCGGTAACACTATAAGAGTACTTAATTAACCATAATCAACATTATTATATAGCATTAGCATAGGGGTTAGGGTTAACCTAGACCCTATTATATAATGTTTAAATGAATACCTTAGTTAACATGAACTCCATTAGTAAACATGAACCCCGTTAGTAAATGATTACTATACCCTTAGGAAATTGTTAATTAACTGTTGTTTATTGCTTAATTAATGTCTTAACTATTTTCAATGAATACCTAATTAACGTACCCTTATTTTCAAAGTGCAAGGTATCCACACACATCGTGGGTTTATACTATGCGTGTACAGGAAGCCTAACCCTATCTTGGAAGCAAACATCAACACTCCTTTCCCCTGATGTCCCTTCGTCGGGACATCGACGAGTACACTAAAGAGCAATTTCACTTCACGGAAATAATGGCAACTGCGTAAGGAGCAGAGTGGAACGTTCACAAACTGTTTCACCGCAATTGGCGAAAAACATAGGATTTTACACCATCTTATTTCAGTGATAAAATCACAGTTTTCAAAAGTTTTCACATTACTCCAATAACTTATATTCTAATGACACATTACAACATTACATTAAAAGCATTACAAATGCCTTTATTGTGTTATTGTGCTTCATTTTTCACATCATAATGTTTGACGACACTTTTTGCCCGCAACAGGTATAGAAACGGCGGGAAAGAATGTTGTCGTTGCCGGGCGTTCCAAAAATGTCGGCATGCCCATCGCCATGTTGCTGCACACCGACCGAAACCATGAACGTCCAGGAGGTAGGAGTGTATCTGTATGTATATGTTGCGGACATGAGTGTGTGTTGGTGTGTATGTGTGTTGCATCCTGACACAGGTATATGGTTCCAGTTAAGATGAAGGAAATCCAGTCATTTGCTCTGAATGGATGTTCCGGTTACCACACCAGGGGTGTGTGTGTGTGTGTGTGTGCTTTGATGTTGCCCCATCACGGCGACAATCACCTGAACCAGGATGTTAAATGGTCCTCATTTATATAGCGCTTTTATCCAAAGCGATTTACAGTGTTGACTGACATTCACCCATTCATGCACACATTCACACACCGACGGCGGAGTCAACCACGCAGGGCGACAGCCAGCTCATCAGGAGCAATTAGGGTGAGGCGTCTTTCTCAGGGACTCCACGACACTCAGCTAGGAGGAGCCGGGGATCTAACCAGCAACCTTGCGGTTACCAGCCAACCTGCTCTACCTCCTGAGCTAATGAGTGACACTAAAATAAATGATACGATATGTCTCTTTGGCGGACGAAGGCCAATGTTTGCCCTTCTAGATTGGGTTATGGATGGTGAGAAATAGGAAGTGCGTAGGAAGAGTTATAATCCCTAACCACCACCACCACCACCATCCTAGATGGCAGCACGCCTAGTTGTAGGAAGAGGGAGCGGTTTAGGAAAGGTGTTTCAGGAATTTCCCTTGGAGGGAGTAGAAAGGTGTGTGTGTATGTGTGTGTGTACGTGTTTGTGTGTTGTGTGTGTTCTATGTGTGTGTGTGTGTGTGTGTGTGTGTGTGTGTGTGTGTGTGTGTGTGTGTGTGTGGAGGGTTTGTTTGCAATCAGATGCAAGTCAACCAGAATCAATGAACAAGCAGCTGACCTTTGCCAAATTTCACGCCTCCTTAGTTCAGGGGCGTGCTAGGACTCACACCGGATCTCATTCTCTTCCCCGCTTTCTTCTTCTTTATCGCACCAAGGATTATGCAAGAAAGTGTAGTGAGTATCACCATTGTGGGGAATATGGCAGTGTTTCCTCGTCAGAGCTGTCCCCCAGCATCCGTTGAGTGGGAAGGAAGAGGATAACATGAAACGTCCCAGCGTTCCTGAACCAAACCCTTCAACAGAAAGTGATGAAACAATGTTTCATCATTTTTTGAGATTTTCCTTTGACCGTTTAACCCCTTATCTAAACAAGCTTGATTATGGCTATAATGTTGAAAATGGTTATATTTAGGTGAGCATCTGTTAGTATTTCATGGATGCATGTTTGTATGCATTTATCAAAAATTCCAATACAAAGGTAAATAGTAAAAAGTTTTTAATTAGTTGATAAGTATCCCTTAATGAGGAGAAAAGGGGCACATGTTTCTCAAATGAATGCAATACACTTATGTACAACCTATATTTCTGTTAATTAATGCAATTTATCAATTATGCTGCTGCGAGAATACCATGTCTGAATATGCCCATTAAATAACATTAAGGGCCATGCATTTTCTATAGTTGATTATATAGTAAAATATAATCAAAACAGAAACCTTTGCGCATCAGTTGTGACCACAGTTATCATTGCAAAGGTAGTAGAATGTAGAATGTAGACTGTAGAATGTGGTATAAAACAAATTCCACAGCAAGTGTGCACTAGCTCCCATCCACATTGGAAGGTACTTAAATAAATTGTCTTGTTTCCACAGGACAGAATCCTCATGCCTGTGTTAATGGGCTAGTTCTGTCAGCGTGTTTAGACTGCTTGAACGTTTGAACAATAATGAATGTGTTTATGAAGCACGGAGCCTCAGTGCAAACCAAATGGACAGCTCTAAACCTGAACCTGCTAAAGGTGTCTGAGCATGATATAGACTAAGATTATTCCATCTTTGATCCAAATTCACTTCACTGCGTACCAAATGGCAATTTGAGTATCTGGAAACCATCACCCTGCCCTTTCCGTTGTGACAAGTTGGAGTGGTTCTTCCTCTATTCAGACCTGGGTCAACAGAAACCAGACAAGTGACAACATGCCGGACAGGTAGCAGGGCCTTCGATGTTGATGGAGATAGGGGTTACCCCGGAAATCTGACTCACTTAAACATTAGGATGCCGTCACCGCCCACATCCTCTGGCGCCCCCAGATCAACGGGAACTACAGGAAGGCCTTATAGGGGCCTATGACCTTTAATGTCTCTCTCTCTCTCTCTCTCTCTCTCTCTCTCTCTCTCTCTCTCTCTCACTCTCACTCTCCCTCTCAGACAGACACACACACACACACACACACACACACACACACACACACACACACACACACACACACACACACACACACACACAGGTATACTCATGGCTTTAGGAATGTGGGATGTGGAGAGGTCATATGCTGAGACTTGCTCTCCTTGCACACAGCCCTCTTCTTCTCCTTCCTTTTCTTCTTCTTCTTCTCCTTCTTCTTCTTCTTCTTCTTCTTCTTCTTCTTCTTCTTCTTCTTCTTCTTCTTCATCCCTTCTTCTCCTTCTTCTTCCTCTTATTCTTTTTCTTCATCCCATCATGGCTTGCTCTTCCTGGTGCCAGTGGTGTGGTGGTGACGTATTGTCTCTTGGTCTCCGTAACAGTCGAGTCAATTCAATGTCTTTGTTGAGTATGAGAGCAGTACAAGGAAATGTGGAGAATTCGGAAATGTGGAGAACTTATGCACAAAATTGTAATCTAAATACAAGAAGAAGCAATCAAATAAACAAAGGAAATTCAAGCTGAAGTAAAACAGGTACTAGTGCCAACTAACTAGTGCACTGGGCAGGTAGTCGCCATGATGGTATCATTCAAATAACAGTAGGGTGTTGCGTATGTTATTCATTTCTTTGTAATTTCAGTCATCCACATCAGAGTAACCATGCCCCCCCCCCCCACACACACACACACAGGTGACGCCACGGTTACCATTGCCCACAGGTGTACGCCCAGGGAGCGGCTGAAGGAACTGACTGGCTTGGCCGACATCGTCATAGCAGCCGCGGGTAATTCACTCTGAGGACGCTGAGCAACCAAACAGGCACAAACCGGCACAAACCTGCCAACCAAAGCGTTGGAAGTGTTGGAAGCGTGGAGGCGCCGCTGACGTGTGCGTTCGCCTCAGGCTTGTTTAAAAAAAACAAATCGATGTCAAATGTAAAAAGGCAAAATACACATTTGTAATTGAACAGATATTTCACAGTAAATTAAATGTAATAATAACTACTGATAAAATAGAACTATGTGTGTTTAGGTGGTATTTAGGCACTATATTAAGATTTAATCCCAGTTGAATCCTGGTCTTTCCAGTTCCACTCCGGGATTCCATGGCTGTTTGACATCACTTCACCTCACATGTTTCTAATTTTTGTGTGTGTGTGTGTGTGTGTGTGTGTGTATTTAGGATGAGGATAAGATGTTGATTGAATGGATAGGGTGCAGCTTTGGGTTGTAGGTGGATGTCAGTAAATTCATCCATTGCTATTAAATCAAAGTGAAGTCTGAATTTTGTTCAGACTT
This sequence comes from Micromesistius poutassou, assembly GCF_964030765.1. NCBI lineage: Eukaryota > Metazoa > Chordata > Actinopteri > Gadiformes > Gadidae > Micromesistius > Micromesistius poutassou. The sequence goes on along the minus strand of NC_140275.1, from coordinate 13,892,140 downwards.
GCTTTCTTTCTGGGATAATTCCTAGTTTAGTATTTGCACTTCATGTGCTCAAATGTACTATGTTATTTGGCAATATCTATGATGTTTTTAGTCACTCGTTCCTTGCCTGGATTATTTTGAAGAACTCATTGAAAGATCAATTCGATTTTTTGCTCTTCTTACAAAATGTTGTTCCCAAATAAGATTAAAAAGACCCCCTCCCTTCCCGTACCCCATGGTTCCTCCCGCTAGGCATCCCTGGCCTCATCACGGCAGATATGGTCAAAGACGGCGCCACGGTCATCGATGTCGGCATAAACCGCGTCCGAGACCCGAAGACGGGCAAGATGAGACTCATTGGCGACGTGGACTTTGAGGGTAAATGATCATAGAATCCTTCGATGCACTGACCAAAATCCATAGTATCACTAGAATCACCAGAATTATTCCAATCATTAGAATCGCTAGAAACGCACCAATCACAGACATCAATATAATGATTCAACTCATTAGAACCCCTTGAATGACTAGAAAAACCAGCATCACCAGAGACAATAGAATCAAGTCTCCTTTTAGACTTGATTCCAGAATCACTAGAGAGAAATTAACATGTTGAAATGTTTCATCATCACCATTTCTATCGAGTTTTAACACCGGGGCTGTCTGAAAACTGCTCACCAAGAGTCATTTTAGGTCCCACTCATCTATGGCGGCTGAGTCGTTCCACCCCCACCAGTGTGTTGGGAATACACGATAAGCACGTAGCCACCATGTCATTTTACTAGATAACTATTACTTTTCCCTGTAACTGCTCTCTGGATCCTGAAATTCCAGCACAACATGTTGTCAGCTGTGCACAGGGAACAGACCCTTTGGCTCGCTCGGCCACTAATCACTCTGTGTTTCCGTGGCGATAGCTGTGAAGGAGAAGGCGGCGTTCATCACCCCGGTGCCGGGAGGAGTGGGGCCCATGACGGTTGCCATGCTGATGAAGAACACTGTGATGGCGGCACGCAACGCACTCACACATTGATGCACATGCACGCCAACACACACACACACCCACACACACACACACACACACACACACACATAGATATGTACAGACATAGTAGATGTATTCATACATACAGTAGATAGCTACATATACAGATATATGCATAGACTGGTAGATAAATATACACATGTATACATACATAGATAAATGCATGAATAGCTACGAAGATGCATATGAATAAACAGTGCATACATACTTATACAGACACACAGACCCACACACACCCACACAAAGTGCATACATAACCGCAAAAAAGCATGGACACGCTAGTACACAATACACACGTTTATTTAAAGACACCCAAGAGCCCACAACTCCATACCTCCTGGGAATACCTTCTTACCTCCTTTGATATGTGCTTTGTTTCTATTGATAATTTATTCTTTTATTCATTTATTGCTTTAGTTATTGAGTTATTTATTTATTTATTTATTACGAAGATCACTTTTTGAGGTTTTCAATTGTTTTTCTACCAAACCGGTGACTATTTCTGGACTATTCCAGATTGACTGGCCGTGTTCAGATGTTTCGATTAAACAGATTTATTTAACATGGGGCAGTCTCTGTTTCTTTGAAGGGTTCTTTAATCACGTGAACTTTTATAGGGATACCTGGAGGGACATGTGAGGGACGTGTGTGTGTGTGGGTGTGTGTGTGTGTGTGTATGTGTGTCTGTGTGTGTGTGTGCGTACACGCGTCACAATGGGTCTTCAATAGTAACCTTCAATAGAGTGCAGGTCCCCTAGTGTAGTACCCCTCTCAAATCAATAACGTTCTAGTGTCAAGTGCACAGGACCATCTTGTGTAAACCTATTTCACAACCTACAGCAAAACATGCTTTGTGCCAGGGGCAACGTGCACCAGTGAAATGTAGGAATGCTTCCGTGCAGGTTAGGTCAGACACAGAATAAAAGGAAAGGTTCAGGTTTTGCTCCAAAACATCTGCCCCCACCCAAACGTTCTAGTGTCAAGTGCACAGGACCATCTTGTGTAAACCTATTTCACAACCTACAGCAAAACATGCTTTGTGCCAGGGGCAACGCGCACCAGTGAAATGTAGGAATGCTTCCGTGCAGGTTAGGTCAGACACAGAATAAAAGGAAAGGTTCAGGTTTTGCTCCAAAACATCTGCCCCCACCCACACACTTCCACTCTTCAAACTGTGTCGCTGCACGCCGCGCATGGAGGAGAACCATTTAGAATCCGATGCAAATTCCATGAAAAGGAGGAAGCGACAAGCGTTACCTTTTTTGGAATAATCAAAACATGATTGGCTGTTTTTATCGTCACGAAGTTTCACATTCAGTATATAAAGCGTGGACCTGCCTTCAACAATTCTGAACTCCACATACCAAGTGTAGTAGAGAGTACCTTAGGGAGGCGGTTGACTACTGTACAACGACAACCACATCACACACACACTGGAAAACAGCATGGGGACATCAGGACAAGCCTCCACAGAAAATGGTGAGATTCTGGTGATTTTGACTTTTAAAGTCAAATTTAAAGTTTTAATTAAAAAAAAGATTATCTGAATGTAGTCAAATGCATTCCAAACCTGTACTGTTTTTCAATTCCTGGTATATATTATGACTAGATTTAGCTCTAATCTGATCTCCGCACTCTGTGCGGTCATGTCTGTAGATATATAAAAGAAAAGTCTTAAAACTTAAGACTTAAACCAGAGCTTCAGGTAGCATTCTTTCCCCTGCAGAAATAACCTGTTGATCTACTGGTCCCACCATCGCGTCATCCTGATTGATTGATGGATGGTCTCTCATTGGCTGAATAACATCATGGTTCTTTTCCATGCCTCTAAGTGGCCTTTGCCTCTGTGTGATCCCCAGCCATGTTATCCACGGTGGGAATGCTGATCTTCCTGGCCACTGCAGGCCAGAACATCAGACTAGCGGATGGCCTCAAACACACCACCCTCAGCCCCTCTCCATCAGACCTCATGCTAATCACGCAAGCCGCAAACGGTAAGAAGGTGCAATGGGTCTTATTCCCCTTTCTATATATATATAGTGGGTTTTGGTTGATGTTTACTATTTTGAAGAATTTTTCACGCAAACAGCCCTGGACAAAATGTTGAATTTATTTGTTATTGCAATAAGTTAATAAAGTGTCTTTGTCTCGCTCTCTTTCTCTCTCTCTCTCTGAGCAGACAGTACGGGGGAGCCCTCTGTTCTCCGCATGCAGCATGCACCATGCAGGGAGGAGCATGCAAACTTCTGTTTTAACGAGGGCAGATGCATGTACCCACAAGACATGGAAAACCCCAGTTGCATGTAAGATACACATTCATCTTTCATCACATACACACACCAGCGCATCTGCAAGCATAAACACACAGGAGATTGCACGCACACAAACACACACACACACACACACACATACACACGCAGACACCCACACATGCACACACACACACACACACACACACACATGTATGTTAATTGAAACATTGATATTAATTATCTCAGTGTGATTTGATTAATTTCATTCCCGCTTTTTCGTTGTAATGGCGTGTGCAGTTGCAAGGCTTCCTACGGCGGTCCGCGATGCTTGAGCCTCATGACCAAGGCCTACAGAGTGACAGATTACGAGACGGTGGTCGGCATCTGTGCAGCTGTGTTCTTCTTCATCCTCTTCCTCATCATGGCCCTTTGGTGGATTCATAAGAGGTGGGTTTGTTGTAGTGCACATCAGTGGGCCTCTGAGTGATTCCACTCAGGGCCTCAGGTCCCATTTGTTACTGCAATGACAGAATGCTATGTTCACTCATGAATTCATATATCCTTAAATACATATTTTTATTTTCAGATGCATCAAAAAATCCCCCCAAAAATATGGTGGACCTGAGACTGCTGTGTGATGCGTTGGTTTCGTTTCATCACCTTCGTGATCATCTTCGACATCATCATCATCATCATTATCAACCTCCCCATCATCTTTGCAATCATTATAAGTCAATACACTGTAATACTCATTGCTCCATCATCATCTCCAACATTGGGGGCATATCAGAATGAACGATGAATGAAAATGAATTTCTGAATGCATGCAAGACATTTGTGACAAATTGTGTGCCTCATTAATAAGGGTAGTACAGCATCACAGAGAGAGAGAGAGAGAGGGGGGGGGGGGGGGGGATGGGAAGGATGGGAGGGAAGGGGGAGGGAGGGAGAAGGTGTATATTTTAGCAGATATTTATGACGATGTGTACATTAATTTATTACAACTTTAATTTAACCTTTTGTATGTTAATAAAAAAATAAGAATGGAAATATTATGTTCTGTGATTTCTGAGGGCGCCTAGATCAGCTGAAAGATAAATAATTGGGAACAATACTCAAATATGAATGCAGAATTGCAGATTAATTTAAAAAAAACCTGTATATGTAACCTAATGTTTGACAGACGTTCAACAAAACAATTTCACATAGAAAATACATTCTGAAGTCCCAAATAGTTAGTTTATAAAATGTTTTTTGTTATTTATTTTTAAAAAGTAATATGAGTAGGCAAAATGTTAGCATTCTTCAATGCCAATGCCATTTTATAATCTTTTAAAGGATCTTATTAAGAGAGAACCACTTACGGGTGCCAACACCACTTTTCTTTCTTACAAAAAGTGACAGCAGACATAGGCCTACCACCACACCCATTCCTTTAAATTAGCTATTTGTTTATTTTTTGCTTTCGTGGGCTTTCCTGAAATCCACAAGTTCCACCCTGCGTGTCAGTCTCAGCCCTCGTCCTCAGACCGCTCTCATCTTACTCACCTAACTCACCCCCGTTGTCCCGCTCCAACCATGTACGCGATAACCCCCATTCTCCTCTCTCTTTCAGGTAAGTGTTTAATGTAGATACTTAAGCTCGTAAAAGTGCTTGTCTGGCGCACTTTGTTTTTATTGTAAAATTGTGATTCATTTTGAAGTAGGCCTAATCCTCCGTTCTATGTATACCGTTTTTATTTTAATGGTTGGCTTTTGAAGGCCTGACGTTAGCACTTTCATCGATTAACAGGCAAGTGAGTATAGCCTAGCTTTACGATTGGTTTCTGTAGCATTGTAGGCCTGCTTTCGTTTTTTTCTAATCGCCTAACCTTTTTACACCACGTGTGAGGTTTGTTTTATTAACCTATAGCCCTACCTTCGAGAGGTCGGTCAAATAGTGCTGTGATCGCAATCGCTGTCCACTGACGGAGTTGTAGATAAGACGCCTATCAAGACAATATTTATTTTTGTTGTAGGCTGGCCAGGGATATTAAAGTGAGTCAGTCATTATAAATGGCGAATAAAACAATGATTTGACGAATTGAGCAACAGCGGCTAGGCTACATGCTTAGTCAGATTTTTCATATCCTGAGACGATGACACCCAGCAACCTGGACAGAAACACCCAGCAACGAGGGAGTTTGTGTCATTTAAAAAAAATCGAACCTAAAGTTAGAGAAAGAAAATGAGAGAGAGAAGAAATCAAGTTATTGGGACATTGTTGCCTCGGCACACTATTATATATTTTGGTGTCTGCGTATTGTATTGGCAAAGCAAGGTTCATGCATTGAGGTGATGGCGTTCTGTCTGTACACGCCACACATTCATTCAGACTGGTACAGACACGCGAACCAGGGAACGGGAACCGCTCCACATCCACACCGCCAAGCTGTTTATGTAAGAGCCTGGCACTGACTGCGTCTGTATTTTTTCTTTTTTGATCTACACACTAAGGCCTATACATGGCCCCATACTTAAATATGCCGACCACCCCAGGCTGACAAAAAAGGTGCAAACTTGATTAAAGTAAATCCAAGGCTGATATTTTGTGGAAATGTTTTTTTTTTTGCTGTGGATCAGGGCTGATGCTGGTCTGGCCCTCGGCTCTCTCTGACACTGGAGCCAGAGAACACGCGGCGGGCGGTGTCTCCGCGTATAACGGTAGGGCTATGTGCCTGGGAGGTTTGGTTTTCATTTTATTCTGCTAAAAATATAAGTAGTATAGGCTTCTACACTATTTGTGTTTTACTGAGTAGGACTATTCGACAAAGTTACTTTCCATGCAACTGAAAACCATTTATATTTTGTTGGCCTAATGCCTAGGCCTACTGCATACAGCATGTATAACTAGGCCGGTCTACATTAAAACAAAATGGTCTGCTCAAAGAATTTGCGAAGCAGAGAGAAGTTCGACATTACAGAAATCTTTGACATACAATTAATCCCATGTCAAATTTCACCGAAAGGAAATGCGGAAAATTACTAATATTTCCAACTGTTTTACCATTCAGAGCTGGGGCAACAGCGCCCTCGGGTGGAGAGGTCGCCAATCGAGAGCTGCGGCTCTGACCAGCAGAACTACTGCTTTAACGGCAAGTGTATGCTGCTGGTGGACCTGAATCAACAACATTGCAAGTAAGAGGACAGTGTGTGTGTGTGTGTGTGTGTGTGTGTGTGTGAGAGAGAGAGAGTGAGTGTGTATGAACTTGGTGACCATCCGGCATCAAATCACAATCTCAAAACATGTATTAAAAATGTGTCTGCGTGTGTGTGTGTGTGTGTGTGTGTGCGTGTGCGACTGGGTGTGTGTGTGTGTGTGTGTGTGTGTGTGTGTGTGGAAACCTGTGCGTCTGTGTGTGTGTGTGTGTGTGTGAGCATGTGCGTCTCCTAGGTGTGAGAGAGGCTACTATGGCCCCAGGTGTGCTCATATGGAACTGGTCTTCCAGCCAATGAGAGAGGAGCAGTTGCTGCTTGTCGCTGTGTGTGTGGTGATGCTGCTCATAGGGCTGAGTGGAGCGTTTTACTTTTTCTACAAATGGTCAGTATATGCCTGTGATTCCCACTATTCAAGCACCAATTGATATCAGGATTTCACTTGTGTTCATGTTGTATGTAATATTATACATAAAGTTGACTCCTTTTTCATTTTTTATTCACAGGTACAGGAGAAACAAATGCCCACTGCCAAAGAAGAGACAGGGATGCATGGGAATGGAAAGGGCCTAGTGTGTGTGTGTGTGTGTGTGTGTGTGTGTGTGTGTGTGTGTGTGTGTGTGTGACATATGCTTGAATGTTGAATGTATTGAACAAAACAATCTTATTATCTGCACATTTGTATCATTTATTTCAGCATTTTGAAATTCTTCTCAAAATATATTTGCATTTCATTTTCAGGTATTTTTAATATATATTACATGTTTTTTTCTATTTTTGATATCAAATGTTTTACACAGTATTCAATAGCTTTTTAATAAACATGTAATATAAACTTGTATTTATGATTGATAGTCCTTATGCATTCAAGTGTTTCTATCTATATTCCTACGATTTCAAAAATGTTGCATTTATTTTCTTTTGGAATTTTATACTAGATTATTCATGCTAATAATGATACATATAAACTACAATAACACTAAATAAATACTTTGCGCTCAGCATGGTTTCCTGTCCTTATTACTCAACGCTCTAATGTATCACGTTCTGAAGGACCCATGAAGAACTCCACAGCCATTGTGACTTATTGTTTACAGTAACTTCACTGTTTACATCTTCAACCATTTACATCACCCGCATTAGAAAGAATATTCTCCAACGACCATATTCCTCTCCGTCCTTGATGAATCGGGTGCAACAATGCCAACATGTCAGCAATGTAGCCAGGCATACTTTTAAATGCGCACACACACACACACAGACCCCGATTCTCAAATTATTATCAAATAAAGGCATCTCAAGGCTTCATTCTTCTATGTAATTCCATCACATCATCCGCATCACTGTTGCTAGGGTCAACAATGGAACCGGGTAGGTTGCAGCGTCTAAATGTTTGAATGGAAAAATATTATTTTAGCGTCCTGCCAGCTTCTATTGTTACAGGAAATGAATGCTTCTGTGTGTGTTAGAGGTGGATGGTGTTCTGTTTGGGTAAGAAAAAAAAAGACTGGGTCCGCGGTGGATGTGAGTCACTGATCCATTCATGGCATACAGGAGGAACGTGGCGATTAAATGGACAGTTAGTCACAAGGACCTCGCACAGGTTAATCAGTAGCACCCTGCTCAGTGTGTGTGACCTCGTTAGTGATGCTGAGTGTGTTAAGACTTCTCCTGTTCTCTCTCCGATGATCAACATATTCCAGTTTCCAGTTTCAACAGGTTTCAACAGATTCACAAAAATAAAGATACTTATTTTGAGAAGTTTCCTTACAGGAAATGATAGTTTCTAAGAATGTTTGCAATTGCTCAATATTTTCCTGAAAACCTTAAATTTTCTTAATGACTTCATACATTTATGTATTTAGAAGTTGTTTTATTTCATTATTCAACTTTTTAAAAGGCTACTATGTACCAATCCCTTGCAATCTTAATAAGTAAAATACTGAGAAGTGATTGTATAGTAAGCTTAGTGTTTAGTACTAGACCTATTTTTTTTCTAGATTATTATAACAATATACTTAATTTGAATCACTGAGTGAGTAGCTAACCTTAAAATGTGAACACATTCGGAATAGAAGCAATTCAAAGATACAAACAATATTACCAATTAAAAGCAAGAGATAACCTATATATATAACATATATCAATTATGATGGTCAGTTTTAAGTGTCCTAATTGGGATTAGGAGCACTTAAATTGTTTTACCTATATGTGTCCCATTTGTGTTTGTGTGTATGTGATGTCTGAAACTGAGTAACGGAAGCAAACTTTTAAACTGCAAAACAAGTTTACCTACGGGTACAAATAAAGTAACCTGAACCTGAACCTGATAACTTGTCTAACAACTTAGGACAAGGTTGTAAAAATCAAGAGTAAATGTAAGTTCTTCGTTTTCAAGAATTCCATTTAATATAACCCATAAGCAACCATTAAAGACCAACATAAGACCGATCTTAGGATATCTTTTAGTGAAGAGCAATTTCTCTAAACTTCAACTATAATTTCAATCTTCACAAAATACAGCAGTTACAGAGTTTTGTGTTAAAATGCTTTTTTGAACCCAGTCCCAGATGTGTACAAACATATCAAGTGGACTTGATAACATACAGTATGTGCATGAACACATGTGCCCCCCCCCACACACACACACACACACACACACACACACACACACACACACACAAACACCCACACACACAAGCACCAAGCCCCGCACAGCTCTGCTATTAGCTGATGTGCAGACTGGTGGGTCTGGTGTGTTATTCCATTGGAAGAAGACACAGTCTTCCCCACTCATGTCAAAGTTTCCAGTCAGGGCATCCATGGACATATCAGCCATGCCTTACCCTGCGTAAACATTTAATCTCTGCCTCTTTATAAACAACACATGTCCGACCGGTGTGCTCAGGGACTCTGAGGACATTTGTGGCATTCCTAGCAGGTTTTACCATCAGGGTTTCAATTCCCTTAACCTTAAACTCGTAGACAAAACAAAATAGTAGCCTCACGCCACATGCCTTCTCTATAGGGTCTACCTTCTCTACACGTGTAGGTGTGCCGACACGCAGACATGGACTCACACCGGCTCAATATCACCGCCTTGAGCTTCTCTCATGCGTACTGATTTGAGATAATTTCCGAGAAATACACAAACACAAAGCATTCACAGGGTCATTTGCTATTTAGAAGAAATTACCTCATGAGGCTCATGATATTTTATTGAATTCCTGAAGGCTATGTCTAGTGGAAAATGAATGGCATAACTCTGGAAAAATGGTGAAGAAATAATATAATATCTCATCTTTACTTTACTTTAATTAATTACATTCACAACACAATAATATATTCTTTGGGTTCTACTTTTATATTATTTCATAATGATCAATAGAGACAGGGTCTTAAGATTTGGGCATTGAGTGAGGGTTACAGATTTTAAGTTTTATGTTTCAAACATATTCATTTATTGACCTATATGTTAATCATTGATTTACTAAAATCTACTCTGGCATTGCATCATGCCAACGGAACTGTAGTTCTGTCATCATAGTACATCCGGAAGCAATAACAGTAAAATCAGTGTACTGTGTTATTTCGGGATGAGGCACCAATTGGAATAAATCTGTGGGTTTTTGGGGGTTTAAATGTGTTTCTGACCAATTACCTATTACCTACAGAACATGAGATGCCAAGGCATTGCCTAAGGCAACAACATCACACACACACACACACACACACACACACACACACACACACACACACACACACACACACACACACACACAATCGCACACTTATGCATACACACCCTCCCGGAAGGCAGGCAGGGCAGGCTCAAGCTGTGTCTATAAAAGCAGCACATAAACCAAGGTAGACACCACAGCCTCAGCACTGGACTCAAGTGCAGTGATCAGCACACCACTCCCAAACACACACACACACACACACACACACTCACGAACACTTTGCACTCCTGGGATATGAACTCTCTCATCCTTGCCTTCCTCCTGTATCTTGGTAAGTCTTTGGACTTTTTTTTTTTTACATGAGTGTATGTGTTTGGATGTGAGTATGTTCTTTTGGGTGTGAGTGTGTGTGAATTTGAATGGGAGTGTGTGATTGAATGTGTGTGTGTTTGGGTGTGAGTGAGTGTGTGTGTTTGGATGTTTGTGTGTGTGTGTGTGTGTGTGTGTGTGTGTGTGTGTAGGGGCGGGGGTTCTAAACAAATAAATATGCTGGAGAAAGATGGTTAAATGATAGCGAGACAAGACGGACCTGTGCGAGCGCTCTGACGTTCAGGTCAGGTCACTCAGAGCTGAATGTCGTGTAGCTTCAGCCTGCAGCAGGCGGGCTGCGGTCCTCCCACCACCTCCTCCATCCCCACGCCAATTTTTAGCAAAATAAAAAACACAATACAGATTTTTAATGCATTGCGTAAGTTTGATTTAATGTTGATCATTGGAGGTGGTCCAAATGTTTTTTGGTTTTTTTAATTAGTCATCGAAAACATCAACGCTACGTTGATGCTTCCTTCATGAAAGTCGTGCTTATTGCCATGTCACTGTCGTTACGTTGTCTGCCCTCCCACAGATATATTAGATTACCGTTCAGACATGTCCGTTTAGCCTCCAGTAAGCTCAGGTGACTCATTGAGTAATAAGCTCAGATTCATTATCGACAACATTTCCTCAAACATGTCTATTGAATTGACATCAACCCGAATCTATTTTAATGTGTTTCTGTTGTTCTTGGCGTGGGTGTGTGTGTGTGTGTGTGTGTGTGTGTGCACATGTGTGTGTGTGTGTGTGTGTGTGTGTGCACATGTGTGTGTGTGTGTGTGTGTGTGTGTGTGTGTGTGTGCGCACGCGCGCGTGTGTGTGTGTGTGTAGTCTGCAGTGTTGTAGGGGCCCTGGGATCTGAGGTGACCTTCTCCCCAGGATTGCAGGCGACAGGGACCCTCGCCTCCGGGGGGGGTCTGCTGGGGGCTCCAGTGGACGACGATGACACCTTAGAGGAGCTCAGCGATGAGCTGTCCGGAGGTGAAGACTCTATGGGTCACGTGCTGCTGCATGGTATGCTTGCCCTCAACTCACACTTCTACCAACATCTGATCAGTGCTCAATGCCATACGCCGCACAGAGCTTTAGCTCTACATACACAGAGGCTACGGAGGTCTGAAAACTAGCTAAGGCAGCTAGCAGTAAGGCAATAATATGCAAAAAAAACTAGTGATTGATGCTGTGTTGTAGATAAATCATTCTACACAATGCGTGTGACACTTCTTGACAGTCTGTCTGTGCTGCAAACATATCCTTGTAATAATGTGTGTGACATTTCATAATCACTCTCAACTCTACAACTTTGAATGGGTTTGTCTGGAATTTATGGTTGGCGTTTCCTAGGCCAAACACTGCCCTCAGCGCCTGGTTTCGGGCTGTGGCTGCGTGCTACTCTTGTAAACGGACCTTGGAGTCGTTAGCATATCTATGATGACAAGCGTCATAACTTTTCTGTGTGGCATAAAAAAAAGTCTGAATAAAATCATTAAATAGACAGCCAATGGACAGACATACAAAACATACTGGATGTATGCGTTCATTCTGAGACATGCAAATATAAGAGACTGGAAGTAAGGGTTAGAATGGGCCAAAAACATTGATGCGCCTGCCTTTACCAAGAAAATAGCCAAATATCTCGGTTGCTATGTACGAGATAAGACATCGTTTTTTTATGGTTTGAAGCACAGTAAAAGTTTTTATCTTATCGATAAAACCGTTTTTAGCTGATCTCGGGGAATGTGTGGCAACGTAGTTGCAGAACAACATTTCATCTCTCATATTAACCTCTTGAACCATAATGACCTCCTTTCTTCAGTTTTACTTTCAATAAGACAAAGGGGTGAAAGTCAAAGATTCAGCAATCTTTGCCAGCGGTCAGATTGATTCATAGAGCAGGTGCGTTCCCACCTGTCTCTCCTGCCACAAGACCTCTTTTAAACCCTGGGAATTAGACTATGCTACGGCGATGAATTCACCTCGGATTCTCCCGAGCCGCAAAACTCACCGGCTCCTCTCCCTCACCTTCCTCTCTCTCATCCCTCCTCTCTCACCACTCCATATCTCTCTCTTGCCATTCTCTTCCTTACCCTCTCTCTCCTACCCTCTTTCTCTGACTACCCTCTCTCTCATCCTCTCACCAATTTCTCCCTCCCTTCTCTCTCACTCTTCTCCCTCACCTTTCACTGACACTCTTCTCTCACCCCTCCTCCCTCCCTCTTTCTCGCCCATTCCTTGTTCTCTCTCATCCTTCTCTCTCTCACGCTTCTCCCTCACCTTTCACTGACACTCTTCTCTCCCGCCCCCTTCTCCCTCCCAGCCTTTACAGAGCGGCCAGCCGGGGAGAGTAGTAGGAAGAAGAAGGGGAACAGGAGGAAGAACAAGCACAAGGGCAAGAGAACCACCACCACCTTGAGACCGGGGAACAGCACCTACACCAGCGGCCCCTACACCAGCAGCTACACCTCCGCCCACAGCCTGACCACCACGGTGGACCCCTGCACCTCCACCCACCTGGGCTTCTGCATCCATGGCTACTGCAAGTACATGGAGGACCTGAGAGAGCCTGTGTGTGTGTGAGTACATCCGGCACAATCTCTTGAAGTTCTGATCCAGGATCAAAAAATGGGCTGTGGTTGGTCCACCGGTCGAAAACAAAACCAAATAGTTTAAATAGAGGGATGCCATAGTTTTTCTAATGCAATGTTTTTCGATTGCAATTTTTGACACAGTTGCCAAGAATCTCTGTGTCTTTAATGTACAGTGTTTACCAACACATGTACTGTATGTTAGTATCAGTCATGGGCACACCGATTGTTGATTTGTTGATGAAACTACAAGCTCCTTGCTGATTGGTTCCCTGCTTGCCCCCACTGCAGGTGCATGAGGGGCTTCGATGGCCTGCGCTGTGGGATCCAGACACTGGAGACAGGAAGGGGCGGGGACAAGAGTGAGACGGAGGTGGTGCAGATGGTGTTGGTCATCATCGCCGTTGTGCTGTCCGTTATCAGCTGCACCGCCATCTTGCTAATGACCTGCGCCCAGTGAGTCTGGAGCACACTCACGCACACATGTTCACACACACACACACACACACACACACACACACACACACACACACACACACACACACACACACACGCGCGCGCACACACACACACGTTCACACACATACACACACACACACACACACACACACACACACACACACACACACACAATCAAACACAAATACACAGACACACGCACACACACACACAGAAATGGCATAGCCATCGGTCAGATATTAGTGAGTGAAATGCTCTGTGAGAATAGCTGTTCAGCCTGACTGCAAGCATGCCTCTGTAAATGTGCATCTCTGTAAATGTGCCTTTGATTCTGTGCCTTATTGAACCATTTGAGTGGTGCCCCCACATGCCATTTAGCGCCATAACCTTCTGGATGTTCTCAGGTAGTTATGGCTAACCAGTGATTCAGCGGCACCGACCAATGAACCGCCCTGAATTCCTCCTAGTTCAGTGACATCACTTCATTCACACACTCTGCGGTGCAGCATAGCAGGTCTTGCAGGCTTTGCTGTTGCATGTCTCATCGCTGAGGCCCAAATAATCGTTGACATACTTTGAGGGCATACATTGTATTGCGCTATCGCAACAGGACTTCCATCCCCGCCCCGACAAATCCTAAGATTATACCACTGGGAACCACGACATTAAACACGTGAGACCTTCAAACTAAAAGCTGTTGGCATCCAGACACATTTACACATCACAAAGCAAACAACACACCCAAACACACCCCTGTTGCTCATGCCATTTAGAAGAAGGAAAACATAATGAAAAAGTCTGGCATCCACTTGACATCCAAGGAGTATGGGAGCTTATCAATTCTTTTTTTATATTGAATTAGAGAGAACAAGCTTTTTAATTGTGATCACTAATCCAGAACCCTTTATGTGTAGGACTGTGGTTTATTCATATCTAACTACACCGGAATTCCTTGCACATACCAGGGATTCCTATTCCTATTTTTAGCAACCATAATGTTCTTCCTTATAATTGCATGTCAAATGTCAATATGTTCTCAATCAACTTCCTGGATCCTGGTTAAAGGGTAGTTGAATATAGCCTTCATTCTAACCTTACATTAACATTAATAGTCCAAGAACAACATACTTGCAGGTCACATAAAGCAACAATAGGATTCCAGCTTTTGGGCCCTAGCTAATTTGGTTTGGGGATTTAGGAAAAGGCCTCTTTGAGGTGGCCATTTTTGTTATTTATTACTGTGTTCAAGTATATGCATACATCTATCAGTAACCAGCCCCTTGTTATTGCCTAAACTAAAGATGAACGCATGAATGCATAGACAGATCATGTTCAATAGCCTACAGTCATGACTCATGCCATAAACTTAAATATGTTGTTTTCATCTTTTGTAGCTACCGGACCCACAGAAACTTCATGGCTGCCTACCTTGGATCTGGGGCAGAGGCGGAGAAACTTCAGAAGCCTATCGCTAACGTTATGGTGTGAGCAACATCAGTGGCCACCAGGTAGACACTCACTCAGCTTCCTCATAACATATGTGGTTTATCATGCTGAGATAATGTTGTCAATCTAGAACACACAGGCTGTCAAATTGGTTCCTGCGGACAGGGGATGTCATATAGTGTATACTTAGTATGTCAATAGTGAACATTTAGCGTAAGCCTCACAGTCTCTGTGGTTGAGTTCGACTTCATTCAATTTGAGTAGAAAACTGAATGGAAGCAGGATTTACACAACACAAGTGTCCATAGTGCTTGTTTGTGCTTTGAGCTCTTCAGTGCCGAGGTCCCTCAGGCAAAGGGCTGCGGCAGGAGGTTGTTTTGCCGCGTGGATCTCACATGCACCTGGTGACACAATGGAACCCAGCGGGGGGAGAGGACAGCGTGAGCCTGTTGTGGTCAGCGTTGTTTTGTTAAGGAAAGGAACGGGTTGTGTGACATCGAGCGGAACTCCGTTGGACGCTGATTAGGGAGGGATTAGGGTCAGACTGACACATAATAACACATGTTGGTGTGAACCGTCTCCAGGGCTGTACAATGCAAACACCTGACACGCGCACGCGGCCTCACGCGCGCACACACCCCCTGCTCATCCACTTGCATGGGGTAGTGCATGTGGTAGCTGTGGTTACGCACAGCACACGTGCGTGCGTGCAGACACATATTTTGAAGATTTTCAACACACACACACACACGTTTTTTTTCCAGTCCCTCACACAGAAATGTTAACCTTCAGCGAGACAATGTGGGCGGGGAGCATTCTGTACGCCTACCTGGAGCTCACTCTGTGTCCTTAGGTGCTTCCGGTTCTCTCTATCAGTTTACTACTGCTATATTCATACTGAGCACCAATATATAAACCGATTAGGCTCTTTATAAAGGTTAAACAAATCCCTTATGCAAATATCCGGTCCGTTTTCGATTCCGAAATAGGTGACTCATTCCGTTTTGAAATTTGGTGAAGAACAATATTAGAAACAACGTTTGCTCTTGAACGCAGACCTTTGCACTAGTGCGTTTAACACGCTGGCCAGATAAAGGAGAGGAATGCACAAGTGAGTCATGACTTGAACAACACTCAGCGCGTTGAGGCGAGTCCGCTGGTGAATCGATTGTTTCTGATTCTAAGATGAGGCGGTCGCACATATTGATGAGGGCTTGTCTTCCTTCAGGAATCAGAGGAGAAGACAGCTGGAGGACTACTCAACGTGCTAGCCACCAACACGCTACAAAACCCCAACACTGCCCCGAACCCCTTCAGTAGAAAGTAATTTATTTCCGTTTGACTATTTATTGGTAAAATATTTGTTTCAAAGTTTGAGTTTGTCATGTTAAAGTGAATGGATGGTCCACTGGATGCTGCGCGTCTTGCGAATTCATCGTACTGTTTTGTATTAGTTTGGGTGTTATTTATTGCACTGCTGTATAGGTCAAATACTTGTTCCACATATTTGATCTCCAATAAAGTGTTAAGTTAAAGCCTGATTGTGTAATACACATGTGGACACACCCACCCCCCCCCCCCCCCCCCCACACACACACAAACACTTTTAATTATTGTATTTATGTCCACATACATACAAAAGATGAAACAGGACATAAATATAACAACAAATAACTAACAAATTGAAAATATTTTTCAGCAGTATGTAACACACAAACAAACACGTATCACAGGGACAGATAGCAGGACCTCCTCGAGATGGAGTGACAAATTGAGCATTAGTTAGGATAGTGTTCATATTTAACAGCTTTGGTAAGGAAGGCCTTCTAGACCTTCATCAAAGCCACAGCCTGCCTCAAGACTGAGACCACGCTGAGCTGCTCATCATAAACCATAATAACACACAGACACACAGACACACACACACACACACACACACACACACACACACACACACACACACACACACACACACACACACACAGTGTGTCCATGTTTGGGTGATGTGTTTACATTCCCTTCAATGAACGCCTCACATAGCTGTGCAGTCGGCTCACACAAACACAGACACGGAGCCCCGTATAGGCCTACAGCGGCTCGGAGCAGGAGCGGTGACATCACCATCATGGAAGTCACTGAATGATGACGGCTGGAGCACTTTGGTTTGGAACAAGAAGACCCTGAATCCTCACATCATCAATCAGTTCATTTCGTTCAAAGGCCATTAACATATCACCATATGAATATAAAAGAGAGCTGGAAAGGTTGAGAGATATTAATGTGTAAAAATATGTGTAAAAAAATACTAACGTTAAAATACCAAATAAGGGATTGTTTGTTGAGGAATTGGTTCTTAAAAATCAATTAATCAATATCCAATTACATAAATTGTCCCAAATTCTAAAACTAAGTGAATATTTGGATCGGAAAATGTTCGATAGGTCATGCCTAAATGTCAGGATGCCAATGGACCCTTTTCACAGGTCAATAGCCGCGGCAGAATGGTCAATGTATATATACTTGGCTGGTTGTGTCTATGCTGAGCAGCCATACCTAAACCGAATAGACCCATGAATGGCATGAGCTACACCTGTGTTTTACCTATTTAAAGGGCCCATACAGAAATCTAAATGACAGACAATGATCCAAGGATTATGAATTATCCATCCAAATAACGGTGATGTGCAATGATGTATATGGGACGTAATCCATGTCCAATTTTAAGACAATCTCTGTTGCTATGGCAACGACTTTTCGGAGAACCGAGTAACGTTGGAGGACAACGTTGCACACACACACACACACACACACACACACACACACACACACACACACACACACAGGTTTTAAAGGAGTTCTTTCCCATGGACCGTAATAGACTCAAGAGTCAGACTATCTGGAGATAAACTACAGCACACAAAGGAAGATAGGAAAGAATGTGAGATAAAACCATAGCTTCTCATATCAGATTCATGGTTCAGGTAGCACTGCCTCCCTGAACATCTTAGACAGGCAAAGTCTACAGACATGTAGAATCATATATCTGGTGATGGTCGCTACAAAAGCCTCCATTTTCTGACTTGAAAAGCACACACACACACACACACACACACACACACACACACACACACACACACACACACACACACACACACACACACACACACACACATAACCTTGACTGGATGTATAGTTTCATGTGGAAACTTAATTTGGGTGTGGCGCCTCGGTATCCAGGTTACTGAAGTGGGCACACGTGAACTATTGGTGGTGTATCACTGTGTCACCATAGGAACACTGTCAACATAGTGGCAGGTTGGTCAGTTTTATTTTCTCTTCAAACAGAGGCCACGTGTGGGCATTTCAGGGAAAGGGTGTGTCGGGGTAAGGTAGCCTGTTTTTGTCCTGTAGGGTATTCTTTGGCAAAAAATTTTTTGTTTTATCTGAGCATTTTTAGCTTCAGGAAAGGTATTGAGTTGAGTGTATTATGAAACCCTCGACAATAAAACATAAGATTAAGGATTACTTAATCAAATATAGTTTAGTCTCTTTTTCATTCCTGGATGAGTTAAATTTATGGTGAGAAACGATGGCGAAAAGATAGTTGGCTTTTGCCGTTCAGAATGTGAAATGACAGTACAATCGTACAGAGAGCACCATCTAGTGGTCCCGATAAGTACTTGCATACTCGTCACGTGCGTGCGCGCGTGCGCCTGTGTGTGTGTGTGTGTGTGTGTGTGTGTGTGTGTGTGTGTGTGTGTGTGTGTGTGTGTGTGTGTGTGCGCGTGTGTGTGCGTGCGTGCGTGTGTGTGTGTATTCCCTCATTACTGGATTACTCCAAATGGGTACCCATTCCATTCTCTACTGTTATCTCAAAAAGACACTTACAGTGGGGGCTGGATCTTTCACGCATTTAAAAGTTTGCAGAAGAATTTAGGACTGTCCAAACTGAGCAACTTGTATCTTTTATTTTGTTTGCAGTGGTGGCACTTATTTGGTTTTAATAGACAACAAAACTGTTGAGTGTAGCACACATGTCATCCAAATCGCATCATTATCCCAAATAAAACAATACAATTAAGCTCAATTTGACATCATTGAGTTGCAAATGTTCTAGAATAACTCCGATTTCCGCATTGTATTCTTTATCCAGGTCATGTGTTGTTTGGAAAGGAAGGTGTACACTCCTGGTTTGGTCTTAACACCGCAGCTTTCGCCAAAAGAAGTGATTCCTACTTGCACACCGTTGCACATCAGAGGTCCTCCAGAGTCTCCCTATAGAGAAATAGACGACGACATGAATATATTGAAAATCAATCTGTATTTTTTATAGGCCTAAATGAAATATTGCAATAATACCTAATACCACCAAAATAAAATTAAAATGTCTGATTAAAATGGAGTCATAGTGTGCGGCACTTTGCTGTCAAAATACCTTTGTGATTTGATTCCGAAGGAATCAGATAGACCTACAAATTACGTGGGATCGGACCCAGAAATGTCCGCACACTAGGCCTACTATCCTATCCTAACATAAACGGTGATTTACTACTCGAGCCAATAGGGGGAGCCTTTGCAACGACCGAACAAAGAAGACTCTTTCAAGTCCCTGTGGTCGAAACAATATAGCTAACATATTCATAATGGTGACGCATTTCTCATTTGAAGTTGAGCAGGTTGCTCGGTCTGCACTACCCTGGGTTGTATCATTTACAATATAGATAATGAAGAATAATAGTTGTACCTACCACACAGGTGTCCTTGTTTTTCTTAAACAAATTCTTTCCTAGTGTTCCAGCACATACCATGTCAGGATTGATGACAGGTTCGGAGTTGTAATATGTGGGCGAGTTGCACGTTTCTCTTTTGATAACAGTGACATCGGCGGACATCAGGACATCCGACATTTTGACCTTCTTAACGCTGACGGTCCCCCAACCAGCCACCATGCATTTGGTACCTTCCTTGGGGTCTGGGATTACATTCGCCAATGGCAAATACTTTACGGTCTTGGTCGGCTTCCCCTCTTGGTCGAGCTGAACCAAATTACAAAAGTAACTTTTACAATCGTTGCTGCAACAACAATGAGTTTACACACACAATTCTGTTGTTGGATGTGATATTAGTATTAATCACACTCACACTCAATCACAGTAATTAGCTCACCTTTAGTAGCTGGAGATCATTGACCTTTTTTTCCCAGTTCAATTTGGGATGGGGATAAGACTTTAAAACCTTCTGGACCTGAACAGACTTATCCTTCTGGCTCTTCTTTATAGAGTCCACCCCAAGCTGCACCATGGTTATGCTGTAAAATGCAAAACAAGGTTTACTAATAAATACCAAACAGCGTGCAATATGACAAAGCCAACACAGCAATATTTGAGGTAGTGTAAGTAGTAAGATTTGAGATTTGTAAAGAGAGCAGAATTTGTGATAGACGGGCAGGATGATTTCCTCAAACAATTAAGGGAAGAGAAGCCCAGAGTGGTCAGAAATGAGCCGGGTGCGGTCACATATCTTAATCGTCTCATACTGAGAAAGGCCCCCAGTCAACTGTGTTTCACTAACAGCTGAAGGCTGGCTATGGCATTTCTCACAAATTATTACCAAATGATTTTAAATAGTACCTACTGCCCCTCAGCCTACTGCTCCTTACCTACAGCTATAACCAACAACAAACATTGTTCATGTGATTATGAGCAGAAGTGTATTATTGGATGAATGATGTGACAAAATCCCTACTCAGAACAGTGGGCCGCGGTCAGCACCCATCTGGAAGAGAGGAGGGTTCCTCCGCAGATGGGCTCCCCTGTGCTGTTATACAGGAGAACCATGTAGGGCAGAGAATGAGCCTTCACCTTCTTCCCTCCAATGATCTCAGCCTCGCCGCAAGCACCTGTAGTTAAACAAACACAGCACCACTGAAAGATATCCTTTATCCATACAAAAACAATACAAGTTTGTCTGTGATTGTTTTGTATTTCTTAACAGGGACGCTTAGCACCCGACTGAAAGGTTTTGGGTTTGAACCCCGGCCTGTTGCCATCCTTGAGCAAGATGCTCCAACTCAGTGACTAAATAGTAAATCGTTTATCATTCCAAAAGTAATACACAAAAAATATAATACAGAAGATGTTGTTTTCTACTTACATGACTGGATATGGAGGACCAAACACAATGTTTTAACAAGAGCTAGCCATGAACGCGCCATAGCTTGTTTCTGATGCTGGACTAAAGACGATACTGAAACTCAAGATGCAGCGTAAGTTGCTTATATGGCCAGTTCAAAGGATGTGGTCCAACCACAATGGAACAAACGTGCTCACACTTCAAAATGCAAGGTTCAAATGCACGTGTCTGCATGTATTGTTTCACAAAGAACCACACTGCAACAATGTCCATGCTACATGTCGCCTATAGTGGCTGACACACTCCACCTATGGGTGACTTTTACTGTGCTCCTTCAAACACAAGGACACAGGGTGGTGGTGCTGAAAGACGGTTTATTGTACGGTTTGCAGATAATGATACTTTAGCGCTCCATGTTGCCAGGCAGGAGATCTCCGCCTGAGTGTGTGTGTGGAGAAGGCTGGTCTAACCTGGGCACATTGATTACTCAATGCAACAGGAGTGGAGTGCAGCTTCACACAGAGCCAGAGTCCGATAAGACTCGGCCAGGTGAGGTTGCTTAAACCAGGCATCATCCACACACACTTAAAGCCTTGTGTGGTTAGTCAACGATAAAGGGAGGAATAGGCCATAGGAAACACTAATATATACAGTATATATATATATATATATATTAGTGTTTTATATTGATCTATATATATATATATATAAATATAAAATAAAAATTAAATTACTTTCTTAATCATGTCTGATGTTTATTCAAATCCCAGCAAGGCAGGGTTACATACAGAATAGTCACAAACAATAAACATGATTGATTATGAACTGAAGGTAAAGATGGCTAAAGATAAATAGCAATGCTGTTGACAGCCATCATCCGTAAAACGGCAAACGTTTTACGGATTCTGCATTGTCTTCTTTATCCAATCAATGTGTTGTTTGGAAAGAAAGGTATACACTCCTGGTTTGGTCCGATCGCCGCAGCGCCTGCCAAAGGAAGTGATTCCTACTTGCACACCGTTGCACATCAGAGGTCCTCCAGAGTCTCCCTATAGAGAAATAGATGAAAACAGGAATGTATTCAAATCCTCTTTTAACCTACCGAATCCGATTCAAGATATTGATAGAAATTATAGATTAATTAAAATCACAAAGCAGTTACCTGACAAGTATCCTTATCCTTCTGACTCTCTTCTACAGTTCCGGCACATACCATGTCAGGAGTGATCACAGGTTTGGAATTGTAATATTTGGGCGAGTTGCATGTTTCTCTTTTGATAACAGTGACATCAGCGGACATCAGATCATCTGACATTATTTTGATCGAAGCGTTGACGGTCCCCCAACCAGCCACCACGCATTTGGTACCTTCCTGGGGGTCTGCGATTACCTTGGCCAATGGCACATACTTTATGGCCTTAGTTATCTTCACCTTTTTGAAGAGCTGCATCAAAGAAATTACAAAGTAATTTGTATCATCAATAGTGCAACATCACATGGTAAACACAATCCCTATGTTGGATGTGATATGAGTATTAATCACACAGTAATTAGCTCACCTTTAGTAGCTGGAGATCATGGCCTTTCGTAAAATGTTCATAAGTAGGATGGGGGTAAGGCTTTGCAACCTTCCGGACCTTAACAGATTTATCCGTCTCGCTGTTTTTAATGGTGTCCACACCAAGACGCACCGTAGCTATTCTGTTAAAGAATCCAAAATAGGGTTTACTTATGAATACCAAACAACAGCATGTACTAGTACACAAAGCTCAACCACATACATACTTAAGGTAAAGTATAGATTTGAGACTTGTAAAGAGAGATAACAGAAAAGAGCAGAAGAGGGCAAGATTTTGAAAAAATAACCCCCCGATAATGCTGCTCACTCCATACATTTCCGCCATTGAGAATGTCACGTTTACATTCATGTACCTGTGATAGACAGCCAAGATAATTTCGTCAAACCAATCAGGAAAGAGAAGCCCTGATTGGTCAGAAAGGAGCCGGGAGCGGTCTAAAATAAAAAGCCTCATACTGAGGAAGGCCCCCAGTCAACCAGAAAATATATTCTCAGTGTTTCACTCACTAACAGCTCAAGGATGGCTATGGCATATCTCACAAATCACACCCAAATGATAGCTCTTAAATAGTACATACAGCACCTTAGCCTACAGCTTCTTTCCTACAGCTACAACCAACAACAAACATTGTTCATGTGATTATAAGCAGAAGTTTATTATTGGATGAATGATGTGAGGAAATTCCTACTTTAAACAGTGGGCCGCGGTCAGCACCCATCTGGAAGAGAGGAGGGTTCCTCCGCAGACGGGCTGCCCTGCGCTGTTATACAGGAGAACCATGTAGCACAGAGAATGAGCCTTCACCTTCTTCCCTCCAATGATCTCAGCCTCGCCGCAAGCACCTGTGGTTAAACAAACACAGCACCACTGAAAGATATCCTTTATCCATACAAAAACAATACAAGTTTGTCCATGATGTTTTGTATTTCTTAACAGGGACGCTTAGCACCGGACTGAAAGGTTTTGGGTTTGAACCCCGGCCTGTTGCCATCCTTGAGCAAGGTGCTCTAACACAATGACTAAATAGTAAATCGTTTATCATTCCAAAAGAAATACACAAAAAATATAATACAGAAGATGTTGTTTTCTACTTACATGACTGGATATGGAGGACCAAACACAATGTTTTAACAAGAGCTAGCCATGAATGTGCCATAGCTTGTTTCTGATGCTAGAATAAAGACGATACTGAAACTCAAGATGCAGTGTGAGTTGCTTATATGGCCAGTTCAAAGGATGTGGTCCAACCCCAATGGAACAAACATTCTCACACTTCAAGGTTAAAAAAAAATTGTGGCAAATACCTTTAATAGCTTCTTCACAACAATTGCAAGTAACCTGGTGCAGAAGCTTCCCTCTACTTCTGGTGTTTTTAGTGATCCACAGACGGTGCACAAGTTTTATGAAGAAAAGGGAGTCCAGAAAGTGCACAAAACTCAAAGGCCTGAATCCTTCCAAGGCTTCCGGTTTTGACAACATCCCAGCTAAATTTCTCAGGGATGCTGCTGAAAAAATCACTCCTGTCATAACCCATCTTATAAATTTATCCATTAAAAATAGCCATTTCCCCCAATAAATGTAAGGTGGCAAGAGTTATACCTTTATATAAAAAGGGGCTCAAATCTGATCCTGGAAATGTCTGCCCCATATCTATCCTGTGTACAATTTCAGAAATTATTGAAAGAATAATTTATGAGCAAATAGACAGTTATTTAGCAGAGCAGAACATCTTATTTGACTTCCAATCAGGATTTAGAAAAGCCCATTCCACTGATACCTGTCTGCTTTATCTTACAGACTTCATCAGGAAAGAGGTGGACAAGGGGAACTTTTGTGGCATGGTGTTAATAGACCTTCAAAAGGCATTTGACACAGTTCAGTCTGATATACTCTTGAACAAACTTAAAGTCCTGGGTTTTTCTGGTACATCTCTCCAGTGGGTGAGGTCATACCTGGTTGGAAGAGAACAGGTGGTGGATGTGGAAGGGACCTTGTCCTCACCACTTAAATTAACATGTGGAGTTCCCCAGGGGAGTAATTTAGGTCCTCTCTTCTTTTTGTTATATGTGAATGATATGCCGTCAGCCATAGACTGCAATCAGTTTTTATTTGCAGACGACTCTGCCATTCTAGTCTCTCATAAAGAGAAATCAGAGGTAGAAAGGCTGCTCAGTGTAGAACCCCTTAACCTCAGTTCTTGGCTGACGACAAACTGTCTCTCCACCTTGGCAAAACAGAGTCGATTCTTTTTGGGTCCAGAGACAAACTAAGAAAGACTTTGGGGTTTAGGGTAGTAGTAGCTGATGTTGAGGTTACAGCCAAGGAAGTTGTCACTTACTTAGGCTGTATATTAGACAACAAACTATCAGGGGAATTTATGCCCCAAAGAGTCATCTCAAAGGTGAGCCAAAAGACAAAGTTCCTGGCAAGAATATCCAGCCTCTTAGATAGTAACACCTTGAAAACCCTGGCCAATGCCCAAGTTCAATGCCATCTTGACTATGCCTGTACATCTCGGTACACTGACACTACTAAAGGCCTAAAAGACAAGCTACAGATCTGTCAAAATAAACTGATCAGAGTGGTACTCAAACTCCATCCCAGAACACATCTTCTTCCTGACCACTTCTCTAGTCTTAGGTGGCTCAGAGTGGAGGAGAGAGTTTCCCAACTTAAACTGTGTTTAGTCTACAAAATAAGAAATAACCTGGCACCCAAGTACCTAAGAAATCACTTCTCCAAAATTAGTGACACACACAATCTTGTGGAATGGCTTACCTTTAAACCTTAAACTGTTGAGCTCCTCCTACTTTCATTTTAAATCTTCAATAAAAAAAATGGTTATCCAACTCATAAACCAAATCAAAAGATTCATGAAGTACTAGGAATATTGTACTGTCTGTTTGTGTGTCTGGGAACTTATCCCTTGTTTTATTTATTTTATTCCCCTTTTTTCCTCAATGTTTTAGTCCATTGTGCTGTGTGTTTGTCCTCCATGCTTTAGTCCATGTGTTGTTTCTCCCCTTCCATCTAAAGGACCACAATGGAAACAAGCCTTTGGGCTTTATTGTTTTTTTTTTTAATCCTTTTGAAGACTTTTTGTTAATTGTTGTTCAATAAAGTTTTCATTGATTCATTAATTCAAATGCATGCATCTGCATGTGTTGTTTCACAAAGAACCACACTGTAACAATGTCCATGCTACATGTTGCCTATAGTGGCTGACACACTCCACCTATGGGTGACTTTTACTGTGCTCCTTCAAACACAAGGACACAGGGTGGTGGTGCTGAAAGACGGTTTATTGTACAGTTTGCAGATGATACGTTGGCGCTCCATGTTGCCAGGCAGGAGATCTCAGCCTGAGTGTGTGTGTGGAGAAGGCTGGTCTAACCTGGGCACATTGATTACTCAATGCAACAGGAGTGGAGTGCAGCTTCACACAGAGCCAGAGTCCGATAAGACTCGGCCAGGTGAGGCTGCTTAAACCAGGCATCATCCACACACACTTAAAGCCTTGTGTGGTTAGTCAACGATAAAGGGAGGAATAGGCCATAGGAAACACTAATATATACAGTATATATATATATATATATATATATATATATATATATATTAGTGTTTTATATTGATCTATATATACATATATATATATATATATATATATAAAATAAAAATGAAATTACTTTCTTAATAATGTCTGATGTTTATTAAAATCCCAGCAAGGCAGGGTTACATACAGAATAGTCACAAACAATAAACATGATTGATTATGAACTGAAGGTAAAGATGGCTAAAGATAAATAGCAATGCTGTCGACAGCCGTCATCCGTAAAACGGCAAAACTGACCTTGATCTATCCTGGGGTCATGAGGTCTATTGAATAAAAGCATTGTGCCGTAATTAGGGTACCAACTAAGTGAAACATCTCAGTCTTGGATGATGTCTCCTTGCTGTCCCGGCAGGGCTCACAACTATAACATTTTAGACTAACTTTTGTTAGTAATGTCCTTTGTCACGTCAATTGTAAAAAAAACAATGATCGCATTTGGTCAGTTTTTTTCCTACTGCCAATGCTTCAACATCCCTTTAAGTACAAACCAAATATGCACGCTCCTTCTCGATGTATCAAATAGCTTATCCTACTTATATTAACAGGCTGCTAAGATAATATACTCCCAGTTACGATTTTTTTTTCTTTCAGATCTGGCGTTCCATCATCTACAATGTTTAATTTCTTCAAAATACTGGTTTTAAAATATAAAATAAAGTTAATGAAGTCAACACAGATATATATGTGTGTATATATATATATCCAAACATTGTGAACATTGTGTGTGTGTGTGTGTGTGTCATAGTTAGATGTGTGAAGCCTAAGGGCAGTGACTAGGTTTGATCTTATTTTAGTCAGTTATTTTCTCATTAAAAACCTTGAGAACTGTTGGTTTTTTATTCCTCTTTTGCCAATACCGGTAACTTCCGTAAGTGTTATCTCAAAAAGGCACACAATACAGTTGGGGTTGGATCTATCACACATTTAAAAGTTTGCCAAATAATTTAGGACTGTCCAAACTGAGCAACTTGTATATATATATATATATATATATTTTTTTTTTTTTTTTTTTTTTTTTTGCAGTGGTGGCACTTATTTGGTTTTAATAGACAACAAACCTATTGAGTGTAGCACACATGTCATCCAAATCTCATCATTATTCCAAATAAAACAATACAATTAGGCTCAATTTGACATAATTGAGTTGCAAATGTTTCAGAATAACTCAGATTTCTGCATTGTATTCTTTATCCAGGCAATGTGTTGTTTGGAAAGGAAGGTGTACACTCCTGGTTTGGTCTTAACACCGCAGGTGCCAAAAGAAGTGATTCCTACTTGCACACCGTTGCACATCAGAGGTCCTCCAGAGTCTCCCTATAGAGAAATAGACGACGACATGAATATATTGAAAATCAATATCAGTATTTTTTTATATGCAATATTGCAATAATAATACCATCAAAATAAAATTAAAAGGTCTGATTCAAATGGAGTCATAGTGTGGGGCACTTTGCTGTCAAAATACCTTTGTGATTTGATTCCGAAGGAATCAGATAGACCTACAAATTACGTAGGATCGGACCCAGAAATGACTCATGTCCACACACTACTATCCTATCCTAACATAAACTGTGATTTACTACTCGAGCCAATAGGGAGCCTTTGCAACGACCGAGCAAAGAATACTCTTTCAAGTCCCTGTGGTCGAATCAATAGAGAAAACATTCATGATGGTGAGGCATTTCTCATTTGAAGTTGAGCAGGTTGCTCGGTCTGAACTACCCTGGGTTGTATCATTTACAATATAGATAATGAAGAATAATAGTTGTGCCTACCCGACAGGTGTCCTTGTTTTTCTTTCCAGCACATACCATGTCAGGAGTGATGACAGGTTTGGAATTGTAATATTTGGGCGAGTTGCACGTTTCTCTTTTGATAACAGTGACATCGGCGGACATCAGGACATCCGACATTTTGACCTTCTTAACACTGACGGTCCCCCAACCAGCCACCATGCATTTGGTACCTTTCTTGGGGTCTGGGATTACATTCGCCAATGGCAAATACTTTACGGTCTTGGTCGCATTCCCCTCTTGGACGAGCTGAACCAAACAAAGTACAAAAGTAACTTTTACAATCGTTGCTGCAACAACAATGGGTTTACACACACAATTCTGTTGTTGGGTGTGATATGAGTATTAATCACACAGTAATTAGCTCACCTTTAGTAGCTGGAGATCATGGCCTTTCGTAAAATGTTCATAAGTAGGATGGGGGTAAGGCTTTGCTACCTTCCGGACCTGAACAGATTTATCCGTCTCGCTGTTTTTAATGGTGTCCACACCAAGACGCACCGTAGCTATTCTGTTAAAGAATCCAAAATAGGGTTTACTTATGAATACCAAACAACAGCATGTACTAGTACACAAAGCTCAACCACATACATACTTAATGTAAAGTATAGATTTGAGACTTGTAAAGAGAGATAACAGAAAAGAGCAGAAGAGGGCAAGATTTTGAAAAAATAACCCCCCGATAATGCTGCTCACGCCATACATTTCCGCCATTGAGAATGTCGCGTTTACATTCATGTACCTGTGATAGACAGCCAAGATAATTTTGTCAAACCAATCAGGAAAGAGAAGCCCCGATTGGTCAGAAAGGAGCCGGGAGCGGTCTAAAATAAAAAGCCTCATACTGAGGAAGGCCCCCAGTCAACCAGAAAATATATTCTCAGTGTTTCACTCACTAACAGCTCAAGGATGGCTATGGCATATCTCACAAATCACACCCAAATGATATCTCTTAAATCGTACCTACAGCACCTTAGCCTACAGCTTCTTTCCTACAGCTACAACCAACAACAAACATTGTTCATGTGATTATAATCAGAAGTGTATTATTGGATGAATGATGTGAGGAAATTCCTACTTTAAACAGTGGGCCGCGGTCAGCACCCATCTGGAAGAGAGGAGGGTTCCTCCACAGACAGGCTGCCCTGCGCTGTTATACAGGAGAACCATGTAGGGCAGAGAATGAGCCTTCACCTTCTTCCCTCCAATGATCTCAGCCTCGCCGCAAGCACCTGTGGTTAAACACAGCACAGCTGAAAGATATCCTTTATCCATACAAAAACAATACAAGTTTGTCCGTGATTGTTTTGTATTTCTTAACAGGGACGCTTAGCACCGGACTGAAAGGTTTTGGGTTTGAACCCCGGCCTGTTGCCATCCTTGAGCAAGATGCTCCAACTCAATGACTAAATAGTAAATCGTTTATCATTCCAAAAGTAATACACAAAAAATATAATACAGAAGATGTTGTTTTCTACTTACATGACTGGATATGGAGGACCAAACACAATGTTTTAACAAGAGCTAGCCATGAACGAGCCATAGCTTGTATCTGATGCTGGACTAAAGACGATACTGAAACTCAAGATGCAGTGTGAGTTGCTTATATGGCCAGTTCAAAGGATGTGGTCCAACCACAATGGAACAAACATACTCACACTTCAAAATTCAAGGTTCAAATGCACCTGTCTGCATGTATTGTTTCACAAAGAACCACACTGTAACAATGTCCATGCTACATGTCGCCTATAGTGGCTGACACACTCCACCTATGGGTGACTTTTACTGTGCTCCTCCAAACACAAGGACACAGGGTGGTGGTGCTGAAAGACGGTTTATTGTACAGTTTGCAGATAATGATACATTGGCGCTCCATGTTGCCAGGCAGGAGAGTGTGTGTGTGGAGAAGGCTGGTCTAACCTGGGCACATTGATTACTCAATGCAACAGGAGTGCATTTGAAGTACTGGGTTGCTCCAAATGGGTCCCCATTCCCGAAAAAGATGTTGGACCAAAAGTGATTTCATGTTGAACCACAGTAGCCTTTTGCCAATACCAGTAACTCTAAGTGTTATCTCAAAAAGGCACAAAATACAATTGGGGTTCGATCTATCACACATTTAAAAGTTTGCAGAAGAATTTAGGAACTGAGCAACTTGTATCTTTTTTTGTTGTTGCAGTGGTGGCACTTATTTGGTTTTAATAGACAACAAAAAATATTGAGTAGCACACGTCATCCAAATCTCATCATTATCCCAAATAAAACATTAAATGAGGCTCAATTTGACATCACTGAGTTGCAGATGTTTCAGAAGAACTCAGATTTCCGCATTGTATTCTTTATCCAGGCAATGTGTTTTTTAGAAAGAAAGGTATACACTCCTGGTTTGGTGTAGGTGCCAAAAGAAGTGATTCCTACTTGCACACCGTTGCACATCAGAGGTCCTCCAGAGTCTCCCTATAGAGAAAGAATTACGACATGAATATATTGAAAATCATCAGCAAGTAGGCTAGGCCCCTCCGAATCCTATGCAATATATTTAAGCAATATCAGTATTTTATATAGGCAACATATAGATTTGCAACGACTGTGCAAAGAAGACTCTTTCAAGTCTCTTTGGTTGAATCAATGGCGCAATAATATTCATAATGGTGAGGCATTTCTCTTGGAAGACGTGGATATTGGAAGATGAGCAGGTGGCTCAGTCTGAACTACCCTGGGTGGTGTGGTTTACGATATAGATAATGAAGAACAATAGTTAAGCCTACCTTCCAGGTATCCTCTTTTTTCTTTCCTAGTGTTCCAGCACATACCATGTCAGGAGTAACGACAGGGGAATTGTAATACTTTGGCGAGTTGCACGTTTCTCTTTTGATAACAGTGACATCGGCGGACCTCAGGACATCCGACATGCTTGGGTTCTGAACGCTGACGGCCCCCCAACCAGCCACCACACATTTGGTACCGTCCTTGGGGTCTGGGATTTCATCGGCCAATGGCAAATACTTCACAGTATTGGTCTCCTTTGCCCCGCGGAGCTGAACCAAAGAAAGCGCAAAATAACCTTTACCATCAATGGTGCAACAACACATGGAAAATACACTCCTTGTGTTAGATTTGATATGAGTATTAATCACACAGTGATTAGCTGACCTTTAGAAGCTTGAGATCATTGATCATCTTGTGCGAGTAATAATTGGGATGGCGGTAAGGCTTCAAAACCTTCTGGACCTGAACAGACTTATTCTTCTGGCTCTTCTTAATAGAGTTCACCCCAAGCTGCACCATGTTTATGCTGTAAAATATTACAAAAAAAGGTTTACTAATAAATACCAGCAGCATGCAATATGACAAAGCCAAGCTCGACCACAGCAAAGATAGTGGTATGGTAGTGTATGGTAAGATTTGAGACTTAAGATTAGAGAGCAGAATAAGAGGGTAGGATAAAAATATATATATGCTGCCCCCTCCTTACATTTCCACCCTTCAGAATGATGCGTTCACATTCATGTACCTATGATGGACACGCAGGTGAACTCCTCAAACCAATCAGGGAAGAGAAGCCCAGATTGGTCAGAAATAAGCCGTTAGCGGTCTAATATCAAAATAGTCTCATACTGAGAAAGGCCCCCAGTCAACCGTGTTTCCCTTACAGCTGAGGGATGGCTATGGCATTTCTAACAAATCCCACTCAAATGATAGCTCTTAAATCATACCTACAGCACCTTAGCCTACAGCTACAACCAACAACAAACATTGTTCTTCTGTTAATAAGCAGAAGTGTATTATAGGATGAATGATGTGATGAAATCCCTACTCAGAACAGTGGGCCGCGGTCAGCACCCATCTGGAAGAGAGGAGGGTTCCTCCACAGACGGGCTGCCCTGCGCTGTTATACAGGAGAACCATGTAGGGCAGAGAATGAGCCTTCACCTTCTTCCCTCCAATGATCTCAGCCTCGCCACAAGCACCTGTGGTTAAACACAGCACCGCTGAAAGATATCCTTTATCCATACAAAAACAATACAAGGTTGTCCATGATTGTTTAACCATATCTTAACAGGAAAGGTTCTGGGTTTGAACCTGGCCTGTTGCCATCCTTAATAATTACGAATAAAAAACTAATCCAAAATAATTACGCAAGAAATTAAATACAGAACATGTAGTGTTCTACTTACATGACTGGATATGGAGGACCAAACACAATGTTTCAACAAGGGCTAGCAATGAACGCGCCATAGCTTGTATCTGAAGCTCAAATGAAGGCGAAATTGAAAAGAGATGCAGCATGAGTTTCTTATATGGCCAGTTCAAAGGATGTGGTCAAACCACAATGGAACAATGTCAATGCTACGTAACACACTCCACTTAGGTGACTTTTACTGGGCTCCTCCAAACACAAGGACACAGGGTGGTGGTGTTGAAAGACGGTTTATCGTACGGTTTGCAGATAATGATACATGGCTCTGGCGCTCCATGTTGTCATGCAGGAGATCTCTGCCTGAGTGTGTGTGGAGAAGGCTGGTCTAACCTGGGCACATTGATTACTCAATGCAACAGGTGTGCAGTCTCACAAAGCGCCAGAATTGTTGCCACACGCCAATGGTGGCGGTGTCATTCATATGAAAGAGGGCCTTAAAAATATTACAATGATTAATATAGAGCAGCCATTCTCAACCTTGGGGTCCCGACCACAATTGGGGTCGCCAAATCATTTTGGAAAAATATAAATGTATTTATTTAGTATTTATTTATTTAATTTTTATCAAAATGAATGTAGCATCCAACCGGACGATGAGCGGTTGGGCTCAAACAGGCATTTTATTACTCAAAACCAGGTACTGTCGGCCGTAACTACACCAGAACAACAACAACGAACTTGTCCACTAGTCTCATGTCTGCCCTTCTCATTCACACATAGGCCTACAGACACTAGGGCTGTCAACGAATATTCTAAATTTGAATATATATTCAAATAGTTTTTTAAAACAGACATTCAAAGGTGAAAATTAATATTCAAATGTGGAAAAACACACACCCGCTGCAGCCGCGGTGCGGCTGTCTGCTTTGCGAATGGGCGACCAGAACACTACAAGACAAGAGACAAGAGTCAAGTGACAAGTCAAGCGACAAGAGTCGGGACCTTAAATTGCTTGCACAAAACTCTTGATCAGCACTCAGCATCGTTGTTCTTTATTTAAACCAGTATGCGCAGAGAGAGTGAGGGGGAGCGAGAGAAAAAGAGAGCGAGTGAGTGAGCGAGAGCGAGGTCTGCGGTCTTGGCCATTAGTTCATTTACATGTTTTTGTGTAGGTAATATGTTGTCAAATATGTTTAAACTTAAATAAATTACCTATACAAGTAGTTATGTCTCGTTGTATTAGTTTGTCCTATATATGTCCTATATCCTATAGATATTCGAATAGTATTCGAATATCTGTTTGTTTTTTTTGAGGGAATATTCAAACGTCATTTTTTTGCAATTTTGACAGCCCTAGTATGTGTGTGTGTGTGTGTGGGGGGGCGGGGGGGGGGGGTCGCGGACAGCAGTGCATGTTAAATTGGTTGCAACTCAAAAAGGTTGAGAACCACTGATATAGAGGACGTAGTGCTACAGGAAGTGATGCAATGAGTAGGTGACAAAAACAAGGACAAAAACAATTCTCAATTTGGGGGCTCCAGCCCTCCAAGAAGTGACTCACAACGCCTCAGCAAATGCTCCATCACGAGGCGCCTCACCCAGTGATGCTTGCAAGATTGTGAGCTGAAGTTGTTCCCAGACCTACACCCTACCCATCCAACAAGCATAGAAAAGGGGAAAACGGGTAACTAGAAACACCGCTGTTATAGGACCATTTCATCTACAGTTGGAGGTCATGCACCAATCATTCTAGGCTCAAATCATTCTAGGCTTAAAATAATGGTGTTTTTTTTACATCTTCGTGTGACCTCTCCGGGAGGGGTTACATCACTTCCGGTTGGGCTGGAACTACCAAATTGATAATCTTGTATGTCCTTTAGGCCTTCTTACATATGAAAAAATACCCCATGTCTTTTGCTCATTCCCAACTGCACCAGAACCCTAACCTGAGACTCTCGCCAGATGAATTCCGTTTTGCCTAGCTCCACTCATCCATCTGGGATCACTCCATTGGAGAGGTGCTTTAGAAGGCTGGGCCTTATCAAAAATCCTTGCATATGATTGGATAAACCACTTGTCCGTCATCTTTATTGACGTGCTACTTCAACCACTCACATCGAAACCAACCCCGTGACGCTTGCTTCCTCGATGCGAGCCGCCATTGTTGTCTGAATCAAAACAGTCGCTTCTCCGCTACGTCACATCTATAAAAATCCCGCCCGGCGGTCCTGATTGGCTCTACCATTTTCTGGTAGTCCCCAAATACCTCCCAACGGGAGCGATCCCAGATGGATGAGTGGAACCAGGCGGAACGAAATTCATCTGGAGAGAGTCAGGTCACCAGAACTCTAGATCACCCACCAAATACGTCACTTCTGGTTGGGCTATAGCCTCCAAA
Organism: Micromesistius poutassou; assembly: GCF_964030765.1. Lineage (NCBI taxonomy): Eukaryota > Metazoa > Chordata > Actinopteri > Gadiformes > Gadidae > Micromesistius > Micromesistius poutassou. The sequence continues at coordinate 13,857,467 of NC_140275.1, read as the reverse complement.
CATTTCAATTTGTAGAGTTGAATGCCATCATTCATATAAAAGTGGTCAACAGGAGTACAACTGAGCCCACCCTGTAATTTGCAACCATATCGGGGCCTGGCTGTCACTCCTTATCGATCTATGTTAACCTTACAGCATAGTAAAAATTAATAATCACCCGTGAATATTATGACTTACATACATAGATATTGCTATGGCATAACTTTTACTACCCAATTGTTTTTATTTATTTAAGTACATCAAAATACATTCTTCCCAGAGATATCATAGGAACGTTGAATGAGATCAGCCTGGTGGTGCTTTGACACAAAATAGGGATGAGTGTAGCACATATTTCATCCAAGAAACAACATTATCTCATATATCAAAACATTTATATGAAGTTTGACTTTATCCAGTCAATGTGTTGTTTGGAAAGGAAGGTGTACACTCCTGGTTTGGTCCTATCGGCACAACGGATGCCAAAGGAAGTGATTCCTACTTGCACACCGTTGCACATCAGAGGTCCTCCAGAGTCTCCCTATAGAGAAATAGATGAAAATACAGGAATGTATTCAAAACCTCTTTTAGCCTACTGAATCTGATATAAGATATTGATAGAAATGATAGATTCATTAAAATCACAAAGCAGTTACCCGACAAGTATCCTGAACTTCCTGATGCTCATCTACAGTTCCGGCACATACCATGTCAGGAGTGATGTTATACTTGGAATTATTATATTTGATCAAGTTGCACGTTTCTCTTTTGATAACAGTGACATTGGCGGACATCAGATCATCTGACATTTTTTGGTTAAAAACGTTGACAGACCCCCAACCAGCCACCATGCATTTGGTACCTTCCTGGGGGTCTGGGATTTCCTTGTCCAATGGCAAATACTTCACGTTCGTGGTCTCTTTCACCTCTTGGCTGAGCTGAACCAAAGAAAGTACATAGTAACTTTTACCATCAATAGTGCAACAACACATGGTAAACACATTCCTTGTGTTGGATGTGATATGATTATTAATCACACAGTGATTATCTGACCTTAAGAAGCAGGAGATCATGGAGTTTAAAGTCATTGTTAAAGTCAGGATGGTTGTATTGCTCCTGGACCTGAACAGACATATCCGGCTTGCTGTTTTTAATGGTGTCTACCCCAAGACGCACCGTAGCTATTCTGTTTTGAGATTTGAGACTTGTAAAGAGAGCAGAAAATAGCAGAAGAGGGCAAGATTTTGATGAGCATAAATGAGCCAGGAGCGGCCTAATATCTGAATAGTGTCATACTGAGGAAGGCCCCCTGTCAACCAGCAAATATACTCTGTGTTTCACTCATCAACAGCAGAAGGATGGCTATGGGAATTCTCACATAATACACCCAAATGATAACTCGTAAATCGTACCTACAAGCCTACAGCTTCTTTCCTACAGCTACAACCAACAACAAACATTGTTCATGTGATTATGAGCAGAAGTGTATTATTGGATGAATGATGTGAGGAAATTCCTACTCAGAACAGTGGGCCGCGGTCAGCACCCATCTGGAAGAGAGGAGGGTTCCTCCGCAGACGGGCTGCCCTGTGCTGTTATACAGGAGAACCATGTAGGGCAGAGAATGAGCCTTCACCTTCTTCCCTCCAATGATCTCAGCCTCGCCGCAAGCACCTGTGGTTAAACACAGCACCACTGAAAGATATCCTTTATCCATACAAAAACAATACAAGTTTGTCCGTGATTGTTTTGTATTTCTTAACAGGGACGCTTAGCACCCGACTGAAAGGTTTTGGGTTTGAACCCCGGCCTGTTGCCATCCTTGAGCAAGATGCTCCAACTCAGTGACTAAATAGTAAATCGTTTATCATTCCAAAAGTAATACACAAAAAATATAATACAGAAGATGTTGTTTTCTACTTACATGACTGGATATGGAGGACCAAACACAAGGTTTTAGCAAGAGCTAGTAATGAACGCACCATAGCTTGTTTCTGATGCTAGAATAAAGGCGGTACTGAAACACAAGATGCAGAATGAGTTGCATATATGGCCAGTTCGAAGGATGTGAGTCAACCACAAAGAGATAACAAATACTCACACTTGGATGTTCCCATGCATGCGCCTGCAAGTATCATTTTACACAGAATCACAATAACTATGTCAATGCTACACTCCACCTAGGTGACTTTTACTGGGCTCTTTCAAACACAAGGTTGTGGGGTTGTAAGACAGTTCATTGGATAATTTGCAGATAATGATACATGGCGCTGGTGCTCCATGTTGCCATGCAGGAGATCTCTGTAGAGGAGATGTGCACATTTTAGTCTAACATGTGCACATTGATTACTCAATGCAAACATGTGCAGCCTCACACAGTGCCAGAGTCCATAAGGCTCGGGCCAGGTGAGGCTGCTTAAACCAGCCACCATCCAGACTCACTCACTAGGGTACTCCCTACCACTTTTATATGACTGATGGCATTCAACTCTACTAAAATGAAATGTTTGGAGGCTATAGCCCAACCAGAAGTGACATATTTGGTGGGTGATCTAGGGTTCTGGTGCAGTTGGGAATGAGCTAAAGACAAGTTTTTTTTTCTTATGGAAGAAGGCCTAAAGGGCATACAAGATTATCAATTTGGTAGATCCAGCCCAACTGGAAGTGATGTAATCTCTCCCTGAGAGGTCACACGAAGATGTAAAAAAACACCATTATCTTGAGCCTAGAATGATTTGAGTCTAGAATGATTGGGGCATGACTAGATGAAATAGAAAACAGCGGGTGTTTCTAGTTACCCGTTTTCTGTGGGATGGAGATGGTAATTTGGGCCTAAAGGCATGTCAACACAGTTTTTCAAGTATGGGGCAGAAGGTCACTTCCTGTAGTACTACGGCCTCTCAGTATATTTTAAAACCCTCTTTAATATAAATGAAATAATGAACACGCCATAGCTCGTTTCTGATGCTAGAATAAAGGCGCTAGGCCTACTGAAACCCACCAGAAGTTGCATGCGTTTCTTTTACGGCGATTTCAAAGGATGTGGTGACAACTGAAAAAATCCTCACACTTGGATGTAGACATGCATGCACCTGCGATATTGAATGTATGTTTGATATTGGCAATATCAAACACACACACACACACACACACACACACACACACACACAAATAATACCATTACTGTGCTTTAGTAAAACAGCAAACCTAACCAAAATAAGGAGTAATCTCTTAATCTTGCTTGAAGTTTATTCAATCCAAGCAAGATAGAGTTGCAACAGTCAGGGAACATTAAAACATCATTGGTGATAAAAAATGAATGTAAATATATATTGCCCATTTCTGTTACTTTTGTTCTAAATATTTCCAAAAGTTATAATCATTTCACAATTCTTCCTGTCTTACTCTTCAGGCATTAATGGCTTCAATCTTAGTGTCAGCCCTTAGTCTACACTGTAGGGCAAAATTAAAAGCATAAAGTTGAATAATAATAATGAATGCAAGCCTACCAAACGTGGGTTTGGCTCATAGACTACTACTAATAATAATAATCACAAAGAGAATTGTACGTGGTTTACATTCATAAATAGGTCTTCTTAGTCTACTTGAGAATCCTGCCCTCCCACTGAAAGACATGAAAGAAACCAGAACCTTATCTTCTTCCTGAGTAACGTGCAAAAATATACACAGCATAATAACAGCTACCAGTGTATGCCCGGGTACCTCCGCAGATGTTAAAAAGGGTGTTGTTTTTTTGTTGTGTGATTTGTTGTGTGATGCACCAAACAACCTGGTCTTTGGTGTAGGGTACAAAAGACGTGATCCCTGGTATGAGTCCTGTGTGTGAGTGTTGAATACCGGCCGGCAGAAGCTCTCCTCTCTGTAGAACAATTGTTTGGTCGATATTTCAACACAATAGAACACAAATGACAAAGTAGCCTACCCTGGCCCTTATCAAAATACAATTCAACTAGAAACGGCATGTTTTTAAAGGGGACATATTATACCACCAGATGTGAGTGTGATTAGCCGTTACAAGCCGTTTCGAAAATGTGCCGCTTCTGACATCACAGGTGGGCATGTCAGCAGCGGCACATTTTCAAAAAACAATTTAAGTTAAAATGATGATCATAAATATGACATATGTTCATCTCAAGTTGAATATACTGTGAAAGAGTGATCAAATGTAATCCAAACATATATTTGTTGTTAAAAGCAAACATTTGGCCTTATTCCCCTAGTGGCCATATTCCTTTTCCCCACCCAGCTAGCATTTTGAATCAAGTGGTCTGCTATAGGTGAGCAAGGCCCACTAGTATTATAAATTGAGATTGCATACATTGTTGTGAGTCTTCAGGTGGTAACAGGCTAGTAGCTTCCAGTCCTTTCTCACAAACACCTCACCACTCCCACATTGGCCTTTTCAATTTACACGGTACCGAACGGTCTAGCATTTCAAACCTATCCAGAAAGTGTCTTTCTGCTTACCGATAGCATCTTGGAGTCTAAGGTAGTGTTTTTCGGTGCTTAGAACCACCAAGTCTGTATAATGTGTCTGACAAAACACCAAAGTGTCCTCTTGACCAGGTAATTGTGATGCTCCAATATCACAGACCGTTCAGCAAAACAGAACAAAATGATATAAGGAGCCATGCCACTAGCCTGGCTATTGCCAGACCAAGCTCAATCGTAGATTGCACGTTGGTCTGGGGAGGCTGCTGTCTTCAGCACAAGAGGCGTGATCAGGGCAGTTGCTAGGAATTATGGGCCCCCTGAAAGAATATCGGTGTGGGCCCCTCTCCCCCATTCATTGCCACCTTAAATGTTCTTGTTTTTCAGTGTTCTTGACGGTGCCTGGTGTAATACACCCAATTTGTTTCCTTTTTTTACATTTAACAACTTAACAAGTCAGAGTATTATTATGTAAATTATGTATTATTAATTGTCTTATTCTCATTTCCCTGATTTGCAACACGTTATTACACCTCTGATTGCAAATACATTTTCAATTAACCACTCAACAAATAGGTGTGGGTATTTTATTGTATTTAACAATCAAGTTACTGATATGCAAAAAACAAAGTGTCCTGGCTCAAAATAGTACACAGGTAAATATGTAGCATTTAACTTAAATGTGCAAGTGAAACAAAGAGCACATGGAATACGTTGTTGTAAAACAAATATCAAAAACAACAACAAGCCTCATCTAATCTCAATTAAAGTTTAAATTGGCTTGTTTGTTCACTGTAAGTCTCATCGCTCACTCACTTCCGATGAGGAAGAACCATGGGAAGAACCAGGCACGTGCACACATAGGGCCCTAGGGGTGCTTGAGCCCCTGCCCTTTTTGCGCGGTGTGGACCAAACCATTTTTTAAGAAGGGGCCAAGGGGATTATTGAAATTATTAAAATTAGAATATTGTATGATTTGTGGCTTGTTTTAATTTGGATTCATTCATATGAATATATATTAGTTCAGTGTATGCATAATCATTTTGTCATAGAGGCTACTGGGGGCTGTGTGTGGGCCCTAGCGGGCTGTGGGCCCTTATAATTGTCATAACCTTTCCCCCCTATACGACGGTGCTGGGTGTGATCAACAGGCGTAAAATGACTCTGTACTCAATGGGCTGCTTGCCGGCGCTTCCCTGACATCATTGTGTTGAACTAGCCAACAGCGCACCAGGGGGAAAAGCCAGCTTGGTGATTGGCTCCCGCAAAAATGTATTGGACATGTATTGGACCGCAGAACCCAAAATGTCCCCGGATTTTGTCTCAGAAATCTGGTCACCTTACCACAGCATGATACAGCTTAGCTTATTTTAGCACTCCTGCTTGCGTTCCAAAGCAGGGGGGCACTTATCTTGGCCAATCAGTTGCCAGCAGCCTGTTTACGTCACGCAAAAGTACCTACTCCGCTCGCTTGGAACCTCGACAGAGGTAGTACTAAAAAAAAGTACCCGGTACTAGGTACCGGGTACTTTTTTTGCCAATGGAAATGCAAAAAAAGGCGGGGCGAGTTGAGTCGAGCTGGTACTGTTGGTGGAAAAGCGGCATTAGTCTCTAGTTGTTATGTTCTCTCTTCTCTTCTGTAATGCACTGGTGGAATTGTTCAGATAATTTGTTTTAACAATCGTTGAGCTTGGAGTGCAAACATAGCAACAACATCAATATTGAGCATCAAATTAAGAATTGTAAGAATTACGCCTTTATTCACTGGACGGGCCGAGTTGCATGAGAACTAACAAAGCATTTCCTGGCAAATGTTGAGTGTGAAAAGCAACCAAAATCTGTGAGTCTAAAACCAGAGATAAGAGAGATAATGCAGCTGTTGCATGTCCTCAACTAACCACATGCACAGTTATATGCAGGGGTGATCTGGTCTTGGTGGGGGCTGGGGGGATGTGGTGTATCGACTCACGTAGGTTCAGTATAATTTTGCACTCGACATGCAACACAGTAAGAGTTATGACACCACGATAACCTGATATTATCCAAGTATCATTTAGCAACACATCCCTTGATATCACACCAACAGCTTGATGTTTGTTTCTTTCTAAAAGGCATTTCCTGGTCATACAGGAAAAGCCAACAAAGATGTGCAATGATATAAGGCAAGGCAAAGCTGTAGCGAGGCAGGTTTATTTATATAGCACCCTTCGAACACAAATTAAATTCAGAGTGCTTAACATTGACAGACAAAAATCTAAAACACACTACACCAAAAAAAAGTATTGCTTCATGGCTTTATCGCTTTCCTGGACAACAGGTAAATGCAACACAGCAGCACTTTGGAACAGAGTTTGTTAAAAAGCCAGTGACCCCAAAACCACATCTATTTTGTTTTAGACATGGTAATTTCTTTTATATATCGTCAACATAATATTCTATGCCATTTACTGAAATAGTTACAGTTACTGAAATAAGTCCCCAATTTAGAGGTCCGGAGCAAGGGCTAGGGCTTACATTTTTCTACGTTTTGCGTCCCAGTTGCATTGAAAAGCCAACTGACAGGCATGTGTTACACAACATTGCTTATTATTAAGTTGGCATGGGTCGTTACCATGGGGATAACACGCCCCCCTCGTTTCTAAAACTCGAATCACACCAGAAACAGTGGGCTCACTGGCTCTTTAGGACAGACACACACACACACACACATGTGCACCAACACACACACACACACACACACACACACACACACACACACACACACACACACACACACACACACACACACCTTTGTTTTCACACCAACAGCATAATGTACGTATGTATTGTTTTTTCTAAAAGGCATTTCCTGGTCTATGTAAGACAAGGCAAAGCTGTAGCAAGGCAGGTTGATTTGTATAGCACCCTTCAAACACACATTTCATTCAGAGTATGAGAGTACAGAGTTTACTTTGACAGACTAACAGAATAATACAAAAAATACAAAAAATACAAAATAGCTTAATCACTAATGCACACGTGTGTTTGAACACATACATTGCATGTATGTGTTTGTGTTTATGCACATATAATAAATATCATGTCAGCATCCATTTGTCAGGACATGTGGCTGCAAGCATCAGAACCCTTCCACTATAAAAGAGCTCTGCAAGGCCCACACCACACCGAGAGAGGTTCTTTCTGGTCCAAGTTTGCATGTTCCCATCTGGTTCATGTGGTTCCACATCTCCCACAGCATGATACAGCTTAGCTTAGCTTAGCACTCCTGCTTGCGTTCCAAAGCAGGGGGGCACTTATCTTCATACACTTCACTTTGTGCATGCACTTCGCAAATTAGTTTGTATCCATGTGATATACTTTCAAGTGTTGCAGTCAATGCTTGGAGGTATGCCGTCGTTAAGTCAGCCCCAATAATGAAGTACCTGCGTCCACAGAAGGCCTAGTAGTGCCATGCAGTTTGAGGTCTGCCTCCTCGATAATGAGCCCTCCACTCAGGGGAAGAGCTGTGTGTCAAGTGGAGGTCTACAGGCTCCAGACGTAAACACAGTGGTCTGCTCCGGCAGAGAAAAGCCTGGAAACAGAGCCTGGACTCAGGGCCAAGTGCAGGACTCGGTCTGTGTGACCTGGAAGAACAAACAAATAAAAGTGTGTTGTTTTTTTATTCCTCACTGAGTCTTGAATATCTTACCGCAGAGGATGTCTCATGCACCAAATGTCCAACTAGGACCCTGAGACAAGCCATTTGTGGGTCTGGGCTGTCGATCTGAACATGGACCCGGTTCTCCCTACCTTTCAGCTGATGGCTCCTGCCCAGGGAGGTTGGATGGTCAGCAGCCCAGCAGCTGATGTTGTTGTGGGGAAGGCCGTGACCACACACCAGAGCCCTCTGCTCCTCCGCCCACAGCAGGGAACAGATCTGAAGAGAAGCGCTCATTAATTTGAATGTTGATCAGATGAAGATGCTACTTTTTTGATCCCACGTAGCAAATGCTGGTGCAAAAAGTAGTAAAATGACAATAACAATAAAAAAGTACAAAATGACAATTATTAAGAACAGTAAAACTACAAAAAATATGCAGAAAGTATACACAACCCAGAGTTGTGTATACAACTCTGGGTTGTATACATACTCAGGATAGGAGTAAGTTAATCAAAGTATTTCTTGGAACTCTTCACCCATCTCCATATACATACTGTATACACCAATACACACCAATGTATGTGCCAAGAGAATGCTCAGAAACATCCACAAACTCTGTTCTACAGTATATCGTCCTCATATGACTCATGTGTCTACCTGGGAGTTTGTTGCATAAGAGGTGACGCATGAAGCTGATTGGGTGTCCCAGATTCTCAGCTCTCCGTCCCGCCAGCCTCCTCCTGTAGCAATCACATGGCGTTGCCACGGACACCATCCCATCGCCTGTACACACATAAAGATGAGTGGATGCACACATCCCAACAAAAAGTGGTGTATTTATCTTTGTTCCATACTTTATTTATCATTAGCAACTGCTAGCTCATTACACTAATCCACTCTTGGGCATAGATAAGGAATATCCACCCAAGCCCAAATGCCAAGCCTTTGAAGGCTTGGCAAATCAATGATTGCAGAATGTGTCATCGATCTGGGCCACACACATCCACATCCACACACTGGCTGTCCTTCAGGAGCTCACCTTGACTGCACTGGGCTGTTTCATTGTCACCAGTGGAGGTCGCAGAAGCCTCGCCAGCTTGCCTGCGGCTATGTCCCCGTCCCAGACGGAGAGATGGCCGTCCTTGGAGCCACTGGCCAGCCGGTCCCCTCCGGGGGACCACTGCAGGCTGCACACGCTGCCCTGCTGAGCCGCTGCGCCGACCAGGGCTTTGGGAGCCCGAAGGTCGTGGTGGTGGATGCGTCCCAGAACGGAGCCACTTCATCCATGTCGGGGGGGGGGGGGGGGGGGGGGGAGAATGGTGATGATGTCATTATTGTGAAACCTCACCATGTGACATAGTCAGGAACTGTGTAAAAAATAACAATAAGCAAAAGAAGTCTCTTAAAATGACTATTGTAGTGTAGCATCTATGTGCCAGAATGTGTTTCAGATCAAATTTGAAGCTGAAACATTTGGCGTATCATACCTGTGACGGAATATGGTTGAAATAAAAAAGACTAAAAGAAAACACAATACAGAAAATCGGTCACACGCTCATGCTCATAGACACACACACACACACACACACACACACACACACACGCGCACACAGACACACACATGCACACACGCACACGCACACTCACACACACGCACACACACATACACACAAATACTCAAACCTGCTGAGAAGGTTCTGCTTCCAGGAAAGCGCGCCCACCCCAGACAGATGCGACCTCAGACACCCCAGGGGGCTCTTTGTCTCCACATCCCACAGCTGAATAGTCACAAGAGACAAAAACTCTGCGTCACACAAAGGTTCACACCAGAGACCGCAAACCACGCTCAGAAGTCGGTTCACACGCTAGCCCCTGACTCGCCCTGTTTCCGAACATGACGTGTGCATATTCTATCTTCAATA
>NC_140275.1:13782474-13844974 GCF_964030765.1 Micromesistius poutassou | reverse complement strand
TGCTCCGTATAGAGAAGACGGGTGGTGGGATAGGTGGTGTGTGAGTACAACTCCTGAAATCAGCTTCAACTTCCACCGCTGCACCTAGAAGGATTGGTTTTGTTCATCTTTTGTTTTGTATTTTGTATGCATTTTATGAGCCGATAAAATACATTGCATTCAATATATAATATCAATATGTAATATATATAAATATAATATAAAATATATATCATGGTAGAATATATATTAAATATGGAAAGGATATAAATTATATTAAAACACCTTGCATACTTTCATTTGTGACGTCTTGTGTTGTTTCTGTTGTTGAATCCCTCGGTGGGGAGTCCAAGGCCAACCTTTGACGGACTGTGTCAAACTCATAGCAGGGAGAACAGCGCCACCCAGTGGCTAAAGGAGTACTGGCAAGCGGTGCCCTATCACTATCGTACCCCCGGCAAATTCTTCTCCGGAAACTAGTGTAACACGCGTCAATCGATGGTGGATTGTTTATCTAAAACAAAACGAAAAGATACAATGAAAAATTGTTAGTTGATGCATACGTTTTTGTTGCGGTGGGTACTTTGATTTTGGGAGGAGACCTAATTTAGGAGGTCCTAGCATGTGAAATCTGATCCCGAACAGCCTCCCAGCAATAGGACGTAAAGCCCCTTTTTAAGGAGATTTCCTCCTCCAACATGGAGGCTCTGGGGGGCTACCCTACGAAGTCGTCTAAAATAAAAGTAAATAGGTATACGGTTTTTTTAAGCATGACAGTTGGCGTTGGCTGTTTATTTCTTCTTCAGACCCAATTCTTTTCGCCGAGGAAACCTAAGGATTTTTATTCTTTCGAAGTCAAAGACGCAAAGGGGAGAACCGTTTCCTTGGAGAGGTACCGTGGAAAAGTAAGTCGGACCCTGCTTCCAACTATTTTAGTAGACATGTTTTAGCTGTTTAGTGCATCATCACACATTGTACGTTCAGAACACAGATAGATGTGATCAATAGCCAAGTGTGGACTTGTACGATGATGAGTAACAAACATGCTGTTATTATTATGTTCTGCACAGGCGTCGTTGGTTGTCAACGTGGCGAGTCAGAGCGAGCAGACGGAGGAGAACTACCGTTCACTGCAAGAGCTCCACCGAGAGCTGGGCACGTCTCATTTCAACGTGCTGGCTTTTCCTTGTGGCCAGTTTGGGCTCACCGAGCCGTGGGGCACACGGGAGATCGAAGCATTCGCCAAGTCCAACTATGGCGTGACCTTCCCCTTCTTCAGCAAGATCAAAATAATGGGCACCGAGGCTGATCCTGCTTTTAAATTCCTCACAGGTCAGTTTAGGGGCTTTATTTACCTTGATGAGTCTAAACGTTTCGGTGTTTATCATTGCCTTGAGTTGTATAATTGTAATGGCATTTAGGCCTGGACTGGCTGCGATGGTGTGCGCTATATTAAAGGCCTAGGTATATTTAATAAAATATAATATATTTAATATTATTGATAACTCATGTTTAACGTTTTTTTTCTTCTCAGAATCTGCAAAGAAAAGTCCAAAGTGGAACTTCTGGAAGTTTCTGGTCAGCCCGGAGGGGAAAGTGGTTCGATTCTGGCGAACGGAGGAGCCCATGGAGAGCGTGCGTAAAGATGCCGTGGCATTGGTGCGCGAAATTATTCTGAAGAAAAGAGTTGAACTTTGATTCATTTTTTTGTACTCCATTGAATGAAACCGGAGTGGAGTGGACATATTTGAAAGCATGTATTTCCAGACAAAGAAATAGTTCTAGTGCCGAGGAACCTAGAAGTGCTAGACTCAAACCAGTAGCACGGAAATGTGTTTTAAGGTTTCTCAGTGGTCATGTCGAAAATATCAACAAGAACAATCCGGATGTCCATTCCTTTATTGCTGATTGCAACGGTGAAGAGGTGCTCAGACACAGGACTCAGTTTCTTTTAGGTTTGTAAGTGTTCACCTAACCACGTGCTAATCTCCATCTCCTCTAACCACTGTGTACACGCGTTCGTGTCTGACTACATTTGGACAGTGAAAACCTTTGAAGATGTCCATGCCAAGTGGAGCGTGTTCGACTGAATAAAACAAATTTCTGTTAATCTCTTATGATCTCTTATAGTCTGCATATTGACCGATGTTCAGAGTTAATTGATCTGTCATGAATATGTCAATTGACATGATTGACTAATGCATCTCTGTGCACCAGATCTGACCTTGAGATTGAGGTCTGATGTGGTGAATTGCTGACTAATTGCTAGACGTTGGGGATCGAACCACATTCATCAATCTGACTAGTGAAAATGTAAATCTTACTAAGAACTTAAATTTCATGCTATTTCATTTTTAATTGTAAAAAAAATGACATTTTCACTATTATTAAAAATATTATAAAAGATAGATAATACGAAGAATAAAGAACTATAATATTAAAATACAACCAAAAAAACATTGACCGACATTGTATGTTATAGTTATTTGGGATAGTTTTATTAGATTTCTATAACAGAGCACATCTCATTTCAAACGTTACATATTTTTCAGTGTAAAAGGACTGATGTTCAATATGAACTGTTCCTCCTCATAACCTGTTGAAATCTGAGTGGCCTCAGTGGGAGGAGACAGCGCCTTGCTGGTTTCCATGGATAGCAGGAGGGCAGTAGCAGGTAAGCTGGCAAAACACACAACAAACCAGCTAACAAGACACTGCCTTCCAGCCAACCCACTAGCTCAGCACTGCTTCCTGGACCAGTCCCTTAACTCCCTCAACTGGCTTTTGCAGTTGAAAGTCCGTCAATGTCTTAAGTAAACTCACAACGCATCACATCCAGAAACGTCCATAGTTGCACATTTTTACGCGTGACTGAGAGATGCAGGCGGCCTTATAGGCCTGTGCCAAATGGACCAGTTCAAACGTTGTTGTGGGCATGATAATGCGACTTAAAAAGTATGAATAGTGTGATGTTGTCTCAAGTAGCAAGTCAGGATCCAGAGCATTGTTAGCTGACCAATAATAGCCTACGTCAACTAACATTACACTGCCTCCAAACCAACCACAACTTGTAAAATAGTTAATCAATTGACTACGACATAACAAAACTAAGTGATCTCATACAGCTGCACTGACGTTGTTTTCAAGACGAACACACAAATCTTGCTGCTTTGATTGATCATGCGAATCAAAAAACTGTTTTAACAAATGATGCGTCGGCACAAGCAGCAGCAGTAAGGAGCTGCCATACAGATAAGCACAGCCAGCAGCGTATCACTGCCCCACTGCCACAACATACACTCCCTCATTTTGAGAATAATTGTGTCTATTATTATAGGCCTACTGCGTTGTTTATATAGAATGTAAAGTTTAAACCCTCACCTTCTGGGCGGACAACTCCAAGGGACAGTATTTTCTCTTTTCTACAAATTCTCCACGAAGCATCCTTCTGATTATTTTCTTCCCATCCCAACAGGAGAAGGGATGTTTCAACAACAAGACCTTGGTACCCACCCAAGAGTCCGAATATACAGTTTGGGTCGGAAGAATCCCCATGCAATAGGCCTATACTCTATAGTGAAATTCACGCCCCGCATTATAAACACACTTGGTTGCGCATGCCACGCCATGCGCACCTGCTCTGCTTCTCGTGGGCGATATCTGCCCCTAAATAAGCGCCCCGGGCGGACCGCAGAGCGGGAAGCGCATCTCGAGGCACGCCATTGGCGGTTGAAGGGCTTTAATGGGGGGGATTGTGTGTTCTGTGATTTTCTTAGTGTTGTGAGTTCCCCTGGAAACTAACTTGGAAAATGAAAGCAACGCAACAAAGTTAGATTTGGCATCGGTGTCATGTAACAGGACGCATGCCAAACAATCATAACAGAGTTTTAATCGTGGCTGCTTTTTTAGCAGGTGGCAACACTTTTTTTTAATTTTTAAATCGATTTGGATTGAGAACATAGCAACATTAAAATCATAAACAATACGGTGAAATGTACCTTTTTATTATTATTATTTATAAATAAAAAATATATAATAAAAAATCACTATAGGCCATTATCATCAAGTCATAATCATTTAATAGTCGCTTGTTTTTGTCATAGCTATTTGTTACATTACCAATGCGGCATGTATTTCGTCCCCTTATTATTAATTCAGCGTAATTATAGTTGCCTTTTTTTGGTGCCAATAACAATACGTTTGTGGTTGGTGAGCTCTGGGCCCGTATTTCCGCGGGCAATTCTACCCTTTGGTGCACGTCTAATGACCTGTATGGCGCTAAGTGGGTTGAACGGCGCGAGAGGGACGGAGTTTCGCCACCTGCCACTTCCATATGCACTACCACCCAGAGCTCGTGCCTGGCCCTCCCTAACAGGTGCTCCACTCGATGATAATTAACAGATGCTTCCCATGCCACAGGGCCGAGAAAACGCAGAAATTAGCTTCGTTTTTCAGGCTTTAAAATGGCACAGCACCCCCCCCCCCCCCCTCCCACACACACACACACACACACACACACACACACACACACACACACACACACACACACACACACACACACACACACACACACACACACACACACACACACACACCTCTATCCTGTTCAATTGTAGGTATAATAGAATAGGCCTATTCATTTTGAAAAAGCAAAAATGGCATGGAAAAGTACAAAGAGGCGAGGCAAAACACCAGCCAGGTTTATTCAGACATTTTTCCCCCATTGAAACAAACACCTTTTTTAAGGATTAGTCACCATAGAAATGTAGGGTCTGTTGTTTCAATATTTTTCTTTCGTTCGCGCATTATTCCCCGTAGTTTGGCGGTAGCCTAACCGGTCAAATGTGTCATTCGCACACAGGGAGCTTAAACAAAGCCCATAGGGCTCCCCATTTTCATTAGCCAGTGTTCAGCCAATGAGAAACGAATGTGTTTCAGTGCCTCAAGACGCTCCCAAGTAGCCAAGCTGAGGTTCCCTGCTTGACCAAGCGTCTTGTTTGCTTATCCTTGGCAACAAGGGTCCGACGGTTAACGGTAGGTATCTGTAGGACCAACGGCACGCATACCAAAGGCAGTTGCACACTACTTAGCCGTACTTAGCAGTACACGTGGAAATCCGTTGGTCTCACATTAAATGTGTGATATAGGATCGATTTGATTGTATATGTAATTTGCAGATAGGCCTACATATTCAGCAGATAATGGTACATGTAATAGTATATAAGCTATATGTAAGCATATTCTTGGATTCATTTGTTTTCATGAATAAGAAAATTATAATTTTTATAATATATTCTAACAATTTTTTCAAGTACCTTTGATTATACAGACATCGCCAAGAAGGCAGTGCTGTTATCACTATGTATTTTAATACAATGTAAACAGGAACATCAAATCCATTAGAATTCGACTGCAAATGACTGCAGGGATTCTCAAGCTGGTTTGGTTCTGTATATCCAGTGGTGTGGGTACAATACATCATGTTTTGAATGAGTTCCATGACACAGACTTACAATGACTGCAAATGAAAGTGTTCAAACATGAAAATGAATGGCCTGTCAATGAATAGCATCTTCTTATCTTCATCAGTGGTGTGTCGAATCACCTCAGAGACAGCAGTATTGTAGCGTCAAGTAAAAGGGGTTGCGTCCCGTGAGCCCTCCGGTAAACAGAGTGAGTGTGTGCGTTTAAACAGGTGTCAGAATGAGGCTCCTCTGGTCAGTCTCTGTCACATGAACCTGCTCTCTACAGCGGACGTCACAAGAGTGGGAAAGGTTATGCAAAGGTCAGAGGGTCACTTCCTCTCTGTATTAGTTTAGGTATATTTCCTCACTGGTCTTGCTTGTTCTTTACTTACTTCTACCAAGCACCACAATACCAACTAGTACTATGACAGGACCGTCATTAAGTGGTGCGAACTGTTCCTGGAGTAAATCGTAATCAAACCGGCATGTGTGATGCTCAGCTAAAGCATCACATCGCCCAAGAAGCAAATAAATACTACTAAAATGGAACTTAGACAATTGTTTTGTACAAAGGAATATACTTTATTTCAACCAAATGCTATCGATGTCATTGATTTCCAGCAATTCCTTTGTTTAGATTCAACACCAGTCTTCCTTGTTGAATAAAAACAAAACACGATACAAGCATATTTAAAAATATATAATTTATTTGAAATCAAAACAAAAATACAATACCACATGTTGTACGAGGTGAGGAGTTCATGACATGTGCCATTGTGGCGTGCGCCATTGTTTGTCAGTGTTGTTAAATGTGTGCCCTGAAGGATTGCAACATGTGAGGTATGTAAACAGGAACACAATGTAAACAAATGCGTAGGCAGTATTATTTACTTGGCTGAGTGACAGCTCTGAGTCGTTAGCTTAGCAGGCTACCTCAGAAAGAGCTTGTTGAATCATTTACAGAAATAATGGCAGCTTATTAGACGCCAATAAGCAGTAGTTGCCCACCCACACTCTCTCCATGCCCTCGGAACCATTTCTCTGCAGCATTACGTTACACTTTTCAGTCTCCCGACCCACTGTACAATAGCTGATACATTTAGGCTGTCTTGTCATTTCTTGGCTTAAAAGGTCTGGCCTCAGCTCTGGTTGGGTACCCAGCGAAATCGATATCCTCCTGTCTGAGTCCTCGAGGTGAAAGCATGTCCATGGGGAAACACCTGGGTCTTTATGGTGCAGTGATCCTGAATGGATGTTCTGAAGGACGAGTCGCAGCCCTCCGAGTCGGTTCCGTCTGCGCTCACGCCCGCACCTCCAGAAGAACCCTCGGCGACGGAGGTCCGCAGGCCCGCAAAGGCCCCGTACATGCGCACTTGGTCAGAGGCCTGCGCTACGCCAGGTCCCACGGCACTGCTGCCGCGCAGGACGGCGTTGCACCGCGTGCTCATGTCCCTCAGGATGTCCTCCACAGAGCCCGAAGACACACTTTCACCTTCAGCGTCCTCACTCAGACGCTGCCGCTTATGGGGACTGCTGGAGGTTTTGTCACAGGAAGGCAGCGCCGGCTCGTGTAGATAGGGGCCACTGACTGTCATCAGCCTCTGGGAGATTGAGAGTAGTAACATACACGTTATGTTTAATCCTTTAATGGGGGTGATGTATGGACGATGCTCATGTGGCATGAGAGTTAAGTCATGGAGTGGACAGATATGTATTTAGGGTTTTCGGAGCACATTCTCACCTCCAGCACTGAGGCCAGGTGCTTGGCTCGGCTGGCCAGCTCTCTCAGGTGAACGTTCCTCTCTTGCAGGGACTCCACCTCTTCCTGTTTACTATGAAGAGTCTCGCGGAGCTGGAGGGAAATTCAAAAAAGTACACATTTCAGAATTCAGATTGTCGAGAACTCTCGATTGTGCAGTGTTTATGAACACTGCAGCATATAGGCGTCCTCTCTCTAAGTAAATGTTTCACAACTGCCAGTTTACAGATTATTTTTAAGCCAATATGACCGCAATATGTTTTGTTTTGTGCAAAAGATGAATGAATTATAGCTGAAGGACGGAATGTGATGAACCCCTCACCCTAATGAATACATTCATAATAAATGTTCAAAATTTGAAGCAATTATCATTATAACCACTATTTACCCGATGGTTGACTTGTGTGGAGTTGTCTAAGAGCCAGCCTTGGTGCTTGGCCATGCCCCTCCAGGAAGCTCCATCCTGGGCATTGTGGTGGCCTGGCTCCGGGGAGGGGGGGACGGCCGCGGGGCTGTCCTGAGGAGGGAAGTCTTGTCGAGGCGTGAGAGGGGGGATGATGCAGCCCTGGAAAGGGACCAGGCCCACCGGAGACAGACTTCTCTCCAATGAGCCAGGAGACTCTGAGGGGAGAATGACATTGGATGGATCAGTATTTTGTATGCCTTCTACGCACTACTACGGTCGGCAACTGCTGCCACCATGGTTCTTCCACTATGGTTCTTCCACTATGGTTCTTCCTCTCACCTGCCATGAAATCCAGTGCATACTCTCCAAAGTATTGGTCATCTCCATCGGACTCGTTCACCTGTGGATGAGAAGAAACAATGTGATTAATTTGAGTCCAATATGAAACATACTGCACAAACAGGCAAAACATTATTGTCACAGAAACATTCATGCTCTATTTAACTCTACCTGATAATCCCACAAGGACCAAGAGCAGTAATGGAGATCTCGGGAGAAAAACGCCTTGCTTTCCATTGTGGAATAAGTCTTGTCGTGTGGTCACGCAATCGGAAACAAGAGCGTTTCTTTTGACCGTCTGATGAATTGAGCCTTTAAGGCAGTTTGTGGACATAACTTGTGAGGTCGAACAAATTAGGGGAAACGTGGCACGAGCACGCTACGCTGCGATTCGTGCAGAATGCCATCACTCCGTGTCACGCGTCAAACATTAACCTCGTACATCCACCTATTTTCAACGACGCCAGTGTAGCATCCAACCTACACTGCCCTTTTCTATAATAGCCAATATCTCGTCATAATTCTGTACACGGTGCAACCGTTGAAAATTACAGCAAAGCGCTTTGAAAAATATCTAAAATAAAATTCACCAAAGGAAATTGTCCATACCTGTGAGCCAAGAGAGTCACTCTCCCTGTGCAGGACAGATGCGCAATCATCCAGATCATCCCATGCAATTGTTGCAAATGCTGTAAAATAAGACACCCAATGTTAGTTGATAATTAGTCCTACGCATTTTCTATTTAATACATTAGAACAGGATATTTGCTGCTTGTGACACACATGACTTTTGTGTTTGTTTACCTTGCTCTACGACGCATTGCATCTTGTCGACGAACACAGGGTCCGGACTGCTGCTCCTCGGCATCAACACTATTCCCTGCGAGTAAAACATACAATCAGCAACAATATAACAACAATCATTGTTTAATTCAAGATATGCAGATGGAGAGAAGATGCAGCCCTGTAGCCTACCTTTTTCTTTGCTCTCCTGCAAAGTGGACCCATTTTGTTCGGGCAAATACTGCCAAGTGATTTTCTCTCCTTTTGCATCTTAATAAATCAGTGTGTGGCGACAGCGAAACGGAGGACGACTGGGGAAGTAAATGGTGTGTTTTAAAGTTAATATAGTCGACATTTTCCCGGTTCATGTGGCTGAGTGCCGCGGCCCCACGTTTTTAGGCCAATCACCGCGTTTGAATGCGTCTCCAGGGAGTGTGTGCGTCCTCGGAGATTAAATGTGTGCAGCATAACGGTTTTCCTGGTCCGGTGTGGAGTGGGACCGCGCTAAATCGCGCCACTACACCAGGTGCCACTCACCGCCGTGCGCTTTGGGAACACATTTTTTGTGACAAATGTTGGCGCGCTATGCGAATGAATTTCGTAAGGCAGACGTTTGTTATTGAGGGATAGCCTTCATCCACAACGTGTGCATGGATGTTGATTTACGATTTGTTTAAAGTGCATGACCTCGATTGATTACGAATAGGAAAAGGAAATGGAAAAGAGCGATTACTGCAGACAGTTCGACAAACAATCGTGACAAATGTCTGTTTGTACACAAACACGAGCGTGTCTGTTTGGCCCTCGACGATGAATACACCTGTGTGGTCGTCAGTGTGGCAGCTCTCTGTATGTCTGTCTGTCTATATTTATTTTCTATTTTTCATAAATAAACGTGGAATGATACATTATTTACGTAACATGACTTTATTTGACAAAACATCGGTGGTAACATTACATGACATGACAATGGACACGAATAGGATAACAATTATTGGACGTTTATGTAGTCAAAAACAAACACTAAAATGCTAAATATTCAGAGCATTAGAAAATCAGAATGAGATAAGCTTACACCAAGATTTGAAAATAACAAGATTGCTTCTTTTTCTTCAACCTAAACCTCTACTCTGGTTTTCTTTTTATTCACTCAATCACAACTATAGCCTACCATGAACATGTAATTTTTCGTGAAATGCTATTTTGTTTCATTGCTAACATTCAAGTGAAGCGGTAGGCTCTCAGTTTGTAGTGCATTACATTTCATTTATTGAAATTGTTTTAATAATTGGGATTTGCATACAAAAAAACAAAAAATCATGAATGGTAAATGAAATTGCACGTTGAAAATAAATACATTCAACAATACTAGAATGAAAACTATTCAAACTCACATCAACTATAAAAAAAGCCCATCTATGAGGTATATTTCAAGACTACTATATCACCTTCACTTCATAAAGCCTCACTCAGATGGCTGTAAACATTGAGTTTGTGCAGTGCATTTCCTCATCTTCTAAGCTTTAACATGATTAGTCACTAATCATTGAAATACTGGATCGCAGTGTTGACATCCTGTGGCCAATCGAGCTCATGACGTCGTCAACATCGACTGTAACGTCTCTCGGTTGAGCGACACCAACAGCTTCAAGTTCTCTGTGCACTCCAGGGCGAGGTTTTGGCCGTGGCTGGCCCCGCCGTCGGGCCCCCCCCCGGACAGGGAGCCCCGCTCCTCTGGCCCAAAGCCATCCGCTGAGCGCCCAGAGCGCCCGTCGCCTGACTGGTCAGGGCCACTGTCCATCGACGACTGCTCATCCTCCGAGAGCTCGCTCTCAAAAGTCCCAGAGGGTGTCCCCTCCTCTGATTGGGTGAGGTCCTGTGTGCGGCTCATGCGCGTGCCGGACTCATCCGGCTCCCCTCCGGCCGTCAGGAGCTCTAAGGACAGCGTCATCGCGCAGGCCGCCGTCAGGGAGGGCAGGTACCTGTTGAAGGCGTAGTCCGCCAGACTCAGCTCGCATATCCTTCTGGCGAGGTCGCTGCGTCGCCGGGAGCTCTTCGTCTCCCGGCGGGCTGTCGGGGACCCGCTGCCTGCTTCGAGGGGCGGGGGCCGGGCGGCCTCGCTGCAGAGGATGTCGTACTCCAGGAAGAAGGCCAGGGTGGGCGCAGCCAGGCGGAATTGGAGGCGGAGCAGGATGAGGCACTCCAGGTTGCAGAGCTGCTCCTTGGTGAAGGCGTGGCAACACAGGCCAAGGAGCTGGCTGATCCGTGGAGAGAACACCTCCACCTAGGGTAGGGGTCAGGGGTCAGCGGGTTACACTTAGGGGGAAGAGGTTCAGGCTTAGGGGGTTAGGGTTTGGCGGGTAAGGGGTCAGGGGTTAAAGGATAGGTTAGGGGATGGGGGTCAGGGGGTTAGGGTTAGTTAATAGTTAGGGTTAGTGTAAGGATTAGATGGTTAGGGGTCAGGGAGAGTTGGAAGATTGATTCAATTAGATAGGAAGGGGGAGTGCATCAACAACATACACAAAATCATGCACACACCCATGCACACACACATACACACACACCTGTTTACTAGCTAGTAGTAGGGCGGTGACCCCCAGGAGCTGGAAGCAGTCCGCAGCAACAGCCGTGGACGCCAGGAACCGGTCTACGATGTTCACTGCTAGACAGCAGCACTCGAAGGACAGGCGGAAGTACTTGTGCACAGGGATGAGCCAGCTGACCAGCTTACAGCGCGCCTCGGGCGTGACCTGCATGGACACATTCAATGACACAGTGCATACAGTTAATATCTAGACTGCATGGGACATTCAGCCGGAACTCATATAGGACTATGGATTTTGGTCAAGATTTTGGTTCTAACATCATTTTGTAATTAGCCATTTCAATGTACAAAGGACAAAAAAGCGTACATATTATTAAAGCGCAGTGAAACAATAACTGCTCAAAATATGTCACAAAACATCTTCTAACATCACTCTTTTAGCGTCTTGGCCCACCTGTGGCTGGCGCGCCAAGCACTTGGGTAGATGGAACTGCGTCTCGTTGTCCTTCTGTATCTTGTACCCGACGTTCCCGTAGTGCTGGTGCCAGGAGAGCAGGCCGAGCTGTCCCGCGGAAGTCGTCCCCTCACCTGATGACACAACTGTCCCAACAGGGCTCTGGGCGCTTAAATCCTCCTCGATGCCAGAGTCGCTCAGTCTCGACGTGATTGTCTGTTTTCTGTGTCTCTTTGATTTCTTTTGGATCGGCGAGCGAGTTTTGTTTTGAAATGCACTACGGTAATTTGTCGGCGATTGTTTGCGAACTACCGCATCAGTCGCGTTAGGTGTGTTGTTCGCCATTGACACCATTTTCTTATCCTTTTTTTTTTTTTTAGAAAGAAAAAAAATGTGTTGGCCCCGTCTGCACGCGCTGGCTGAACTGCCGGTGTGTAATCCACACCAGGGCCCTACCACTACCCATTCAATGACACGTGACGTTTTCCCGGGGTTCAGCCCGCTCGCAGTCTCACTCCGACAGCGCGCCCGGCGTTGCCAGGGCAACCACCAACTCATTAGTTTTGAGTTGTGACCGCAGTCTGAGAAATCAGGTAGACTCACTGCTGCCACAGCCTCATGTTTTGATTATTGATGTGTTAACAATTATTTTGGGGTTCGGTAGAAACCTAATGTTTCATCTCGTATCCTATTGCGCTGAACGCTCTAGGGAGGAGGAGGGCCTGATATTACGGCGCAAATTTGTAACACGTTTTTAGTACCATCGTTGTGTCGGAGCGTTTTAATAAGCGATGTTGACACACCGTGGCGTTATACTATAGGCCTACGTTCGGGCGATTCTAGCCTTAAAGCTCGACTGGGGCACACATGCACATCACTTTTCATGTATTTTTATTTTTGCATTAAAGATGAATGTTCAACTGTTCGAAATGTAGGCTAATAGGGCCTACCATTAACTTAATGGTACATTAACTTAACCCTCTCTCTGACACACTGACAGCAGCAGTGTCTTACATCAATGAGCTGGCATTAATACACCACACATAAAAGGCTCTTAAAATTCCAATGCGTGAGCACAACAAACACCTGAATGAGACTAAATTAACATAATCATAATCTTATATCTTATGCTTTTTTTTTAAAAACAGCCTAAATTGTATGTAGGCCTACCCGCACAATGCAAATTCGAGCCTAACGTTATCAAAAGTAGTCCAATTGGGGGGGACACCGTCAAATCTGGCAACACTGCAACAAATAAATACAGCACAAATTGTATAATTTACTAGTAGACGGTACTGAAAGTACGGATGATAAAATAGATAACAACTTTATGGGGAAATTCCTTTATTACAACAGCCCAGCAGCAGTTGAAAACAAAGGATACAATACAATAAAATAATTAAATAGGAATGTGAAGTAAATTAAAGAGGCTAACAGTAAAGGGCTCTTTATGGTCCCACGTTCACACAACACAAGGGGGTTACAGACCCCTTACGTCCTTGCGTCCACCGCAAGGGCCTGACGTACACCTCCCAAAAATTGTAACCTTCCGTCGCTTGCAGCCGCAAGGCTGTGATTGCTCCGCTCACTAAAACCTGACGCAGGACCATAAACGTTCACGACTACGTCGAAGCGTCTGCGTGGTTCTTGCGTTGCGTGAGACCATAAACAAACCACCAACCATAAAGAGCCCTTAATAGTCCCAGATGCCCAGGTAATGGCAGTCCCTCCACCGGTCCAGAGAGGAGGTGGTGTAAAGCTCCTGGAACAAAGGGAGTCCTCAGGCAGTTTTTGGAGCAGTCCCCGAGTGAACCGCAACATTTTACAGTCTGCTGTCCATGCAGCACGCAGGTATGAAATAAAATAGGCACCAATCATGCCTTAACATTTAATTCAATGTCCTCTGTTTCTACAGATGTGTGACCATCCCCCATGATAGATAGATAGATACCACGAAGTTGAGCTTTTAAATAATCGTATGAATTATAACGAATTATAATAATTATAATTATAATTATAATGCAAACAACCACAATAGAAAAACCAACCGCTAAACCACAGATTAAGTTTTCTTTGAAGCAGGAAAAATGGCTGGGTGACGACTGCCAATTGCCTGAACAAAAGGAGAGAGAAAAGTGTTATTCTACGTGGGATTACCACATGAACATGCTTGTGTGCTTGACAATCCTGCTCTAAAAAAACAATCATAGCCCAAGATGGCGGAGTTGAAAACACTCACCAAATAATTGGATTGTATCTCTAGCAGGGTTGACGTCTCCCTGCAAGGCCAGACAGGTGTAGTTCCCTGGCTTGGTCACATTCAGGTCAAGATGCAGACGGTAGCAGCCGCTACCGTCTGTTGAGTTTGTTGTTGGTCCTGCAGGGAGCTCAGCTCCATCCTGGTTCTGCCAAACCAGACCCCTGGGCTGGGGGTGGCCTCCTGTGGAGACACACGATAGCCTGGCCCAGCCTGAGGACAGGGGAGCCTCTTCGATAGTCAGCCTCAACTGAGGATCCGAAACTGTGGGCAGGAGGAGGGCACTCGGTCAGGATAGAATCATGATATGCGTGGCCTGGCCAAACACCTGCTAGGCCTACCTGGTGGTCCTACACCTCCACCCTACCAATAGACCCCGGCCCTAGACCCTAACCCTGGAGAGGGTGCTGTGAAACTTTACAGTAGTTTTTAGTTTTTATTGTGTGGTCCAATGTTTAGCTGTTGAAATGAGAAAAAAGCTAAAAAAAAATAAAAAAAAAGAATCTGCAAAAATCGAACAACAAACGAACAACAAATGGAAATCATAGCGGTTACAAAATAAAGTATGAATAAGGTGTGATTAATTTATTAGCAAGGTCGCTGGTGAATAAGTTGGTAGAGATATTAAGGATTGAATTGTTTTAACGCGTATAGATTTGTAGATTTGACTTAAAAAGGTATAATATGGAACATCAAAAAAACGACCAGACCTTTATATATTATTGTTATATATTTTGTTGAGTTGTGTACTAACATCTCAATTCTTTCCAACAATGCTCTAACAGAGAAATCTACATACGCACTCTAATAGATCAAGGTCAGTTTCAGCCTCTTTTATTTTTACGGAGAATCCTTAACTTAAAAAGTTGGCACGGTAAGAGCTAGGACTAGGAGTGAGTGACTTGTACAAACCGGACCAAAAACGTACCCACTGTCAGCTGGATAAAACTCTTCAGTTCCTCGGGCAGGACGGTACACTTGTATTCTCCGCTGTCCTTCTTGGTCACATTGGGCAAGATTACTGAGGCCTTTCCAGCCTTCAGCCCCCCTGGGGCCAGGCTCACCCTTTTCTCGAACTGGAGGTCTTGTCCCTCAAGGCCGTGATTATAATCTTTGCCATCTTGGTAGAAGAAGACCTCCTGGCTGCCTTTCTTCCAGTCAAACGATCGAGAACTACCCAGGTGACACGGTAAGGTGACGTTGTCTCCTTCTCTTGTGAAGATAGTAGTGATGTTTTCACCCCTTGGTTTAGTCGGTTCTAAAGCCGGAGATAAAATTAAAACTGCTACAACAAAAGACAAAAAAATCCTTGCAAGAGGAAACACGCATTTAAGATAAGTCTACTGCTCATATAAAAAACCCTACATCTACACGTGTACAAATATGGATATAAACACGGCACAGACAGTGTAATGGCTTTTCCTGCATAGAAGATTTATGGTGGGTTGATATTCCTTAGCAATTCAAATAATCTCCCTTTTAACATCCTTTTTTGCAAATCGTTCCAATATGCAAAAAAGAACAAATCTACCTGTTACTCTGGTCAAAACCTGCCACCTTGTTGAAAAGCCTGCTGTACTGACACATTGCGTCCCTCATGAATTACGCACAGATACTTTGTTGAAACGCTGCGAAATAAACTTCTTCCACTTCATGTTTTATGTTACTTTACACCCGTCCATTACGTCGATGGTAGCAGCGTGTCAACAAAGTATCTCGGAGCTTTTCAAGAGGACACTTTGGCGAGTAACGTTATAGTTAGCCGTATGCAGATGTGTTTTTCGTAGGCGGAATAGACCTCTGAAGAATAAGTCCCGCCTCCAAGGCTCCGGTTCCCTCGGTCAAATGTCTATGGGAAATAACATAACAACTTCTCCGCCACCTACAGAGTTTGTTATGAACGATCATTCAAAAACCCCATGTTATTTCCCATAGACATTTGACCGAGGGAACCTTTTTTATTCTTCAGGTCTATCCGGAAGAGTCATGAATATTAATGAGGGGATTGTAATGTATTGTTTGGAGTTCGCGTTTGCCTTTGGGCTTCCGTAGCTGCCTACCTGTGTGTCCCTCGCTGTACCCTGTACTGCCGTGTGTGTACGCGCGCCGAGCTGCAGTAAAGTCACGTCCTGAGTAACGCCAGTCTCTTTATTGTGTCTTCACACAATGTACACAAAGTGAGTACATAACATGGTGTCAGAAGTCTGTCAAGAACAGTACACGCGGCCATGAATACGCAGTTTGAACACCCCAGGATCGACTGGGATGCCGCCGACCTATATAAGGAATTCGAGAGATTCCGCTCTCACGTGAGTTTTGTCTTCGACGGTCCGCTCTCGGAGCTAGAAGCTAAACAGAAAGCCGGCTGGCTAGGAACGTGGATCGGCGAGCAGGGCAGAGAAATCTACAAGACGCTAACGTGGGCGGATGGTGAAAAAGAAAATCCGGCTAAAGTTTTGGATAAGTTTGCCAACTACGTAAGGCCGAGAAAGAATAAAAGAATAGCCAGACATCGTTTCAAACAGAGGAAACAAGGTGCAACGGAGAGCTTTGACCGCTTTCTGAAGGATCTGAGGCTACTGTTAATGGACTGTGAGTATGCTGACTCGGACGATATGTTGATTGATGCTATAATAGCAGGAGTTAAAGAAAAACGAGTCCAAGAAAGGCTGTTGGATAAAGGTGAAGATCTGACATTAGCTAAAGCCATTGAAATTCCCCAGCAATTCGAAATGTCACAACAGCAGATGAGAATTGTTAGAGAGGAAGACTTGCAAGTGTCATCAGTGGCCACAAGAACAAAGCATGCAGCTTTTGCTTATAAAAAACCACACAACACTGTACAAACAAAGCCCATGCAGAGACAGTCAGGAAACGAATTCAAGAACTGTTCAAAATGTGGGAAACATCCACAACATGCGTGGAACCAAGGAAAATGTCCAGCTAAAGGCTCTGTATGTTCACACTGTCACAAGCCAAACCACTGGGCAGCGGTTTGCCGCAACCGTAGCATGAGTTCAGTGAGTGTGGAGCCAGAAAACTCACCTGAGGAGGAGATGCTGGACATAAATCTGACAGTAGAGGAGGTTCCAGTAGAAATTGTGGGAGATGACAAGTGGAGTGTAGACATCAGAGTTCTGTCTCAGGAAGTGCAGTTTAGAATAGACACAGGTGCAAAGTGTAATACACTAACTCTGGACTGTTATCAGTTATTGTTGCACACAGGTGAACTGAAGCGCTCCAACAAGATGCTGCGCTCCTATTCAAACCACAAGGTGAAGCCAGTTGCTGCAGTCGACCTTCCCCTGAAATACAAAGACCGAGAAGCAGATGCGGAGCTGGAAATTGTGGACATCGTTCAAGAGAACGTGCTCAGTGGCACTACAGCTGAGGCCCTTGGACTGATTGTTCGGCTGGACTCTCTACAGGATGGTGCTAATGGAGACAAGGTGAGCACTAACACCGAAGCCACTCCGAACCTTAGCACACACACTCCAGTTGGATTGGAGGATTTTCCTGAACTGACACGCACCACTGGCACTTTGCCAGGCAAATACAGCATCAAGATTGATCCAGATGCAAAGGGCGTTGTGCATCCAGTGCGCCGACAACCAGTGGCACTCAAGCCTAAGATAGTTGAGAAGCTTAATGAGATGGTCAAGGATGGACATATTGTCAAAGTCGACCAACCGACAGAGTGGGTCAGCTCCATGGTCGTTGTCACACGCAAAGACAAGATCAGAATCTGCATAGATCCGAGTGATTTGAACAAGGCCATAAAGAGAGAACATTATCCTATGCGCACCATAGAAGAGGTTATATCCACCATGCCCGGTGCAAAAGTGTTCTCAGTCTTGGACGCTAAATCAGGCTTCCTCCAGATAGAGTTAGATGAAGCGTCGTCCCTCCTCACAACCTTCAACACACCAATAGGCAGGTTTAGGTGGTTGAGGCTGCCGTTCGGTATAAAATGCGCACCGGAGATTTTTCAACGCATTATGGACCAAATGCTCGAGGGCATTACTGGAGCCACAGGTGTGATGGATGACATTCTTATAGCAGCGCCCACAATGAAAGAACATGATGCAACACTACGCAAAGTAGTTGAGAGAGCTACAAGCTACAATCTGAAGCTTAACTTCGACAAGTGTCACATCCGCCAATCAGCTGTGCCATATGTAGGTCACCTGATTACAGCTGATGGGTTAAAGCCAGACCCAGCGAAAACTGAAGCAGTGAGGAGCATGCCTCCGCCGACAGACAAGGAAGGTGTCCGTCGCTTCTTAGGGTTTGTGACATACTTGTCAAAGTTCATTCCTAACTTGAGTGAGGTGGACGCTCCACTGAGGCAGCTTGTGAAGAACGACGTCGAGTTTGCGTGGCAGCCAGCACAACAACAAGCATTCGACAAACTCAAGCAACTATGCACACACCCCCCACTACTCAAGTTCTATGATCCAGCAAGGCCTGTGGAAATATTCAGTGATGCCAGCAGCATGGGACTAGGAGCCGTGTTACTACAGGACGACCAGCCTGTCGCCTTCTCGTCCAGATCCATGACTGATGCTGAGACGCGCTATGCGCAAATTGAGAAGGAGATGCTCTCCATCGTCCATGCCTGCATTAAGTTTCACCATTACATATTTGGTAGGCATGTCACAATATTCAACGACCACAAGCCACTGGAAGATATCTACAAAAAGCCGCTGCTCTCCACTCCCATGCGTATACAGAGAATGCGCCTGCGATTACAGTGGTATGACATCACAGTGTGCTACAGAAGAGGAAAGGACATGGAGCTGCCTGACACCCTTTCCAGAGCGCAGCTAACAGACAGCACACCAGAAACAGCTGGCCTGGAGTGTGTCTCCATGCTCAACTTTGTGTCGGTGAGTGATCAGAAATATGCTGAACTGCAGGAACGCACACAAGAGGAGTTAAGCCTTCTCCAGCAAACAATTCAGCAAGGCTGGCCGGACAACAGACGGGAAGTACCTGCTCCTGTTCAACCCTACTGGGACTCAAGAAGCCAGTTAGCTGTGTCTGATGGCATAGTGTTTAAAGGACTGCGCATCGTCGTGCCTCCCACCATGCAAAGACGCATGTTAGAGCTCATACACCAGTCCCACCTAGGTATAGTGAAGAGCAAGCAGCGGGCACGTGAAGTGTTATACTGGCCAGGTATGAGCGCTGAAATTGAAAACATGATCAGAAACTGTGGCAAGTGCGCTGAAATTCAAAACAGGCTTCCTAGGCAACCACTCATACCAACAGAGTCACCAGAGCTGCCGTTTGAAGAGGTAGCCTCTGACCTGTTTGAGTTTGAGAGGAAACAGTACATTGTACTCGTGGATTATTACTCGAAATACATTGAAGTGGATGAGCTTAAAGACCAGCGCAGCTGCACCACAATAGAGACTCTTAAAGCTCAATTCTGCAGACATGGAATCCCTGCAACCATTAGGACAGATAATGGTCCGCAGTATTCATCACAGGAATTCAAGGAGTTCTGCAAGAGCTATGGTATCCTGCACAAGACATCCTCACCTCACACACCACACTCTAATGGTGAAGCAGAGCGTGCGGTGCAAACAGTCAAGAGGCTTTGGAGCAAAGCGCCCGACAAACACCTCGCCCTGCTAGACTACCGAACTACTCCGCTTGAGTCAGTAGGCCTGTCACCAGCTCAACTGCTCATGGGCAGGAGACCTCGCAACAAACTGCCTACTGCTCGTGCACTACTTAAACCTATGGCTCACGACCCTGTCAAGGTCAAGCATCTGCTAGACAAGACCAAGCACACTCAGAAACTTTACTACGACAGCAAAAGAGCAGCCAAACCCCGCGCTGCATTACAACCTGGAGATGAAGTCAGAATGGCTCCTTATCCTGGAAGCCACAAATGGACACCTGGAGTTGTAGTTCAGCCACATTGTGCGCCGCGATCCTACATTGTGGACAGTGGAGGTAAGAGGTTCCGCCGTAACAGCCAACACCTCCGTGCCAGCACTGCAGCCGCCAATCAGTCACGTCACATGATGTGTGATGAGCCTTGGCGTGAGACCCCTGGACTGCCTGCAGTGAAAGAGCCGCAGCCCCCACCAGCTCCTCCAGAACACCACTCTTCATCACGTGTGGTAGCATCAAGCTTTCCACAAACCCGACCAGGCGAACTGTATACCACCAGACGGGGCAGAGTTGTGAAACCCCCTGATAAACTGAACTTGTAGTTTGATGGACTAACTGTGCATTTGTTAGCATCTCAGGGACAGGTGTGGTAAAGACACCTGAAGGAAGTGATGTGCTAGTAACCTCTCCTTCCTAGTTAAATGTTTGAGTTCTCTTGTTGTTTAATTATGTTAAGGAGTCAGAGACATTAGACATTGCCAGTGTGAGCAGAGTTTGTTTATTATAATATATGAGTGAGGAAAGGAAATCAGTTTATTATCATTCTGTAGGCAGAAGAGAATCAAAAAGCAATTCACTGTTACATTTGTTAACACTAGTAAAACAGTTGTTATTGTATATAGTAGCTTACACATAACACAGACAGCAACAGTTTTCTTTTGCTGAGGAAAGGAGATGTAATGTATTGTTTGGAGTTCGCGTTTGCCTTTGGGCTTCCGTAGCTGCCTACCTGTGTGTCCGTCGCTGTACCCTGTACTGCCGTGTGTGTACGCGCGCCGAGCTGCAGTAAAGTCACGTCCTGAGTAACGCCAGTCTCTTTATTGTGTCTTCACACAATGTACACAAAGTGAGTACATAACAGGGATAGCCGGAGATTATCCAATCACATTGGTTTAAATCCCTTAAATCAAATCCAAAAAGGCAAAAATCCGTGCCGTGACCGCAGGGTAGGCAACTTAAATTGTAATGTATATTAAACTAACGTTAGTCAAACGCATTTCTCTGATAGGATTATGGTTAGGGTTACGGTTATGATTAGGGTTAGGGTTAGGAGTCAGCGTGCGAGTCAGGCTGCCTATCCAATCCTAGTACTTGAGGCGGGACTACTTCCGGATTTCGCCTACGACAAACACAGCCGCCGGCCAAAAACCCTGTATAAACCGATATAAATAACCAACTAGAAGTTGGCTAAATTACTAATTACGACCCAAAGAAAGGTGTATGATGATGATTATATGCCGGATTTTTGGGTCACAAATGGTGTTAGCATAGAGCTAGCTCTAGTTAGTTTTTTAATATATATTTTTAACTCACCTGCAAACACAACCAATGAAAGAATAACGGACAGGCAAATACGTCGATAAGCAGTAATAGTAGACATTTTCAATCTGCAACGTTTCGTATTAAAAAATCCTACGCAACTTTTCTGTGTTGCAGGCTAGAGTTCCCGATTGGCTTTTGAAGATATGATGCGGATCATTACTATCATATCGGAAAGGTGCACTGAATTTACCTGGGCACCGAGGCGGAGTGATCTGAGTGAATGTTCTGGAAGGCGGAGATATGTGGAGCTGGGGATGGCGAAGCGAAATGACTTCTAGGCCTACAACAAGAAAATATAGCGGCGACACTTGAGCCTCGGTTTTCCCTTCATTACAAAACCGTAAACCCTGTATAAGGGCAAGCAAGGTGTGGCGCTAAGGTAAGTACGCGACGTCTTTTCTGGAGTCCGCCGGCGGGCCGCCGCGACTCATTCGCAACATCAATTCGACCGTTTGTTGAATCGATAGAACTTGATTATGTGTATATATATTTCAGTTTTACAGTCAAATAAACGCGACCCCAAACCTGTCTGGTCAAGGTAGACGTTTAACGGTTAAATGGACGTCTTGTTATAACACGACCCACAATTGCGGAACAATAACACAACACTATGGTCAACATTTTTACAAAAGTTCTGCAAGTCGGAAGTCACTTCCAGATAAAACCGATATATTTTTTTTGATAGTCTCTCACCTCCCTACTAAGAAACTAACACATAATAATTTACATTTGTCGAACTAAGGGAACTACTTTTACTACTTCAGCGTATCAACACATCTACCCGGCGCTCTGTAGCCTACTTCAGCTCGCAACTACAGTAGCAGCAGCCACCTGTCTATACTTCAACTGCAGACCTGTCCAGAACGGCCAATTTATAATGTTAACGTGTGCACTTTACTTTTGTATTTGGTGCTAAAACCGAAAGGCTTTAAGTAGCCTAACCCAACACCTTCACTCTCTGTCCCTGAAAACCTCAATCAAAGCCAGAAATATAGGGGTTATCATGGATTCAGATTTACATTTCGACAGTCACATCAAATCAGTTACAAAATCTGCATATTATCACCTTAAAAACGTAACACTTAGAGGGCTCATGTCTACCGAAGATTTACAAAAACTAGTAGGCCTACATGCCTTTATCACTAGCAAGCTTGATTACTGCAATTGTCTCCTTACAGGTCTCCCAAAAAAAACTCTTAAGGCAACTACAGCTTGTTCAGAATGCTGCTGCTAGAGTTCTAACAAAGACCAAAAAATGTATTACACCAATTCTTAAATCGTTACATAGACTCCCTGTATGTCAGAAAAATTATTTTAAAATCATGTTGCTAACCTATAAAGCCCTACATGGTTTAGGGCCAAAATATTTAACTGATATGCTTCCACTACATAAGCCTTCTAGGCCACTAAGATCTTCGAAGACCAATCTGTTAATTATCCCCAGAGTCAACACGAAACATAGGGAAGCAGGATTTAGTTACTATGCAACTATGCTACTATGCAAATAGCTGGAATAAACTCCCTGAGGAGTTAAGACTTGCCCCAACTCTGACAGCTTTTAAAACAAGACTGAAGACTTATGTTTGCTTTAGCTTTCTGCTAAATATTAAATCTACAATGCTTTTTTTTTTTTTTTTAACTTTGCCTATTTTCTATCTTTTTTATTTTATTACTAACTTTGCCTATTTTTACCAGAGAGATATATGATCTGATACCAGACCAAGTTCCTTTAGGTCGGGTCGGAGTCCCGACGTGGGTAAGGACCAAGTTCCTTTAGGTCGGGTTGGAGTCCCGACGTGGGTATCAGAGACTGTTGATCTTAAATACTTTGCACTTTCTAAAATGCTTTTTTAACTTTGCCTTTATTTTCTATCTATTTTACTTTTTTTTTTTTACTTATCTATTATTTTATTTTATTGTATGACAATGTTTATATGTGAAGCACTTTGAATCTGCCTTGCCCTTGTGTATGAAAAGTGCTATATAAATAAAGTTGCCTTGCCTTTATATTTAAAGACATGTAACATGTGTATTCCATAAGCAAACAATGCTTATTGCGTTTATAACATTGCTTCAGAGTTCGCATATTATTTTCTGTCGTTGCTAGCAAGCTACATGCTGTGTGCTAATGCATGGTTGTTTTCCTTTTCAGGCGCAGTGAAGGGAGGGTCCACCATGGACCTATAAAGGAGCAGCGAGTCTGGCTGCGCTTCAGTTGAAGCCTTGGTGTGTCGCGTGTGTTTCAAATTGAATGTCCTTAGGGTTCTTAACTTGCTTTGAATAAATCTTGGACATATATGACAATCAGAATTTTGTTTACATTGATCATTGATTAAATACAAACTCCCAACGATGAGGGGCCAAAAACCTCTAACCAAAAAAAGGTGTAAAACAACCGTCCACAAGAATTTGATATAGGATGGGATCAGACAGACAAAGTAATAAAACAGGTCAGAGCAAAGCAATGTGGAGGAACAAGAAAGATTGTTAACATTCAGACAAGGCACAAAAGGCCTTTTTCTTTCTAGATGGAAAATCGAGCAAAGGTCATGAATCCAACTTCGAATTTGATGTTTGGAACTCAAAGCAAAATCCTCTTCCTAAGACTATCTCTGTCGAAAAGATATAGCACAATGTTAACGTCCCCATGTTGCGGTTCTACATTGCAACTCAGCCAAAACCAATGCAGATTGAGGAGTCTAATGAAGAACTTGATCTGACAGGTGATGAGAGAGCACAATGCCAGGGGAAGAGTTACAAGAGATTCTGAGATTCCCTGTTGTGACCTGGACTGTCTTGACAGCCCCTTAATGTCCCCTAAAGGCCCATTCACACCCTACGGTAAATACGGATACGGATGCTTTCGTCCGGTCCCGGAGGTATGAGGCGGCCTTTATTGTATCGAGCTGTATTGGCGGAGGATCAGCTTTGAGAGAACCCCTGGATAATGGACAGACTTTGATTAAAGCTTGTGGACTTCAGTGATGTTTGCAGGGAGCTTCTGGAGTATTGTACCTTTGGAACACCTTTGAAAGTGCTTTTACTCAGGGATGATTTCGATGCTGATACATGGAAAGCAGTTGGGCTAATTTTATTTATCACGTTTGCTCCACCTTTTCTAGGGGAAATGCTTTTTGGGGCTGTGCACAGTTACCTGAGGACAAACTTTCTTCAGTTTGGGAACCACCAAGAGCATTTCCTCAGTCAAGCTTTAGATTATTTAACTTGTATTGATTAGGATTACCACCTGGAAGTGGTTTGCAGCTATGATATATATATATAGTAAATCATTGCCATTTTATTAATTTTTTTCCTAAACTGAAAACAGCCTATAGGCAAGGTAAGGCAACTTATTTATATAGCACTTTTCATACACAAGGCAGACTCAAAGTGCTTCACATATAAACATTGTCATACAATAAAATAAAATAATAGATAAGTAAAAAGTAAAATAGATAGAAAATAAAATAAAGTTTAAAAAAAACATTTTAGAAAGGCAGAGTTAATAAGAATGCATTTTAGAAAGTGAGAAAAGCCTACCCCCATTTGATAAAGGTTCAAATGTATTTTTGGTTCTAAAAACTTATAGATTCATTCATCCAAACACAGTTGGCGTTACACCCTTTAAAAGGGTCAAATAATGTGAAAGGAAACACGGACAGTGCTGCCTTCACTCTGTTTAATCAGCAGATAGGGAATATTGATATTGCACAGGGATGATAGC
Organism: Micromesistius poutassou; assembly: GCF_964030765.1. NCBI lineage: Eukaryota > Metazoa > Chordata > Actinopteri > Gadiformes > Gadidae > Micromesistius > Micromesistius poutassou. The sequence continues at coordinate 13,820,033 of NC_140275.1, read as the reverse complement.
TTTGCCATCATTCTCCTGTCTCGCCACCTCAACTGGGTCGAGGGAGACTCCCATGGATTATTAATGACATTTATATTGTTTTGAACTACCATACATTTGTTGTGGAATACCTTTACTGTCACCGTTTACCTCAACAAAGGGCCTTTTATTTATTACATATAGATAGACGCTACCTCACCATATTACTTTTGTTTATTTATCTTGTTTTTATCTTGTTTTCCATTGCTGCTGGTCTCTAATAATAATAATAATAAAGAAAGAAAGAATCCTGAGAGTTAACCAAATATACTTTAATTTGATGACTAAAATATTGTATGTGTTATGTCTTGATGGTAGGGCATTAAGGTAATTCTCCTACCAAGTTAGACATGCAGTCAACCAAAATATGAAACACAGCATGTCCAGCCCGATAGGAAAAATACCTTAAGGGTTACGTACTTAAGGGTACGTTTCATTAAAAGATTTTGAAACATTCATATAAGCAAAAATAGTTAATTTCAATGTAACTAATGATCCAAACTAATGGATTTTATCTAAAAGTTAAAATGCAATTTATGGATTGTATTAATTTAATAAGCTTATATTTTCTTACCTTAAAGGCGAACATGTTTCATGAAAAAAAGAACAACAACAACTGACAATATAACTCACTTAATCCAAGGTCGGATTTGTTTAATGATGGATTTTTCATTATGGGTCCTTATAAGCGTTGTGGGCAGAGAGGGGAGAACGTGGAAAAACACATCTCGACTACCTACTGTAAGGGATTTGCTGTACATTTGTATTCAGTTACATGTACAGGATGGATATTATTATCAACGTTACAGGCTTGGTTGAATAAGAAACAGCCAGACCCATTCTCCGCCCGACACTAGGAGGTGCTATTACATCTCTCTCTTTTAAATGCCGGCGTCGAACCGTGTCGCTTCGGCGTCACGAAAACACCAGCCAATCGCTATCCCTTACGTCACGTTTTTCCAAATGACGTCTAGAAAACAACAATTTCACCCCACCCCTTTTAAACTCAAGCGCAAGACAAGGGAACATGCACAGTCAGAGCTGAGCAAGGCTTGTGTTTGTGCACAAATATGCTGAACACATAAACGCAACAGGTAATTCATAATCGGATGTCTGAATTGAAGTTACTTTTTTGTTGCTAATTTAGCTCTATTTCCTTACAGTTAGCTGCCAAGGTAGCAACGAATCTCTGAGAACGACCTGCCAGCTAATATTAGCCGCAGCTTGCTAGGTAGATTGCTGGGTGGCCTCGATACGCAATTTTAACTTATGTAATGTGATATGATATAACTTGTATTGGCTGAGTATCAAGTTGAGAATAACTTGCATGTGATTTAAGGTCAGGAAAACCATACAACAATTGCTTTCGGAAGGCTAGGCTAGGGCAATGTCACGGTGGTAGTTGATGCTTTGCTACTAAGTGGTACTACATAACGGTGCCATTTTTTTTAACCATCGTTCAACGCATCACCAACTTTATTTATTTGACATTACAAACTGATCAATGGAACTAACGTTACACATCGTTTAATAACGGGTGACTGCACACAATCTGCTCGAGCCGAATATCATGGATTAAATTACTGCGGAAGAAATCTGTTTATATTTTATAATTCATTAAGATGATTCGATTCGATCGTAGAGGGGCTGTCGTTTCATTGAACATTAATTTATTCAAATGTTTTAGTTTTAATTCAAGACTATGGAAGAGCCAGGCCGGCCACGCTCTGATAAACAAGGCTCTCGGCTGAGGAACACACCCACAGATGAGGCAGACACCTGGAGATCCCAAGAGAGTAGACATGGCTACAACCCTATACCAGCTGGAGGTCAACAGAGCCGGAAGAACCAGGGAGGAGGAGGAGTACCCTACCGGCCCAGCCCCAACATGGGTGGGATGGGTCCTTTAAGTAGCTCCCCTGGCGGCTTCAGAGGTGGGCACAGTCCCTCACAGAAGGAGGGTGTCCGAAGGTTTTCTGGGCCCCAGAACAGTGGAGTTCGGGGAGATTGCTGGAGAGGGCACCCGAAGCAGCAGCAGCAGCAGCAACAACAACAACAACAACCGCAACAATGGAGGAAGGGGGAACACATGAGGGATGAAAGGGACTACGGGAACAGGGAACCTGCTGATGGCGCTCATAATTCCGGTAAGCACAACCAATGAAGTAGGCCCAGTCAATTACTACTTCAGCTTGTAATGAGATTTTGTTTTTGCAATAATGGTTTGATCTTATTTGTTTCTCCTTAGGAGGAAGGCGTAGGAACCGTGACCGAAGGAGGGGGTTTGGAGAGGAAGATCAGGGTCCGGTGATCGACGAGTCCACTCTGTCCGCCAAAGAGTTACATTTTCTTCAGGAAGCGGAGGAGCTGCTTCTCCAAGACCAGATCTCTCGCCTTAAAAAGGTGACTGTGAATGCCTGAAACCTGCCCAAATAACGTTGTTAAATGCAAAGAACGTCTGATGTGGGGAAACATCCAATTGAAACAACTTCCTATGATAACTGTAAGCTATTGCCATTTCTTGACGTCTTTACTCTTTGATTTATATAGAGGGCCCGCAACAACCCAAATGCGATGTATACCTGCTCCCTGTGTGATGTGCTGTTGGACTCATTGTCTGCGGCCCAAAGACACGCAAAGGACAAGTGGCACAAGAGGCGAGCCAGGGTATGCTCTCACCTTCTCAACCACTGACTACGCTTCCTTTCCTATCTATGCTTAATATATCTTGGGTCTGTGTGTATTCCAAGCTAAAATCTGTGTGTGTGTGCGCACACACAAATACTTTTTGTGATACTTTAATAATCTTAAACTGACACACAGCAGTACTGGCGTACGGACTGATATCCACCATCCGTACTGGAACGGTGTATTTAAACTCTAAGCTCCGTTACCGTGTCAGTCTTTGTGCATTGAAACCTCTTTGCAGAACATCTTGTCATGTGTTTATGTGTCTGTAGGAGAAGCGTGAGCAGGAGATGCTGACTGAGATCAAGCCCCCAGGCCCGGCTCAGGTGGTGGAGGTGGGTGCCGCCCTGCAGGCCGTGTTCACGGCGCAGGGGCTGACGGATGAGGACGTGGCGAGGAGGCAGGACATTGTCTCCACCATGCAGGAGCTGCTCCTCTCCGTCCTGCCTGGTAAGCCACCAGAGCAAATAAAATAAATAAAAAACACATTCCCAAGTTCTGTGTGGGGGGAAAATGAAATGGAATGAAGATTATGTCATATTGGCTGTAATTATTAGGCCACGCTTCTTTTTTTGTCTTTTTTTTGTTCTTTTTAAGTGTAATTACCACTTGCAACCGTTATAAAAACATGTTGTTTACTCTCTCTCTCTGGCCGCACTCCCTTTCTCTAACGTGTACTCTTGCTCTCCTTCTCCGTCTCTCGCACTCTGTGTTGTAGAAATACAGCTCAGACTGTATGGATCCTCTTGCACCAAGTTTGGATTCAAGGACGCAGACATCAACATTGACATTCTGTATCCCCTTCACGTGAGTCTTGCCACATGGAATGACCCTGGTGTTTTGTGGTGTGTTGGGTGGTAAATCTCTGTGAGCCATGATTTGCTTTGTGACCGCTATGCTCACCACATTCAAATGCAGTTTTGTGTTGCATTCATGTCGTGTAAAGGCTTTGACATGGAATGTATTCACAGATGCATCAGCCAGAGGTCTTGTTGCGGGTCCGGGAGAGCCTCTCTGTGAGCCGTGAGTCCCTCTAGCTTTTTCTCTGAGACAAACACATCAAAGACTACGAGGAGTTGTGTTTTCCTGAATATTGGAGGTTTTTTTTGACCATGCCGTTTGCTTCCAGCACTCTTTGTTGACCTGGATGCGGATTTCCATGCAAGGGTACCTGTGGTTATCTGCAAAGAGAAACAAAGGTGAGTGTTTTGTTTGGATATTTGAGCCATTTCTGTTTGCTTCACCCTGCTTTGTAAATTTAGAGTAGATTGCATTTCTTATTCCTGAGACACTGTCATTCATCATCAGGCGTCAAGCCTTTTATTTAGTACAGGAACAGGAATTCCAATTGCAGGAAATTATTTTCTACCGCCTGACATTTTTCCATGAGGAAAACATGAATAATGTTGTTGTTGTCACACGCAGCCGGCTGGTGTGCAAAGTGAGTGCAGGGAACGACCATGCCTGCCAGACCACCGCCTACCTGTCTGCGCTGGCCAATCAGCAGTCCCTCGTCCTCCCACTCGTCATCGCCTTCAGACACTGGGCCCAGGTGAGTTCCGCAGCGCGCGGTCCCGCTCATCCCTGTAGTTAGCCCAGGAACGCCAGCCCCAACGGGTGTCTGTTGGATGATGTGTCTGTTTAGCAGGAAGCTGAACATGTCTGTCGGTGATGAGAGTTGGTGATTTGAGCGTTGGTTGCTTTTTCTGTCGTAGATCTGTCAGCTGGACTGTGCCGATGAGGGAGGCCTGCCGCCCTACGTCTTGGCCCTAATGGTTATCTACTTCCTGCAGCAGCGGACAGAACCGCTCCTGCCCACCTATCTGAATTTCGAGGTGGGGGTGTGTTTTGAATATCCTCCACCTCCTTTATTTCTTTCACCTCCTTTATTTCACCTCCTTTAAGTTAATGCCACCTTTTATTTATTCACTGAAGGCGTTGGAGCAGTGTGTTCTTAATTCCCTCCGCTTCACTCTGTTCCGTTTCCCTCAGATCAAGGAGTTCTCCCTGGGCAGGTTGGCCGACTTCAGCCTCACCCGCCTGGAGGACGGGTACGTGCATTGGGCGTACGCGCCGGCAGGCAAGGACGCCTCGCTGCACGCCAAGGGCAAGGTACGCCAGGTCCAACCACAACCCCTTTGCAGAGGAATTAAAAAAAACACACACATGCCCCACCCATTGATGGGTTTCACGGTGTTGTCAGATGAAGTTGGCCAACATGTTGAATCGGTGTTGGCCATCTTTAGCCAACATTCTAGCATATTTGTCATCTTGTTGTCATTAACACCCATTTGGATCATCATCATCAATAATCAACTGATGATTGACCGGTTTACATGTGACTTTTAAGATGGATAGTTGAGTTTTAGTAGTTTGATGTATGGCTTTCACTGTGTTTCACTGTATTTGTGTGTTGGGGTTCTCTTTAGGTCCCCCTGGTGTTCCAGAAGGATCTCTCCTCTGTGGCTGTCGGACAGCTGTGGGTCGAAATGCTCCGCTTCTACTCACTGGAGTTCAACATGGTGGACAACGTCATCAGCGTGCGCACCAAAGCGATCCTCTCCCGCGAGGCCAAAGACTGGCCAAAGAAACGCATGGCGGTGGAGGGTGAGAGCCTGTCTGGTTCCCTTGCTTATGCTCACAAAATAATCAAAGTTAATGTACGGAATCCAGTCACAAAACGTTCAGGACGTGTTTAACATGTTCCCGTTTATTTTTTTCCCCCTCTTGTATTTCTTCTGCTTTCAGACCCCTTTGCCGTAAAACGTAACGTGGCCCGCTCCATGAACAGTCCGCAGATGTACGAGTACTTCGTCCACTGCCTCAAAACCACCTACAAGTATTTCGCCCTGCCGCTCAACTCTCCCAGCGCCAACCACAAGTCGGAGAAACCGCGCGGGCCCACGAGGGCCTCCAGGGCGGACCCAGCGGCCGCGCCCCTGAAGGGTATGGGCAAGCTCTGCCTCGGCCCGCGTGACGCCGGCGCGCCGCCGGCCCCCCAAGACCCACTGGACTCTGACTGCATCATAGAACAGGAGGAGGAGGTGGAGAACGAGTGCGACTCGGAGAAGGAGAAGATGGACCTGGGCAAAAGCAGCCTCTCCGAAGACGACGACGACGACGAGGAGGACGAAGGGCAGGAGGAAGAGGAGGAGGACGAGGACGACGTGTACGGCCGCCTCCACCTGGACAGCGTCACCACGGAGGACGACGAGCTCTTCGTGCTGGACGAGATCTCCGGGGAGGAGCTCCTCTCCGACGAGGAGGGTCTGGACTTTGACCTGCAGGGTTCCATGGACGAGGAGGAGGAGGAGCAGGCTCCTCCCACTCTGACCCCCAAGGTTGCCAAGGGCGGAGCCGGCGTCGAGAGACCCGAAACCCAGAACCAGACCCCCGTTAGTCAGGCCTACGAGTTCACCAGGCATGCGTTCGCGCGGGGCAAGGTACAATCTTTTTTTTTTTTTTTTTTACTGGCTGTTTGGTTGGGAGCGATATTGTTTTATTTATTTAGCTAATCAAATATAGTGATACTTGGAAGCAGAGGTAGCATTGCTTCCAAGTAGCGTTGTCCCTGATTGTCTTTATTCCGCCCTCAGTCCCACATGGTGGTCTGCAGCTTGTGCAAGCGGGACGGTCACCTGAAGAAGGACTGCCCAGAGGAGTTCAAGAAAGTGGAGCTGGAGCCGTTGCCCGCCATGACGCCGAGATTCCTCAAAACGCTCAACCAAATCTGCGAGCAGTGCTTCAGTACGTATGCTCCTCTTTCTGCATGCATCCACGAAAATAGTTGGTGCAATTGACTCGTTTCAATGTTTTTAAAGAGAAAATCTGTCAAGTGTCCCATGGGGTGATCAAAAGATGACTTCATGGGAGAGGAGCTTATTTATTTGCAAGCTACGTACTGCTTGGTGATGAACAGATTAATTCAGTAAAAAAAACAACACATTTGAAATGAATTATTCGCCAAGGATGATGGCCTTCAAACCAGTCCCGCTTGACAGATTATACCATGACTCATGGCTTAATCAATCGGATGATACTGATCCCTGTAGTGGAGGCCATAAAACAATTGTGGCTGCAGTAAAAGATGTAAGTGGGTCACCCTGTCCGTTGTGTCTGTGTCTCTGTAGAGGACTTCGCCCCTGATAAACCAGAGGTCAGCGTCCGAGAGCACATCCTTCAAGACCTGGAGAACTTCATCCAAAAGCAGTTTGCAGGTGAATTAACTGGGACCCTGTTGTTGTTGTTTCTGTTTTCATCAAATTCTGATGTTGACTTTTGGTTGCATGCACAAAAGTAAGTTCAGAGTCATGATGTTGGGCCCTGTCCCTTTCTGTGTTCTTCCCAGGCCAAGTGTTTTGTTGTCCATCGGCAAGATTGCAGCTGTTTGGCTCATCCAAGAATGGATTTGGCTTCCGCCAGAGCGACCTGGACATCTGCATGGTCCTGGACGGACAGGAGACAGCAGACGTACGTACACGATCATGGCATGGAATCCGGTTCATTGATGGTCTAATCACATCTCTCTTAATCACACGGGACTTTATATAGGGGCGGCATTAGCTCAGGAGGTAGAGCGGGTTGGCTGGTAACTGCAAGGTTGCTGGTTCGATCCCCGGCTCCTCCTAGCTGAGTGTCGTGGTGTAAGCAAGACGCCCCTGAGCAAGACGCCTCACCCTAATCGCTCCTGACGAGCTGGCTGTCGCCCTGCGTGGTTGACTCCGCCGTCGGTGTGTGAATGTCGGTCAACACTGTAAAGCGCTTTGGTTAAAAGCGCTATATAAATGAGGAACATTTACCATATATATATATATATATATATATATATATATATCTCCATGGTTTGCAGGAAATTGAAGCATTTAAGGGAATTTAATGTCCAGTGTGATGTCATTCATTGATCGACATGGTGGGATTGTGTTATTTTTCCATCTAATTAATCGGTTTCCCTGTTTCATTGGTGGGCAGGATCTGGACTGCCTCAGTATTATCGAGAGCCTGGCGAGACTGCTGCGGAAACATCCAGGTTAGAGACGCCGCAGAAATATTTCTTCTTCGTTCTTCCCGTCCCTCAAATGGGAAACGTTTGTGCAACATTAGTTTCTGTTCACTTCGGTTCTGAACCGAACCGACGACGTATAGCTGTAACGTGGAAAAAAAAAGCGTGCGTGTTCTCACTAGATCGGTTCCTCTGTGCTTGAAGGTCTGAGGAACATCCTGCCGATTACCACAGCCAAGGTTCCCATCGTCAAGTTCTACCACGTGCGCACCGGCCTCGAAGGAGACATCAGTCTGTACAACACACTGGTGAGCACCTTGAACTGATTGGATGTGGTCTACCGTGTCTTTCCACCCCCCCTTAACCGACGGTCTCGTTATGCATCCTTTTCAGGCCCTCCACAACACACACCTGCTGGCCTGCTATGCCGCCATCGACTGGAGAGTGAAGATCTTGTGCTATGTGATGAAGGTGTTTGCCAAGGTGAAGCCACAGACTGAATAGTGAATTCACCCCACCCTTCTCTTTCACGTAGGACCTGGACCAAGGTGAATAAAATAACGTAATAAATACGTGATTTTTTTTCTTTCTCTTCCAGATGTGCGACATTGGCGACGCGTCCCGTGGCAGCCTCTCCTCCTACGCCTACACCCTCCTCGCGCTCTTCTTCCTCCAGCAGAGGAACCCCCCTGTCATTCCTGTCCTTCAGGAGGTAGACTCGCTAATTCAGATGTTCTGCAGACACTAAAGACTAAGTCTAAAATACGCCTCTTGTGAACACCTTAACATTTGGAGATGGTTACGGGGAATATAAAAAATATATAGAAGTAATCAAAAGATTAAGGACTACTAATCTGTCATAAAAAAATTGTATAAAACGTATAATAATGTGTTTTCTCTCAGATTTACGATGGAGAGAAGAAACCGGAGGTGCTTGTGGATGGTTGGAACGTGTACTTCTTTGATGACCTGAAAGCGCTGGTGAGTGTCTTACTGTCTTTTTAGATGTGTTTCTCAACCCAGCATGTTCTAGCTTGCTATCAAGTGTGTAGCTCACTTTATTTTCAGTGAATATCAAAGGCCATTGCGTAACCGAGAAATGCTTTTCCGTCTATTCCTGGCGCATACAGAAGCTAATCAGCAGATTATGTTGATGAGTTTCAGTTCACTGAAAAGTGAAACTTACTTGTTTCCATTTCTCTGCTGCTCAGTAACAGTTACTGAGTCAAACAGACCTTAACAGGCCTTGAGTTAGTATTGGTAGGACCCCTTGTGGTTGGACCTTTTTTTTAAATGACACCTCTTTTAATATTATATCTCTTCTTTCTTAAAGACCTGTTTGGACATTTTAGTTCCTTCCTACAGAATGTTTTATTGGTCCAAGAAAAAGTTTCTGGTGTGAGTTTGATACAGGTGTTTTTTAAATTTTAAAACTTTAAAGCAGTTGGTTATGTTCATGTCTAATGTATGTAGCAGGGCTGTCAACGAATATTCTAAATTTGAATATATATTCAAATAGTTTTTAAAAACAGACATTCAAAGGTGAAAATTAATATTAGAATGTGGAAAAACACACACCCGCTGCAGCTGCGGTGCGGCTGTCTGCTTTGCGAGTGGGTGACCAGAACACTACAAGACAAGAGACAAGAATCAAGCGACAAGAGTCGGGACCTTAAATTGCTTGCACAAAACTCTTGATCAGCACTCAGCATTTGTTTATTGTTGTTGTTTATTTAAACCAGTATGCGCAGAGAGAGTGAGGGGGAGCGAGAGAGAGAAAAAGAGAGTGAGCGAACAAGAGCGAGGTCTACGGTCTTGGCCATTAGTTCATTTACTTATTTTTGTGTAGGTAATATGTTGTCAAATATGTTTAAACTTAAATAAACTGTACACATTGTGGTAACAAGTTTTGTAAAAAATGAACATTTTCAGCATTGTATCCTTGCATTAAAAAAAAGGGAGCTTTAAATTGTTGCCCGCCCGACGGCCTACTCACTGTTACTCATCAGTTGAACTTGTCACTGCCCTGCGTTTTTAAAGTCTCTTTACATCTTTGCCCCTTTCTGCAGCCCGGTCGCTGGCCGCAGCACGGGAAGAACGTGGAGACGGTGGGGCAGCTGTGGCTGGGTCTGCTGCAGTTCTACACCGAGATCTTTGACTTCAGGGAGCACGTGATCAGCATCCGCCAGCTGGCCCCTCTCACCACCTTCAACAAGCAGTGGACCTCCAAGTACATCGTCATTGAGGGTGGGTCCCCAGTAGCTGGTTCTCAAATCTGTGGATGGATGTTAATTCCTTACTGGTGTTGTTCATTCGTTAAAGTCATACACTGCTAGTTGTATGACTTTGTATTCGACCAATAGAACCTGAGCTTGCTGTATCAATACTCAAAATGAATAATGTGGTGAATAGTTATGTGACACTGTTTTTATGTGACCACATTAATGTGAAATATTTGTCTCCACAGATCCATTCGACCTGAATCACAACCTTGGGTCTGGTCTGTCAAGAAGAAGTACGTTTCCCCTATTCAGCTTTAATCTCATAATCCTGATTTGTGTGGGTCTGCACTTTTATGTTTCGTCATCTACATTTAATTTCCTCTCTTCTTCCAACAGTGACCAACTTCATCATGAAGGCGTTCATCAACGGCAGGAAGGTGTTCGGCACACCGCTCGGCGTCTACCCTCCCGAGTACCCCAGTCCCATGGTGGGTGTTCCCAATGCCTTGAGCCGCTCGCCCGCCGCCGTAACCGGTGCCTTGGGAGAGCTCGAGCCCTGACCTCTTTGTCTTGCTCTGCGTGGGTTCTAGGAGTACTTCTTCGACCCGGACGTGCTCACCGAAGGGGAGCTGGCTCCGAACGACCGCTGCTGTCGGATCTGCGGCAAGATAGGGCACTTCATGAAAGATTGCCCCATGCGCAAGAGGTAGGAGGAAGTCCAAGCGGGCTAATTGTAATTTATGTATTTTGATTTGTTTTAATTAGACTTTTTGTGTCATTATGTGTGTCCACGTCCAGCCTCTTCCATTTTAAAATCCTCCGTATGAGATGGTTATCTCAACGCATGAAGTGTTTTTAGCCAAATTTTTAAAATACAGTTAGCAAACGCAGCCACAATAACGTCCCGAGCATTGGCCTTGCATACCGTTTCTACTGACAACTGTCTCGATGATGAACGTTCTGCGGGCGCAGGTCTAGGCAGAGGCGGGACATGGAGAACTGGACGGACAACGCCCGTGACCGACAGGATCTGGCGGAGAGCCCCAAGGAGCCGGGGGGGCGGCAGGGAGACCGCTGGAAGAGACCGGAAGAGAAGCGCTGCTGCTTCCTGTGTGGCTCTCACGCCCATATTAAGAAAGACTGCAGCCAGTACAGAGGCCCCACAGGTATGGTTGGTGGGTTTCCAGTTCTTTGGCTATTGACAAGGCTTTTGCTGTGTTATTTGTATTTAAAATATGTTGTATCTCTTTAAAAATATTCGTACTGTTCATGTAGTCTCTGCTGGGAAATTTCCCATCTGGGATTAATAAGTATATTAATCCCTTTTTTATATTATCAGCGGTTTTCCACAACACCTCAATTTAACATTTTTAAATATACTTAGTGATGAAATTACAACTTTGTACATCCTTAAAGCAGTCCTTCACCAACAACTTTCCTTTATTTCTTTGGTCTTGCAGGAAAGCCGAAATCTGAGATGTCCTCCTATGGCTCCTCTCCATCCTCATCTACTGGTTATATGAGGAATTACAGAGACAAAGACAAGCAGGTATGTTCTGTTTCCTCAAATGGCCAGTGTGATACACCATTTGTCCCGCCAGTACTTGTTACTAAATGCTTTCATTGGTGTTGAAAGTCTAAAAACTTGACGCCCCATGTGGCCACGCTTTCCGATGTGCTAGGACGATTCCTTGGGTTGTGCAGAAATATAAATCAATTATTAATCAAGCGCTTTGTTGTGCTGCCTAGGGTGGACTTATCTCAGAGGAGAAGAAGAGGAAGTCCAAAAGTGTGATATTGGGTCCACAATCGGGTGGGTGCAGTAGTTGGGTTTTTAAGTCATTCAGGTTATTAGTGTTCCTGTAGAAAAGGTGTTTGAAGTGCCTCATCAAACATTGTTTTGTATGTCTGTTCGGCCTGTCGCTCCACAGGTAGTCTAGCAAACTCGCACAACAGCGGTTCTGGTCATCGGAGGAGTCCAGTGGAGTGATGGGATCCCTCCGGAGTAGACGGCACCGACCCTGCCCCCCCCCCCCCCCCCCCCCCCCTCTGTAGTGGTGCTTGGGTCCAGAGGGACGGTGCTCTTCAGTTGAAACCCCAACACGTGTGAAAGTAACACCATCGCAGCCCGCCAGTGGGCCGCGTCGGCTGGGATGCCCAGAGCCTTGACTTGAAGCCAAATGGAGTCTCATCGATGTTTCATTTTGTTATTATGTTTTAACTAAACTTCTCCTCAGAAGTGCTTTTTAAGGGTTTGATTTTTATTTTTATTTTTTTTTAAAAGACAAGCCATGGTTCATGCTTTTCATGTTAATGTTTACCTATAACTTCTCTCCCATGGCCAGTGTTTGTTAGTGAGTTTTATTTTTAATTAGTTTTAATTATTTTGCACTGACTAACTGACGTCGTCTGAGATGACGGTCAACAGCAGGTCCCGACGGCGTCCCTGTGCGCGTACATGCTCTCCAGTGTCCGTCTGTGCGCTCACTCCTACACCCATCCTTATGTTTTAGATTAGAATTTTCATTTGCAGGATAATACACCGCCCCAAAGAGGCTAGTTTTTTTAGAAACTGCCTCTGTGTGTGTGTGTGTGTGTGTGTGTGTGTGTGTGTGTGTGTGTGTGTGTGTGTGTGTGTGTGTGTGTGTGTGTGTGTGTGTGTGTGTGTGTGTGTGTGTGTGTGTGTGTGTGTGTGTTTGTGTTTGTGTGAACGAGTGTTTGTGTGAGCGAGTGTTTGTGTGAGCGAGTGTTTGTGAGTGAACGAGTGTGTACACATGTCCAACGTCAGTCCCTGGTTTTGTAACCCCGGTGCGTGTATGAGCAGTCTTGGATTTCGTAGGACTGGATATTTCATTCTCTGACACTCGAGGATTTTTGTTCAAATAGTCACTCGAGTGACATAAGTATTTATGCTCCTTCATCCACAGCAAAGCAACAACAACTCCAACCCCAGACAGCTAATGAAAGGGTGAATACATTTGGCCGATACCTTTTTGTTTGGCTCTTGTGCCTCTTAAGATGCTGTTGTTTTTTTGTTTTCTTTTGCTGGTGGATATGTCTGAAGACCTGCTTTAAATCATCATTAAACTCTCAAAACATCCTCCCTAAATTGGTGTCTATTAATGGTGATGAATCTTTTACTGCAGGAATTATAGGCTGTTGGTGAAATTCATGACATAACATTGGAAGTATTTTGCAGGCATGCAAACTGGTTTGGGGTGAAAAAGGTGAGAATGATACGTGAGCCGAGGAAAACACAGACCCACTAGGGGGTTCCAGGGTTATACTATATTATATATTTAAAAAAAAAAAATATATATATTATATAAAAAAATATTTTAAAACAATTATATAAAAAAATATATATTTATTAAAAAATTATATTTAAAAAAATTACCTGCGTGCTCATGTTTTTTAGTTGACTAAAATCGAACTGGTTAAAGTGTAAAACATTATTTAAACGTTTCTCTAGAATTTCTAAACTCATACACCTAGGGGAAAGATCTATTAACCGGTATTATGGAACGGTGTTAAGGTTTAAACTGCATACTGCTGTTAGTTGGGCCATTTGTGTTTTTCACCATTGGTTGGTAGCTTAGTGGCCAGCGTGCTTATAAGGTTGGTTTGGGCAGGGGCTTCTGAATGTGTTTTCCTTGGATTTTGGCACAAGGGATTATAACATCTGATCCTGTGTATTAATGAAATAAACGTGAAATATACATACAACTTTATTTATCTTATAACCAAAGTCTCATATAAAAAATAATTTTTCTTTGCAGAAAAATAAAAAATTGCAAAAACACCAATGATTATTCATAATGTTTGTCAATCAGATGCTTATTTTTTTCAGTCATTTCAGACAGTCAGCCTCCTATCAACTGTATCAATCATTAAAACAAAGTCCTCATCTTCAATCATTGGGACTGCTAATCCTGTGTGTACAATGCATTTTGCTCTGGTGTCCTCCTTGGTCTGTTGTTGTTCTGGGATGCACTAGCTTTATTTGCACTCAGTGGCCCATCCTTGTCGGAGGCCTTCTGTACCTGTGAGGTAGAATGGAGGGGAGTCCGATTTTTCTGTCTCTCATCCACTCCCGTCTCTCACTCAAACATACGCGGCGCACACACAGCTCCAAGTTGTCTCTATACTATATTTCTGCTCCTTTCTCCCGTCATAAGAACATTACTGTATGTAACCGTGGCTATCTGTTGCGTGGCTTTCCCACTAATATCGCTTTCTTTATAAAACATTAGTATTCATTTTTAGTGTTTCCACAGTGAAACCACAGTGAATCCTGTGTTTCTGTGCCCCGCTGTGTTGTCGACAGCACAGAGCTCCGGTACCGTTACAGGACAGCGGTGGTTTCTTTCAGCTTGTATTGTATTCCAATTTTAGCGAAAACACACATAACATTAGCTTGAAAGAAAAAAACTGTTTAAGTATGCTTATCTTTGCGTGAATTTCGGGATGACTCGTCTGCCAATGACTTCAAGTTGGTTGTGTTTTAACCGGTGATTGTTGCGCCAAACTGTTTACAAAGGGACACTTGCTTGCAGTACTTCCCCACATAAAGAGCTTAGTTCTGATTGGATCGCTTCCCAAATCGTCCCGCTTACATTTTCGTCTCGTTTTTATTTGTTAACGGAAGTGTCAAAAGATTTCGTCGTAGTTTTTGTCATCCTAAATTGATTTTTATTTAGTTATCGTCTCGTTTTCGTCAGACTGTAGACCCCCCCCCACCCCCAATGTTTTCTCAATGGATCTCCACGAATCACACAAGTGGCCAATTTTGTTTAAAAAACGGTGAATCTCGCCGAAAGGTGACTAGTTTGCATGCCTGATTTTGAATTTTAGAAGCCTTACACTTAACATACTAATGTTTGTCATGTAGGAGAAACGGCAAAAAAACATTTTAGTCTAAAATTGTTGTGTAACTTTTTAGAACATGGGGAAATGAGGTACTATATTGAACTTGACGTCCATTCTACAATATTGCGCATGTGCGAAAACACATGGCAACCCAATCCGTGGACGTTCTATATAACGTATATGTAATGTACAGTCGTTCGTCGACAGTGGGGGCACATAAGTACACACAATGTTCTGAATGTTATAAGATGGCCAATAATTTCGTCTTTTAACATTCAGAAGATTGTGTGTACTTATGTGCTCCCAGTGTCGAAGAAGGACACATTATACGGTACATTATACGTTATATATAATGCCCACGGATTAGGTTGCCCATGCGTTTTCGCACATGCGCAATGTAACGACAGAATACCTTGTGACGTTTATGTTGTTCCTTGAAACAAGCAAACATGTCTGCCTCCATGGTGCGGGCGACCGTCAAAGCGGTCAGCAAAAGAAGAATACTGCCAACTAGAGCAGCGTTAACACTGGTAAGTGTTCAAAGTCGTATACAATGACATATAATGACATTTTATACCCACCGGATGTGTGTAATAGTCACCAAGTACGATGTCCCTATGTTGCATAAGCCAACGCGCAGTTCGTAGCTAACGATCGACGTCATGAGCCTCCACCTTACACAACGGGGTGACTATTGTTTATGTCGGGCCACATTAAAAGTTAACATTTGTCTATTTCTCCGTTGCATTGTAAGTATTCCTATTGTACATTATTGGGCGTTGCCAGACAACGTCCATACGATCCGTGATTGGACACCAGGAGTAAATGTATATGAGAAACATCTACACTGTTTTCATTCGACTCGGTCTATTTTGAGTCGAGAGTTTTGCATTTAGTTTAATCAGCCGGGAGGCTCGATCGCTTTAATTTGTGGCCATGAACTGCATTGGCCATGAACTGCAAGGCATGTTATTATGCAGCTGATCAAGGCAGGGCTGACGCTGCTGCGAAGAGATAACACAGGTCACTAAAGGTTATAGCAAGACAAAACTGCAATTGGTTTGTTGCCGATTTTGTAAGCCTTTCGTATGGTGATCATTAGTCCACTGCGTAGAGTTCCTTCTACGCAGTTTATTAAGTTCTCCTCCTGAGTCCTTCCCATTCTCGACGCTGTCATCTCAACACGGAACACAATCATCTGTGTCGTAACAAAGTGGTCGCCTATTGGTCGTCTCCTTGTTACATATATATGGTTTGCTCACTTCTTTTCACATAACATCAAATGCGGTGCACAATTTTCTCAAGTTCAACAGTCTATTCTTTTAAAGAGTGCTGATGTAGGATTTGGCTAACATCCCAAATTCACATTAAAAAAATATTAAAATTGTCCTTATTCTTTAACATATCTAGCCATGGTTAGTCATGATATCTGAAAAGGTAGCTTATATTTCATATATGAATGTATTCATTAGCGACGAATCCCAGCTCCCATGTGATAACTGATCCTGTCCACGTGTGTTCCTTTGCAGACTCCTGCTGCTGTGAACCAAGTCAGGATGTTGCTACAAGACAAGCCTGAATATGTGAGTCACCAATTGAGCTACCATTCCCATGTAGAAGTAAACCACTAATAAATACTAACCACACGGAGCTGTGAGCATCTTCCTACTGCTTTATTTCTAAGAGTAGATGTTCTAAGGTGTTCTTTATTAAAGGCCATGTAAGCAATGTCCTTTTGGCTAAGCTCCTGTCCGTCTTTGCAGTTAGTACTCCACTCCCTCCTCCTCCACATGAACACCGTCTCACATAACTCCTGTCTCTGTTTCCTGGCAGCTTACTTTGTTCTTCAGCCATTTATTGTCCCATGCAGCGTGTTTGATTGTTTAAGCCATTCCTGGGAGTGTTGGAATCAGTAGCTTTGCCTGTTCCACCATTGTCCGTTCACACTGAAATCCTGCTGCCTGCGCCTGAACCCGCAGAGAGCCCTGCCTCTCTGTTAAGTTCTCTCTCCTGAGTGGGAACGGGATACCAGAAAAAAAAATTATGTTAACTTCAGAGCGGAGGAACTGGGAAACCCATGTTACTGACCAAACACTATATCCGTGATGGCTGTTGTAAAATAGAGCTATTTAACACTTGCTTTAACAAACAAATATTTATTTACAAATATATAGGCATCGTTATTGCCCAATGGGAAATGAGGGGAAGTAACCTTTTATACTTTTTTATTTTTATACAATTGACTAGATGGTAGATCCTTTTATTCAAAGTGACTTACAGTGAATACAGACCTGACTGCTGCTTCTAGTCGTTATCATCCAATGAGCAAGTTGTTGGCTTAAAACAATACAACAATAATATGACTCAAAGATCCTGATGGTGTTAAGTCTAAAGTATGTTGTCACTTGTAAAGTTTCTATGCTGGAAGCGCTATAAAATAGTGAATCGTATCGTTATTCATCTCCTAGGAAAGCTATTAAAAATGTGTCTTAACTGGAGACGCCTCTTCTCTCTTTGGGTGTCCAGATTGGTCTGAAGGTGGGCGTGAGGACCCGTGGCTGTAATGGACTGACCTACACACTGGACTACACAAAGGAGAAGAACCAGGCTGATGAGGAGGTGCTGCAAGACGGTGAGTCTGGCCAGAGCGTCTTCCTAACCCTCCTCCTTATAGTTTAGTTTGTATATCCTCAGGGATGAACTGCTTCTACCCATCTTGGACAGGACACTCTTGGAAATAGATTAAAAATGTCAATGATTCTAATCCTGGTTACATAAAGGTTAAAATAAATATATTTAAGGGATTGGCACCATTTCAGGGATGATTGGTTAGGGGAAGAAAAAAAAAGGAAACAATTATTGTTTTTCGTATTATTACGATACTTTTAATTTGTTTTATAATTCTCTGTAAAAAAGATATCTAATATTGATGTTGATGAGTTCAAATGTTGCACTTTGCAAACTGCACTATTGTTAATGTTGTTTATGCAATAAACCCTAAACGCATTTAAGCTTTTCTCTGAAATGTACCTGTAAAAACAAGAAACATTTTGTTGTACGCTTCATTTGTAGTCGTTCTCAACGTGTTCGACTGCCTGATGCCATAGCTTCTCATCAGCACTGTGGGTGTGTACATACAGTACGTGTGTATATATGTGACAGCTCTGTGCTCGCGGTCCTGCAGGCGTGCGCGTGTTCATCGAGAAGAAGGCCCAGCTCACCCTGCTGGGGACCGAGATGGACTTTGTGGACTCCAAGCTTTCTACTGAGTTTGTGTTCAACAACCCCAACATCAAGGGGACGTGTGGCTGCGGGGAGAGCTTCAGCATCTGAGAGAGCCGCAGAACAAACCAGTGAAACCTATCCCGGCGTGTCGACCCAGAGGGACAGAGCGTGTGTGTAACGTGGCGATCGGACACACAAGAGTTCTCTAGGACTCTGACAACATAGTATTTTTTTCTGCCCACCCCCCAACTACTGCTGTTCCCACAGACCTCTATAGTGTCCTGCACTCCCACACACATTTATGGCTTATATCGTCACCCGTTTTTGAGCTATGTTTAAATATTTCAAAATCCGTCTCCTGCCCTTTTTTCTAGAAAGGGAAGCAGGCAGACTGCACAGGCGCGCAGTGTTTCGGAAGGGATAGGAGCATCAAGATGATCCATTTTTATTGTGGTACAGTAATAGAAGTGTTGATGGCATTTCAGTCGCATCACACCTGTGTTTGCAGCCATTAGGATCAGGTCTATGTGCTTAACCCTGCTATGTAGCTTGTCCAAACGGAAGTGGGCTGGGACGAAACGTGCTGTGATCGACGTCTTGCGATCTTGCATCTTGCGGTTTATTTTTCAATCTGTCAAATCTGACCACCAAAGCTGAAAGAGGAAAATAGCAAGCCGTTCGATGTCAAACTGCCCGCAAGGGACTGAAATGTGGCCATGCTCTTACATTACTATGTAGGAGCGAAAAAGTTCCTGTGTCTTGAGAGTGATTTTGTTATAAGTTATTTGTTTGAAAGTAAAGGGTTTATATTTAAGTACGAACATATATGAAGATTGTAAATTTCCATGAATACCGCTACACAACGCACAATATGTTATATATATCCCTCACAGGAATATATGCGGTTTAGTTTTGTTTTTTTGCTTTTTGCCTCAGATAACTTGAACTTGATTTTTATAGACTACATGCTATCGACACTGCAATCGATGCCTCAGATTTATGATCAGTGTGTGATGTACAAGTGATACAAAGCTCTACAATAAAACCAGTCAAATGAAATGAGTTAAAACTTTGAGGACAGTCTGTGTTCAGCATTTGCAATGAGGCGCTGGGAAGATGACAGAGGAATATATAGAACATAACTCTGATCAGACAGCTGGGGGGACCTAAAGTCATTTTGCCTTTATCATACCTCATGTGTTGGGATATAATGTGTAAGTGAATAGATGAATGTCCTATGTAGATCATGGCACGTCAAAAGGACACAAAGGAGAACCACAGCAGAAAGTTGTGTGGTCGTTCTTGAGGTATTTAGTACTTATATGAGATGTACTTATATGATATGAGATGCAGTTAAATGGATATGTAACGTCAATCTGTTCATAAGGATTATGTATGCATTTACTATAATAATGGAGTGATTATAAATGCTAGAGGAGTCTTTGAAAATGACAGTGAATGGCATATAACTGTATCTAAAAGACTCTGAGCCTATATATCCCCTATCACTATCTTGTGCTTTGTAGTTTAATATAATTTATTGATGTTTTCTCAAATGAATTACACAATTGAAATGGACAGAAGTGCAGCAGATAGCAGTTGATTAGACTTAAACAACACGGTCCTAATATGGACAGGACAGGGAACCCCGGGATGTGACAGGTAGTTAGCCACGTACATATGTATAAACTGTTAATAGCATGGCTCCGTTTATGGTAACGTTCATGTTTGTGAACAATACAAGCCAATAGCGAAAACTATTTCTCAACTCACTTTATACCACAATTCCGGTGTTCTGTCAATTTCTGCTACCCATCAGATTTTGCTACCTAGTGATTCTGCGCATGCGCATGACGACGCTTATTGAATATTGGTGTAAAATACACATACTGTACCCCTGAAATCTCCAATAAAGACGTTATAATACAGTATCAAAATGTTTCTGTAGTGGGAGCATTGTTTGATAGAGGCAGTTGGTCAACAGATTAAATACGCTACCAAACACATAAGATAGCACTTTTTGATAGGGTAGCATGATTTGATAGACTCTGATACTGTACAATAACGTCTTTATTGAAGAGTTAAGGGGTACAGTATGTATATTTTACACCAATACTACACCGCGGGTCAATAGTGTCGTCATGCGCATGCGCAGAACCACTAGGTAGCAAAATCTGACAAGGGAGCAGAAATTGGCAGAACACCGGCCATCCAAAAAAATCCTGGCATCCTTTTAATTGATTGCGTGAAGGGGCCGATTTGCCACGTGACGTGATTTGTGGCGTAGCAGGGCGCCACTACTTTCCCCCAATCAGCTGAAACGTTCCCTTGACATGTGACCAATGGTATTGTCCTCTTTGATTTTTCTCTCAAGACGAGCAGCGACTCCATCCCTTTTGCACGCTATCATCCGTTGCGCAAGTGGAACTGCACAGCCGATATAAATACCCAGAAAAACCAAGGGATAAACGAAACACTACATCCAATCGAACGAAGTCAACATCTGAAAGGCATATTTCGAACATGGAGCAGAAACCAATAATCAACTTTGGTGCTGGACCTGCAAAACTTCCACAATCCGTAAGCACGTCAATGTTGGCTGGGATATACATTTAATGTAAAATATGTAATCTTCGGTGCTGTGGCTCTATTACAAGTGGTTATTTAACGACGACTCGTAATACTGAATGCATTGTCTACGATTGTAATAGCTGAGCGATACATAATGGCCAATGCGACGTTGAACTAAACTACAGTTAAACTACAGTTTCATCTGTGGCGACATTCAAATCCTGCTGTGGGTGATGCAAGTGGCGTACCTCGTAGGCTATACTACGTGTTAACTCAGAGGCACTTCGATAGTTTTACCCTACGGTGAAAGTTGGACCTGACTAGAAAACCTTTTGCAGACACGACTGTCTGCCATCAACACAAACTCGGGTTGCATCAGCCTCATTCATTCATCTGGAATAGGTGTAGCACCAGTTGCGACTTTCGTCCTCTAGGTGGCAGCAAAACGCAACATAAAATATGGGGACGCCATATCATGAGAGTTGTGCACAAACTGAAAACCGTGCTATTAGTGTATATCTAAATTGTACAATGTTTACCTTAACTACGTTTTTTACTCTATATGTAATTCTGATACAGATGATGGTCTGATAGATACAGAAACATTAGGTTCCGACAGTAGATTTAACTCTGAGAGCAAAGGGTTGACCAACCGTTCAGCTCATCTTACTAACCAATACCAATATTTATATATATATAAAAAATTACAATTCATTAATTTATTGAAATTATTTATTTTAAACGTCAATTGAATTTGTAAGTCTTGCTGTTGTTGTTGATGCAGGTATTGTGTCAAGCCCAGAAGGAACTTGTCAATTACGGTGGCCTTGGAATTAGTGTTCTTGGTGAGTAGCATCTATATTTAATAAGCATATTTAAGAGTGGTATCATTCATGTTAATTGTATAATGTAGTCTGTAATCTATCATATATTTTCAAATTAATTTAGGATTAGTAATGATGGAATAGCCTACAATCAATATGCAAATAACTATATATCATAACAACATGATAACTTAAAATCATGTAACCTGTAATATAACCTTGTATTCGTGTGTTTGTGTTGTTATATCCATATCCACTTACAGATATTGTTGAAGTTCAAATCTTTTTCTTGTGGCCACATCTATTCAATCTGTAATAAGTCTGAGGTATGTCCCTCTGTGGCTGCCATCATTGAAAGCAAGATTTTTAATTTAATTTAATTTCTCCTACAAACAGAGATGAGTCACAGATCTGCAGACTTCAGCAAGATCCTGACCAGGACAGAGACTCTTCTCCGAGAGCTGCTGTGAGTAGAATTAGCTGATGTTTGTCCTAGCTACGATGTCATCTCTGTTCCTAGCTTCTTCAAGGGGAAGTATTGGAGAATGGTATGAAGAACTGCATCTAGATAAAGTGCAGACAAATGTATATTCAGTGCTGTGGAATAGGCCTTAAAAACAAAGTCTTAGGGCTGTCTTGTTACTGTGGTCATGAAGTTGAATTCCTTCGCCTTCCTGTCATCTCCAAAAACACCCACTGTTTGGAAACATTGGTAAATCTTCTGGTGACCACAACAACTGTGACTTCTGTAGTGTGTTGAAAAAGTCTGAAATCTCCCCAGGTAAAATGCCCATTTTCAGTTAGCTAGACAGACATTACTATAGCTAGAAAACATTGCTATTGGTTTTACTGGGAATGTTGTGTTTTGTTAGGATTTTAATTTTTTCATTTTTATATCCGTACTTTCCTTTGTGTCGACATGCCTTGGCCTCAGGCTATTTGCGCTGTATCTGCCAAACGAGCTTCAAGGCTTTGTTGAATACACAGCTCTCATCCAATGGCAGCCCTGGCTTGGTGTGTTTCAGTTGAACAACTTAAGTCCTATTAATGTTACCTTAAGTTCCACTGTCATGCTGAGAAAACTCAAGTCTGAATATGTATTTAATGCATTTTGTATGAGTTCATGGTTTGAATGCAGTATCTCCTCATGCGATCACAAAACTCCTTCTACAGGTCGAACAGCATTTTTTCCCCTTCTGTCTCTGCAGAAATATCCCAGAGAATTACAGGGTGATGTTTCTACAAGGGGGTGGGTCTGGACAATTCAGTGCCGTTCCCCTCAATCTGATTGGTCTAAAGGAGGACAAGTGTGCTGACTACATCGTGACCGGCACCTGGTCTGAAAGGGCGGCAAAAGAGGCGGAGAAATATGGCAAAGTCAATGTTGTGCACCCGAAGCTTGACAGCTACACCAGTAAGTGTCCACATGCAGTATGTGCAGCATGTATTGTGAAGACACCCCTGTATGTGTACCACTTGATAACAGTTAGAACCAGGGGGAGGTTGAAGTTCTCAAAGTCTTTGTGTTCAATCAGACAGGCTGTGACACACGGATGGCTGCCTGTGAACTGGGGAAGTAGTGAAAGTAGGGCGACAGTAGTTACACAAGCCTGTTGGTCCCCAGTGGTAATGATAAACTAATGAGGCGCATAAAGGCTCAAAAAAGACAAAGTGCCACCTCACTGACAACATCACTGTTGTCAGGGGAAATCTCAAGCAGGTGACATGTGATTATAATGGATGGTTGAAACTAAGCGGCATCGTGTACACTTATTCACTGCCCCCATCGCTTTTGCACAAAACAAGTGGAAATGAAACAATACAGCATCTACAACAAACAGCGTCCAACAAACTCATGCCTTCTCTTTGTACCCAGGAATTACCTTCTGAAATAATCTTTTTTTTTTTTTTTTTACAAACGTGAGGCTAGAGTGCAGGTTAAAATGTAACATGCACATTTGCACAAATACATTTATATATTCTACTACAGAGGTGTGAACATGCTCTTATGATTACACTTCGTGTCAATGAACAGTAACACAGTTTTTGTTGTTATTATTATATACAATTCAAAACTGAATTACTCATGGGATCAACAATGTAGAACTACTATGTACTATCTACTATGTAATTTTTAGACCTCAATGCCGGTTAAGAACCTTTCTGTTGTGTAGAAGTCTGGTAGTTTGAAGTCAAATGAATTAACTGAAGACTACATATCTGGGTAAGACTTAAAACATT
Source organism: Micromesistius poutassou (assembly GCF_964030765.1). Taxonomy (NCBI): domain Eukaryota; kingdom Metazoa; phylum Chordata; class Actinopteri; order Gadiformes; family Gadidae; genus Micromesistius; species Micromesistius poutassou. Next base: position 13,796,376 of record NC_140275.1, on the reverse strand, counting down.
AGTCAATGCAGTTATAAGCATTATATACACTGTATATGGCATTGGGGTCAATTATCTAATTACCTTAGATAACATGAAGACCATTAGTTTACATGAACATTGTTTATAAATGATTACTAGACCATAAGTTAACTGTTATTAAAAACTGGGTAAAATAAATAAAACATGGCATATAAAATATGGCCTATTAAAAATGAAAAAAAGGCATCTAAAAAGGCCTGAGGTTTCGTATTATTTAATACTTCTTCAGCACCATAATAAGTATCTCTCGGATCTCATCGAATTACCCCAAAGCTGTTGACGACCATACGTTACCATAAACCAGTTACTTTGGATTGCCTTCCCAAATTCAAAACCCTACTCTAAATATCTTTGCCGCTTAAACATTGAAGAATGATGTCCCACAGAGGAATGGAACGATGAAGAACGCCTTCAACACAACCACAATAAACGCAACAAGCCCCATCTAGTTTTAACCACCGCCTGGCGCCCGCCTCTCGCTTTGCCGTCTCCAGAGATCCCCGAGCCCTGCAGCTGGAACCTGAACCCGTCTGCCTCCTACGTGTACTACTGCTCCAACGAGACGGTCCACGGCGTGGAGTACAACTTTGTTCCCGAGACCAACGGCGTGGTCCTCATCAGCGACATGTCCTCCAACTTCCTGTCCCGGCCAGTGGACGTGTCTAAGGTAGAAAGGGCTGTACAAAGGGCCTTGGTTATGGGGTATTGTCAAAGGTCCCGCGAGCAAAATGGGCCTGTTTTCGCTCGGTAAAACAGCAACAGGCCCGCCTGTATCAGATACACCGATGTGATTGGTTAATGTTCTTGGGCCAGGGGAATCGGGGGAGTGAGTATGTTGCTCGTTCCCAGAGTGACTCGCTGAGCAAATTCAAATTGTGCTCTCGCGAGAACTCTGGATTTCCAGGGTAGTATCGGCTCCAAATATCGGCTCAAGAAAATCGGTAACAGCGTATCGGTCTTCGGCTACGGCTGATGAAAAAAGATCGGTATCTGTATCAGCCCTAAAAAATCCAGAACGGTCGATCCTTAATTATTAGTACAATTAATATGCAGTCCAAATTCCCCACATAATTAATATCTAGCCTTCCCGTGTTCAAAGGGCCTTTATGGTGGAGAAAGCCACTGAATGTTTGAAATTGTCTTTCCTTTTTGTTGTCTGTAGTACGGCCTGATCTTTGCCGGGGCCCAGAAGAACGTGGGCTGCGCCGGGGTGACCTTGGTCATTGTGAGAGAGGACCTGATAGGGCACACCCTGAATGAGTGCCCCGTGGTCCTCAACTACAAGGTCCAGGCGAGCAACAACTCTCTGTACAACACACCGCCAGTCTTCAGGTAACACACATACGTTGTGTAAGTTAAGTTAAGCTGAGTTATCCTTTATTGTCCCTTTTCTCTGCTTTTGGCCCATCCGGGAGCCGGTGAACACCCGGGCAGCCGCAGTGCAGCGCCCGGGGAGCAAGTGGGGGTTTCAGGTGCCTTGCTCAAGGGCGCCTCATCCGTGGATGAGGACGTTGGAGAGTGTAGTTCCTCCCCAGTAGGTTGGTGTGTAGCCGTCTGAAAGGCCAACCTCCACTGTGTGCCTTTTTTTCTTGTGGTAACCCTGCTGCTACGGAAACCATGCAGCAAAAAAAGTTTGATTTTTACTTAAATTCTTCCTCTTTCTATCGAACATGTCTTTCCTGCTGCTCATTATTCTTTGGGACGTATGGGGGACAAATGGCACAGGCAAAGCAGATAGCACCTCTCTGACAAAAGCCATTTGGTGTCACGTGTGTCACCATGGACTCCATTTTGTTACTCAGTCCCCTGACTTTCATTGGGCAAAGAGTTTTGGGCGTAAAAGCAACTTATTGCTTACTCCAAAAAACGATATTTCTATTGTTATGTTGTTATGTTGCTTCTAGAATTGTATCACTTGTGTGTGTGTGTGTGTGTGTGTGTGTGTGTGTGTGTGTGTGTGTGTGTGTGTGTGTGTGTGTGTGTGTGTGTGTGTGTGTGTGTGTGTGTGTGTGTGTGTGTGTGTGTGTGTGTGTGTGTGTGTGTGTGCGCGTGTGCGCGCGTGTTAGCATTTACATCATGGGCCTGGTGCTGGAGTGGATCCACAACAACGGCGGCACGGCTGCCATGGAGACACTCAACAAGCAGAAGTCCTCCATGATCTATGACATCATCAGCGCCTCCAACGGATTCTACGTGTGAGTTGCCCTACACTTTCAGAGTGCAGCCTGGCCGAGCATGCCCCGTCTTGCTTAAACTTGTACCATATACTTATTTTGAAAGGATGGTGTATTGGTGTAGTGTGTGAGGGGGGGGGGGGGGACTCCCACCAGAAAGATTCCTAGTTGGAATCCCATGGTCTGAAGTCCACCTGTAGGCATCGATCAACAGGCCTCACTGCTTATTTTATGACGTGTCACAACAAAAACAAAACATGACACCGCATAGACGTAGTACTAGTCATGAGTAGCATGCAGGTCTTTTAGACGTGGGTTGTAGCGTGGGCTTTGTAAAGTTTGTCTAACTCCACCCGTTGGCCCCCCGGGGGCCCCTGTGTAGGTGTCCTGTGGACGAGGCGTGTCGGAGCCGCATGAACGTGCCTTTCCGCGTGGGCAAGAAGGAGGGCGACGAGGCCCTGGAGAAGAAGTTTCTGGAAGGGGCGTCTCAGCGTGGGATGATAGGCCTGAAGGGACACAGGTATGACAGGCGAGGAGGATTCAGTTGACGTTTTCACAGGTCACGATTATATCGAGCCTTAAAACTCACAGCCTACTGGATACACATCCAGGTTGTGTTTTTTCTATTAATTGATTGGGATTAGATTAGATTCATATACATGGGTTAAATAAGTGTTGCGGTTACGGCAAGTTCGATTCCCACCTGTGTTCCTATGGTAAATGTCATTCCCTCTCTTTTTCAACCCACTTTTCTGTCTCTCTTCACTGTCTTGTCCATAAAGGCACAATATATAATACGCTAAAATTAGTGAACGATATGCTATTTTCCACAGTTCGTTGGCTGAACACCTTCTATTGATTATTATGGTAGCGTTCACCAGCCGAATAACCCAATCGAGAGAATAAAAAAATTCTCACAAAGATTGATTGTTCCGGTAGAACCGAGGCGTTAGTGCTGTTTGTCTCCCCCTGCAGGTCGGTTGGGGGAATGCGTGCGTCTTTGTACAACGCGGTCACGGTGGAAGACGCTGAAGCTCTTGCCGCTTACATGAAGGATTTCCTGAAAGAGCACCAATAAGAAGTTTAACCTGACGATTAGTCTATTCCACACAAACATTAACCATGAGCAAGATGCCTAGTTTGGGACCAACATACAGTCAATCAAATATAGTATTAGCCCTACTGTGCTTGTATAAGCTTCAACCACTAGTGTGTCAGAAATGTAATATTTTTAATACTACTGTGCTTGTATGTACATAGATTATTCTTTATACATGTTTGGCTTGTTTACAAACTAATTATTGTATTAGGTAAAATGAATCTGGCATTATGCCTGCAATGACTAATAAAATGTCCTGATTACTAATCGTTTGCTTTATTTTGACTAGTCAATTCCCATCCTTGGAAGAAATGGAAAGATGTCTGTGCAGCATATTTCCACTACTTAGTTTAATCGTATTGTGTTAAAGCTTACAACATGACTCTAATGTGGATAGATTTGGCGTTTAAAAACCGTAACCATTCTGGTTCTTCCAGGGAAGAGACTGCTTAATATGGCTGCTGTGTGGTGTCCGATATCTACAACGGTCTACAGTCTTTCTCACTATGCAAGAATGACGGTCGACTTTAATAATTTTGTTTTGGAGGCCGGGCCCCCTAACTGCGTTGGAACGTTTCTCATGATTTACTTTAAGGTAAAGTGGTCAACCATTTTGCACCATGATGCACATGGTTAGGCTGGGCATCGCTGCAACTGGTGCGGAGGATTAACTATTCCATCCACTAGACATTGCTTCTAAATGTATTGCCTTTTTTCCAAACAATTCACTCCCTTTTCAAGATTGCACATTGTCAGTTTGCATCCAACATGGCATGACACCGATACACTTGGAAGGACGGTAGAATTATCAAAAAAGCACCTGTACAAAGTATAAATTACATATTCATGGCTTTGTCGTCATCAATGTTTGTAACCCTCAAGCGTCTTACCGAGTCTGTCCTCGAGGTGGAGCCATTTATCAAGATAATTTTATGTTTTGGTCTTTTAATAGGCCTACCACTTGTGAGTAAATACACTCAGAAGTGGATCATGGCACAACCAATTTATACCTGGCTCTGCGTCACTGGAATAAGCAGGAGGCCTGATATGTCAACATGATAAATTGTACATATCTGCAAACGCAAAGTAATTATTTGCTTTTGATAATTATACCCAAATATTCCACCAACAATATAATTCACTCAAGCCAAAGAAATAACTCAATATTCAATTATTATTAACATTATTTTATTATTATTTACTTAAATATTGAGTAAAGTACCTTCTACACATGTATTATTATAGCCTACGAGTAGGTAGGCCTACTGGTACTGAAGGGCGAGGGAGACATATTCGTGGCTTATTCGTTCAGCAGCCTACTACAGCCGTGGGCCTGGTTGAGGAGGCTCAAAATCACTACCAATTTTCACAGCTTGAGATCAAAGAGCTAAATATATTAGATGAATCAACGATAACCATCAAAGGTCAAACATGTATGATCAAGATCCAGCCTGAACCATAAAATAAGCAACATATGGCAGTCTGTGTTATTGGATTGTAAAACATGGTTGGGTGTGAATGTCGCCGGGGCTCAGTTATAGTGGGTTCACGATCACTTGCTCTTATAGCGGCTCGGCCTCTTTACCTGACAGAGGGCACCAAGCTGAGCTATTTGAACAAGAAGCAAAGAACTGATTTAATGAACTCACTACTCAAAGGGTCATTTTTCATAGAATGCCTAAACCTAACTGATTTTACACTTTATGGGACTTGGTTGGGGGATGATTCTGAAAATTGACCGGTTTCGGATAACATGATAGATGAGATGTGTTGGGAATAAAAGGTGAACAACCGTCTGATCTCAGTAGGCCTAATTCAATCCGTCAGGGGCTGTGTGTCTACTGAGCTGACAGAGCCAGGTGGAGGGCCTTCATCCTGAGAGAGCCTCAAACTGGTGTCAGGAACGATGCGTCCAGTTGCTTTTCACTTCATCTGAGCTATGTTCTGAACAAAGACAGAAAGAATCAACATTTTTTGATTATTCATCAACATTACAGTCATTACAGAATACATACCACTGTAACTCAAATCACAGATCGGGGTGATCTAATGGAACATTATAGCAGGTTGATTTCTACCGTTCATGTTTATATCTGTTGTGTTTACATGACTATGTTTTTATTTCCTGTACAAGGAGAATGGTTCTTGTGGACGCTTTGTCCCTTGGTTCAGTTGTTTCATACGATGGTGCCATGTTGTTGTATGACTATAGTTTTGGTATTTTTCCAAGAAATAAGAGCTCACACTCTGCTTGCGTCCTCTCCTTTGAATTAAACAAAAATGTATAGAATATATAGAGTAGTTCATATAATATATAATAGCTTAGTTGCCGCTTTCACAGATCTTGATGACGGCCTGAGACGTCAGACAGTGGCCTTCCATTTCATTCTTCATAATGGCCATCCATAGACTATAGCTCTATTTCGCTTCAATTTATCGACCAAACCTTCTTCTTTTCTTGTGATGCACAACAACTGTCCCTGACCTCCAGTTTTCTTAACCCCTCTTGACTCTTCTTCTTACATCAAGGTGTACATCTTCCTCTTCACTCCTTCTTTATCACAAGTCGGGCCCCGCCTACTCACAAAGGTTTGGCTACCAACCTTTATTTTGAAACGCTGTGTGGGATCCGCCGTTTGCAGCAAAGGCAACAAATATGAAACTGAGACAGATAATATTTTATACACATTCCCTAAGGTTTCTTTTATTTTTATTTATTTTTTTTGGAAAGTAATTTCAGATGTTTGCGAATAATACTGACAGTGGGATATAAAAACCGGAAAGTTCCGCGGTATTTGACCACGGCGCCCCGGGATGGTGACTGGAGCTGGATGGGGATGTGTTTGCTTAAAAGTAAGAGTGAAATATTGCTCCGGGCCCAATGGCTTTCCTCTCGGATTTCCTCTTGGTTGGTGAGATGGGTATACTGTTAAGAAGCGGTGGATTACCGTCCAATGTGGGGACACAGTGGCATACCGTCCTGTAGAGTCAAATCAGTGTTTAGCTGATAGTGTGATGCTACTGTAAAGCATGCCACCTGGGAGCGGGGTTCCCTCTGTAGGCCCGCTGTTCTGCAGTTGTCACACTAATCCCTGTCATGTAAGGTGTGTGGACGGCTTGATGCCTGCATGGTTTTGAGTTGATTAGTCGATTGGTCATTGTTGGATGCATCAAATCCATGGATTATTTGCTTCTTATAGCTTTAAAGAGTCAGATATTTTATATTTTATTTTTTTAAGAAAAAATACATTTTCTAGCAAAGATAAGTAGGCTACTTCACCTGATGCAACTTGTGATGAGTGTTGGTCTTTAGTTATGGCATTTTATACTCTAAACGGTAATTGGTCAATTAAAAAAATATATGATCAAAATAAATAAATTAAGAATTGATGGAAATGAGGAATGCATATAGCTGCAGCCTGTTTAATATAGCACGCCACTTGTAAATTGTGTACTTAATACAAAATACATTAATTTCCCAAAATATATTCATCTATTTCCTTCCCTGACCTACCAAGAAAAAATAGTGTGACCCTGTTGAGGCCACCTTTCATGATTCAAAAGAAAGAAAAAAAAACTGTGCAAAAAAAAAAGAGAGCGAGATTGTCAGTGAAAGGGTGTGTTTTTTCTTCTGCTCCCTGTTCCTACGGAGATGGGAGGTGGTGACTCGATTGTGTAGTGATCCTTGTCCTGTCAAGCCCACTAATGTCGAGGTAATGCCACCGTCGGGCTGCGGTAAGACGGCGATAATGAAAAACACCGGGGAAGACAATATCAAATGGCTCTTCTACATCCTGCAGTAGAGATTAGTCGACACAAAGGCAGGCTGATGGAGCTCGGAGCAGCCCGGGCCGGCTTTACTGTTGCTGATTGAGTCTCTTGTAAAGAGCTCCGCAGCACCCGGCAACTGTGACTGATATATTTTATGCAGTCTGTTTCCGAGTCCGACTGACACGCGCGCACTCCACGCTGCCACCAAAGCGTGTGTTTGTGCGTGCGCGTTTGCAGTGCGCGTGGCGTGCTCGTGTACGTGTGTGGGAAGGTGGTTGTGCGCTCTCGAGGTTGACATATTGCTTTCATTCAATGTCTGTTTTCTGCAGGTAGTTGATTCCTCGCCGTCACCTTTAAAGGTGGGAATGTTTGTGTGGGAATGTGTTTATCTTTAAAATAGGTTGCTTCTGTGCCCTAGTTGTGTTTACTTTCATATGCAGCCTGGCTATACGCCTCACTCCAGCAGGGATACAGTTCGATGTCACTATGATGCATAGCTCCACATATAATTTAGTTGAAAAATGGTTACAAGCGCAGTATTCTAGGTCATTCCTTTTGTTTTAAGTCACATCTTTCGGTTTTTGATACCCAGACGTAAGCATTTTACTTAAAGTCAAGTTTATTTATAAAGCCTTTTTTTATTAAAGTTGCTGTCTCAGAGCGTTGCGTGGCTGCATTCAAACGAGATTTGACCTAGCCCGGGAGGGACAAGGGAAAAACTCCTCCAAACCCAGTGGGAGACTTATACGGTTCTAGTTTCAGCAAGATGAGAATTATGTATAATAGCAGTTGGGAGTAAAACAGCCTCAATATAATAAGCCTAATTCGTATTAAAGGTGCAGTTTGCAGAATTTAGTGGCATCTAGTGGACCGGACTTTGCAGAAATTGAATATATTATTTGTACTTTGTTTTTATTAGTGTTTAATCTCATGAAAATGGGAATTGTTGTGTTTTTGTTTCCTCGGAAAAATACCTTTTTATCTACATAGGGAGTGGGGCCTCTTCCACGGAGCCCGCCATGTTGCACTGCCATGTTTCTACAGTAGCCCACAACAGACAAAAAATCTCTCTTTCTCTCCGCATTTTCAATTTTCAATCATAATCTCTATATTACTGGTAAGCTATAACATATTGTTTTACAGACTGAATAACTACAAATAAATTAGGAATCGATCTAGAAACCCCCACCCCTTCACACTTACTTAAAGCTACTCAAAGCTGTTGTTGACGATGACATCATTTTCGAAGTACCAAATGCACCTTACAGGCCAGTAATGACCACCTTAGCAAATTACATCATTATAAAGGGAGTGGGGAGGGGTGCTGAGTTGGTTTCAACCTGCAACCTCACCTCTAAATACATTTTACACACTGCTCCTTTAAGTAAATAGTGGTATTGTGATAAATACAGGTAGTGGCCGATACATCTAGATGGCAAGATGACAAGTTTATAGGCGGATGGCTGAGTATTTACTTGACATGTGAAGTTGGTTTGTTGAGATGGAAACAATCATGATGCCATGATGACTGGCACCATGCATTGTTTCCATCTCAAATTCCTCACCTCAAAATGCTAAACGTCACCTGTAACAGACTAGTCAGCCATGCACGACATCACATCTCAAAAGTAAATGGAAGCCATTTGTCAGATATGTACTCATGTACTCACTGCATTCCTGAATCACATCATTAGCATATGTATAGACAACATGTTTCAGGCATATTAGATTTAATTCGATTAGATTAAATTGGATTGTCACGGTTAATGAAATGCAGTTACCGTCTAACCAGAAGTGCAAAAAAGCATTATAGGTGCAGAGTATGTACATGTAATGAATAATATAGATAATGCAGTGTGAACAGTATGAACAGTATGGTACATACTTTAAAGTATGGAGTAAAGTATACATTAACGATATATACAGTCTACAGGCCATTATAAGAGCAGTGTATCGACAGCATCCACAGTATAGACATGTATGTACAGTTAATAAGTTAATCATTAAATAAGTAGAATACTATAGGTGGGATATGAAATTCCAACGCTATTAAATACCGATGGACTGAGCTATACGCCTATTTACTGTATTACTAAGGTTACTATTACTTTATATCATCACGAAGCCCCCAAAACATGTAAAGGTGCACACTATAGCCCAGGTGTTGGTCCCCGGGGTACCCCGTGGTAAAGACCCCTCCCGTTAAGACGTTGAGTCTCTTCAATGCGTTTGCCATTTTGTGAGTAGTCTCCATGCGATTGAACGTTCTTTAACTACAACAGGGCCCTGCATGCAGGACATCTGGAGGATGTCTCTTTGAAACGTCTCCCCCTCTCGTCTTTCCTTCTCCATGCCGTTCATTCCTCTCCTGTCGTTTATTTCATTCTTTCATTTCAAGTCTTTGTATCCTTCCCTCACCCTCCATCCCCATGCTTTCCTCTCTCTCTCTCTCTCTCTCTCTCTCTCTCTCTCTCTCTCTCTCTCTCTCTCTCTCTCTCCACACCTCCCTTCCCTTGTTCTACTCATTCACTTTAAGCTCTCCCCCATCCACACACACACACACACACTCACACACACACACACACACACACACACACACACACTGGAAAAAAAAGCGGAACAGAGATGCATCATGCATTGCTCCACGAGGGCTAATCTTGTTAGCACCAAATATGCCGTGTTCCGCTAGCTTGTCGTAATTGCCGTTGTGTTATTAATGACCGGGGAAGGGGGAAATCACTCTTAATTAGCTTGACTCGTTCGCCAGCCATCTCGAGTGGCACAGTAGCCACGAGGGAGGAGGGAGGGAGGGAGGGAGGAAGGGAGGGAGGGAGGGAGGGGGGGGGGCCCACCATGGCGCACTCCGGCGACAAACACGTGGGCTATAATTAAAGCTCTTCACTTGTCAGCGTGCTTATCTAAACCGAAGAGCAACAAGCCGTTTTTGCAATTAGCCGTGTCATTCATTAGCCGCTGAGTGCCTTTGTTGTTAGTGTTTAGTTGAGTCATTTAGCCATTTTGCCACCGCGGCTGCCACTTGATTTTTGTCAACTGTTTTTGTTGTTGTTGTTGTTATTGTTGTTGTCATTGTTGTTGTTGTTGAGGTACAAGTAAGATTAGCATATCACGCATTACCTGGTTCCTGACCTATTTGTTTGCTGTGCCACTGTCAAGAATTGTTTTGAAAAAGATTAATTTCACGTATCGTGATTGAAAAGGAATGGGGTATCGTTAAAAATACATCTTAATTCTTTATCGTGATGTGAATATAATGTTATATATGTTTTTTTTTTTACAAGGAAATGCACTGCATGAGAACACACAATTAACATCAATACAAAAAATAAAATAGAAAATCTTTTTGGTAATGTAGTCCTAACACCATCATTGAACACCAATTACAATGTGAAAAGGTCTTCTTTACTGAAAATATTTTATCTTACAAAGAAAACGTGTATGAACATGTGATATGTCACTGTTCATGCTGTGTTTGTTTTTCAAGTTCACAAAAAATAATGACAAAATGTCTGTGTGTGTGTGTGTGTGCGTTTGCGCATGTGCGGGCATGTGCCTGCGCGTGTGTGTGTGTGTGTGTGTGTGTTTGTTTCTGTGTGCACATAGTACCGAACCAGTCATAGTGCATTATAACTGTTATTCGGCACCTTCACCTAAGTAATATGATGTAGAAAAGACTAATTGTTGCTTACACATTTAGTGTGTGTGTGTGTGTGTGTGTGTGAAGGTGTGAATGACGCTCGACTGTGTGTGTGTGTGTGCACAACACATGACCGGGGGAATATTTCAACGCGGTCGACAGATTGTGTGTGTCCATCCGTGTGTATCTGTCATCGTGTGATAACAGAATGTCAGGATAGACAGTGGAGTTATTAATGTCTTTTATTCTCCCGGGGACTTATATAAGCAGCCTCCCCTCTGCGGACCGCCAGGATCATGCAAATATACACGACTGTGTGTATAATCTGTGGTGCAGTGCGTTCCAGCACTTAGCCAGTGATTCACATCAAAGCTGTGCAGGTAACCATGCCCGTGGTCTGCTTTTATAGTAACCCTTAGTGATGTACCATGGCATGCTAGACGGATATAGGCCGGTAATGAGCTCTTCAACAGGTGGATCTGGCCTCACGACAGCCGGACTGCTAAAAGGCTTTCATTGATAGCTCTGTAATAACCGTCCCTATATGTTATTCATCCTGATATGATGAGCTACTGCTGACGCCATCAAAAGACTGGAAGACGGAAATTCAATGCAGGTTCCACCTTTCCATGAGTCTGTGATGATACGCTGATTGTCACCTGCTTATGTATTAATCTTTGATGGAAGCTTAGATAGGTTGATGAGGTGGGGGAGGGGGCGGCGAACAGTTTACATTTCTAAATATATATTGCCATGGTCTAGGGGCCACTAGCACCGCATGCCGTCACCGTGGTTGAATAGACGGCTCCATCTCTGTGCATGTGTGCCCGGTCCTCTGCGTGCAGGGAGAGGCCGGCTGGCTCATAAATTTGACAGTTAAGCCTTTCATAAAGTTTAATAACGCGCTGTAACGTGGCTCCAGGGAGCTGGCATTAGCAAAGAGAGCCACTACCACCGTTCCAGCGAATCACATCATAATAATGAGGTTGTTCTACGACTGCGGGCGGGCGGGTGGGCGGGTGTCGAAGGCGCGCGCGCGGGGGGGGGGGGGGGGGGGGTCGGACACCTCCTTCAACACCAGCACAAGCACCCCACCCCCCCCCCCCTCCCTCCCCCACCTTTGTTTTCCTTACCTTTGCCTCTGACACAATAAGACGTCTGATAGCTTCCCTGCAGCCGTAGCTCCTACGGGGGTATTCTCGGAGTGGGGTGGGGTTGTTTAAACGTCACTGCCAGCACGGTTATTTCTCATTTAGTAAAGATCACCGGCGCGGTGGACGCAGTGTGAATGCCAGCCCCGACGTGATTGGCAGCTGCGTGGCGGCAGCAGCATTTGCATGGCATTTACTAGAGGGGCCGGCACGGCACCCCCCCCCCCCCCCCACACCACGCCGGGTAAACACGCCGGCTCCTCTGTTCACGCAACCAAACATGCAGAAACACACAGGTGTGTATGCATGGGGACGCACGCTCTGTGCACGCCCTCACACCTTCTTCCCTAGTCTACACGCACACGCACACTTGAATTGTTGCATTTGTAGCTGCTACAAATTGGAGATAAATAAAAGAAGACAGAAAGACTTGTCGGTGGTACGTCGAGTAAGGGGATACGAAGATTAGACACAAACAAACACTCAGGTACAAACAAAAGCGGTATGCAAATACAATACATACATGCTTTCTAACAAACCCCACCACAGAGCAGAACCGCTCTAAATTGTGTGGCAAAGGAAAGGGACGTGTGAGGAAGAAAGAATATTGCAATTTATTTTTATTTCTTTGTATACTTTTCTTGCTGCTTGTTCTCAATGGGCCACCATGAAGTCCATGGAGTGACAGATCTTATAAACATGCAGAAAAATACTACATTTATTTTTTCAGGGATGATTTCAGATTCAGGTGATTTTAGCACATTTCTGGGAGGATCTGGAGACCAAACACATCTTGAGACTAGAGAGTCAACTGCTGGGTACATAAAAGCACATTTTGGCTTTGTTAATCTAAGCTAGCCTAGGTCCCTTTCTCAACCAAATGGGTTTCCAATAGACTCAAACTGCATAACATATTTGTATTTGTGCTCAGAAAGTTGCAGTTCACAAAGCAGCAAACTGTTATTTTGCGGCAAAACACATTTCCAACATCGGAATCTGTATCATGTATCAGTTTGATGGAGCGCCTCTTCAATGTATATAAAGAGTGTACTTTTACAACCACAATGTGCTGACGATTAGAGAGCCAACGTTCTGAGGGACTTTTGTAGAAAGTGACCTTAGCACAGAATCACTGCCAGTGCAGTTCAACACATTGTATTGCCCAGGGTTGCTGCCGGGCGCTGAGTGGCAGACCTTGCCACTGACAGCTGGATGTGCTTGAAAGTCTGAACAGGATGAATACCTGCCTACCACTGACCAGGCCATCGGTTCCAGGGGAGGGATTCAGAGTGTTCAGGGCTGTCTTTTGGAAACATGTGGGCCACCTACTCAGATATTTTGATTTATTTACACATCACTCGCTTTGGCCCTGGAGCATATCAGCGTGGTGTTTTTTCCTGCGCACAAATGGCATTATCTGAAAGACAATGACGACGATGACTGTAGCACCAAGGTCTCCACCCTGCAGTAACGTGAGAGGCGGTTCTAGGCGGTTTGCAGCATACCCGAGACGTGATGGGCGAGGTATAGACCGCTTTGTTTTGTTGGGCTCTGCCGACGCACAGAACAGACCGGCTCTACCGCTGTTGAGTCGCATCATGAGGAGGGGAACGGCATAAACATATCGTGCTTTGAAATGTGCAATTGACATCCTCCATCGAATAACAGATAATCCTCTCTTTCTTTCTATCAACCAAAGAGCCAAATGAATGGCATTTCTTCATGGCCTGGTCGACAATGTCCTGCAACTGCAAAATGGTGACGCTATGTGCCCACTTAAGTGGGGCCCTTTCAGTTTCGGTCTGAGACGTCTTCAGCAAAAAACGCAGAAAGAGCTTTATTTCTTGTAGATGTTTGTTGTATCTTCCCACTGAATATCCTAAGAGTAGCTTAGGATTTTAATTAAAGTCATATAAAAATATAAATATACAAATATTGTTTCTGTATAACTGTATTAACTAAGTTAATTGAAGATCCCTAATGTATGTGTTATGAATTTCCCATGTAATCTCTTTTAATAAAAATAATAAA